>NW_010972931.1:7204410-7220770 GCF_000737465.1 Haliaeetus leucocephalus
AGGCACCCCGTCCTGCGCCCCTTGGAGACCTCCGTCAGGGCTGGTTCTGGAAAAGGTGACTGGAAGGGGGCTGGGGGGGGTACAAGAGGCTGGGCAAGAAGCGACGGAGCTGCTGGGGGGTTTGATTTTAGACAGAAAATTCAGGTTTGGGGGAGGGCTTGCTGAGCCTTCGGAAAATATTCCTCCTCGTGGCAGCCTGGGAGATGGCTGGCCTTCTGATTAGAAGGGATGCGACCTTTCATATCGAACAAGTCCCGTCCCGTCTTACTATATTGACCTTCATGTGAAATAAGGAAGGCTGTCCCCCTCTTATTTCATTTCACAGTAGGCACCGTCGTGGACAAGACATGGATCTGCTCGTAACAGAAAAGCAATTCTCTATTCTTCCTGATGTAATCATTGGGCCTGACTTTGGAAAATGCTTCCCGTTTTTCTCTGTGCTAGTTCTAAGGGCAATGCTTTCTAATCAGACCCCGACTGAGAAAGGCAGAGTCCTCCCAACCTCTTTTTTATAAACTTTGGGCCCACTGAAGCAAATACATACCCCGTTGTCCAACTCCTAACATATGTAGTAGAGATGTTTGGGAGGCAATGGCTCCGTGTGAGCTATTCCAAGACACAAAAAGCTGCAGAAGGTATTATGGGCACAGCAGCCCACCTCATCTCATAATGTCCCTCAATGGCTGCGCTGCGCACTAAAAGGATGATGGCAGGACTGTTCCTGGTGGGAGCAGCTCAGCATCTCGGAGCAGCCAGAGAGGAGACGCATCTGCTTTTCTTGCAGAGAAGAAAAGGGGAGCCAGACTTCATGTGACTTTGTCAGCTCCACAGCTGTGTGTCCTGAGTACATAAAGAGGTGCAGGAGCTGCTGAGTGACCCCAGCACCATTAGTTCACCCTTTGTTCCTTCCCCTGGGAGAGGCGGCTGTCTTTGCCTCATCACAGCCCGTTGGGTGCAATAATCTGAGTGGGGAGCTATCAGGAGAGGTCAGACATTGCTATAGCAGGCACTCAGCTGTCAGCTTCTCACCCGTCTTGACTGGAAATGGCAGTTTCAAGACAGGATAGCATTCAAAGAGGTAATTGCCTCTGACTATATAATTTTTACCCTTAGTGGGAGCTAAAGCAGATTGCAGCAAGTTTTGTGATAATGGTTTCTCATAGCAAATCCCCCTAGGCTTTCAGTAATGAGGAGTCGCAGGGTTCCAGGAAGCCCGTACCCCTTTTCTGCAGTGACCCTGCTTTCTGTCCAAGCCCATGCAATCCTGGAGTGAAGACTCTCTGTGTTTGTTAAATTTTCTCAGAAAAGGAGGATGGCATTTTATTTTTGATGGCAGCAAGAAGCAGGTTCCTGTTTGGTGTAATTTCATTTAAGCCAGCATGGTTACAGCAATGTGAAAGCAGAGCCCCACTAGTGTGAGCTGGGCCCATTGGAGGTAGATGGTAAAATGACAGAAGGTAAAGATACTCTGAAGGATTGCACATTTTCATGTTAACTATCTTCTTTCTGTCTTTTGACACTTTACTTCAACCGAACCAAAAACTACTGCTCACCAACAGTGTTTCTGTTGCCATGCTTATCATAGATTTTTCACCCAAATCACTCCCATGCTGCAAAAACATGGGAACTTAGAGAGCCATTCTAGATTCGGTGTTTGTTACTATCTTTTTGAATACTAGCATATTAAATACTAATACTTTAAAATCCTAATTATTTGCTACATTTTCAAGTAGAATGCTATAAATGGTTACCAAGTTGCTAGTAATTGTTCACCATAAGGGCACATGGTTCTCTGGCTTTCCCTGTCTGGTAAGCAAGGCACAGTCTGCTGCTTTCTTTCTCAGGCTACTCCTTATCTGCCTAAATTCCCACTTCTGTCCCACACAGCCTGTTAAATAGCCTCTTTCAAAGTATTTAAATATGTCTGAGTTTAGGAGTGGGAATTTTTTGCAATAGCATAGGGAAAGGGGTGTGTGATCATGTCAGGTGGGTAAAATCTACCCCCTCCCTGACATAAAATACTGCATGCTACCTAAACCTTTCCTTCCTTCCTCCTTCTCATGCACAATAAAGGATCTGCTGCTTTATTTCACCCTGTCCCAGTGAGTACCCTAAAGGTACTCTGTGCTTTCCTTCAGCAAATTTTGCCTACATGTTGGTCCCATGAAGCCTGTGGAGTTATTCATTTGCTTCAAGTGAGGCTTATACTTAAAGATGAGATAAAAATTAAGTCATACAAGTTCCATTAAAAAATCAGTACCACTTATTACCAAACTGAAAATAGTATTTTGTCAGTGACTGTGCAGTATGAGGGAAGAACGGGGAAAAGTGTTTAAAACTAAAATTTCAAATAGATGAGTTTTTCATATTGTGAACACATTTGCCTTCCTTAAATCAGACCTTTCTTTGCTGCTGTACATTTAATTTCATAGGTGTTGGCTAAGGTGCAGCTCTGCCAATGGATATATCAGCACCAAGCCACATTAATGAGCCATATTTTTACTGCACAAATGAAATTCCTGCTTTAAGGTCCTGGGTTTCCTGCGTGCAGAGAAATAGGTTAGGAGTTTCAGTGCCCACAGTGATTCACAAATGAGTTAAAAATGAAGCTTTGGTGAGGGGTCAATGAGAAACAAAAGGATTTGTTGTGGTGAGTCAGGAGGCTTGGCATATATTTAGCAACAGCAATATTACAGCACCCATAATTTTAGAATAAAACATGCTGTGATCGATAAATGAAAAGTAAGAAGAAAATTTGGCTTCGACAGGCATAAGGGTGACGGGCTGGCTTCCTTTTTGTAAACGATCTCTGCAATGAGATCAGCAGGTTATCGCAGACAGGGAGGACAGAGTCGGCAAAACGTCACCATCATGCAGTTCCCAAGTGCATCCCATCTGGCTGCTTCTGCTTGCGCACGCCTCTCACCCTCTGCAGCTCGGCAGTGTTTGGTATAAAGCCCCATCCTGCTCTAAGGGCTTTCAATATCTAACCCATGACCTGTTTGGAAAGATGAGAAAAGCTGCAGAAATGGGATGGTATTTATTAGGCAAACCTGCCATAAAGCCTGTAGACATCTCCCAGTACTTGTCTTCTGTTAAATATGACAGTGCCTATTTATGCTGAATACAAGGCTGTGTTTAATGTGGTTTTAGTTAACATTCATTTACCTTTCCAGCACAGACAAGTGGTCCAAACAGTGAGAGATTGTCTCATTTTTGTTTTTATATGGGCAAGGCTCCACTCAGCACTCAGGGCTGTGGGCCCAAACTTTGCTTTACCAGCATACATCACTTTTGTAAAATTGACATCTAGTATAGGTGTTGATTTGGTTGTCAGAATGTCAAATAAGTACAGAATAGTTAATTCTATGCTTTTGTTTGTAGTTGTATTGCTATGCTTTACAGCTATAAAGCCATGGTCTTAAAGTTGAGTAGGCCAGCAAGTAAATATTTCAAGGGGATCAATAAAAGCATGTCCCATAAGATAGGCGTTCAAAGACAAGAAGCTAATCAAAAGCATCAAAATGGAGGATGGGCACTAATGGGGAAGTTAGGGAACTAGACCAGGAATCTGAACATTTGCATTCTTTTGGATAGTTTCTTGGCTAATTTCTTGGATAAATGTGATTCTATGTCTGCTACATTCAGCCAGAGAAGTGGAAATTCCTCTGAAATGAAGCAATTTGCACCTACCAGGATGTGCTGTATGAAAACAGTACTATGGCAATGGGCTGTATTGGGCTACAGTGGGCTGAAAGTTCATTATAATTAGTACACTTTGGGGCATTTGAAAGGATCTTCAATCTGGAACTTTAATGTGGCTTAATTTTATTTGGTGCTTTCCCAGTTGGACAGGGAAGCAGTAAGCTGTTCTGCTTAGGCAACCTGTGGGGTAACTCAGCCATTATCTGTGGTTGAGCTTTCATCAAGGATTTGTCCAGACTGATTTGTTCCTGGCTTCTTAGCTTGTGCCGTACCAGAAATTTCCAGGTGGTCTCCTAGTCAAATACTGGAGCGACTGACACATACTTAGCATCACCAGCTGAACAGATCTGATTTTAATAGCTGAATTATAATGCTGACATTCATTCATCCATGCCTCCTAAATATGAATGATTTAATTCATAGTTCTAATTTTCTTTGAGTATAGTTATATGTAAATCACAATTTTATGTTTATAGAGGGATTACCACAGTCTGTGGTAATGGATACCTTACACTGATTACTAGAGCAAAGGATATAGGCTAACATGTATACCATATGTCTCAGATTTCTGGTAAATACCCAAATCCTAAATGTCCATTAGTATATGTGAAGAGAAGATGTTAAAATAAATGTTTGTCTCACCAAGAGCTGGCTACAGGGACAACTAATCCCAGACCATTTTTACTACCTGACCAAGATTCCTCAAACACCACTCGCTCTAAACTCACCAGACATAGAGAAGAAACAACCAGACTACATTAATCCATTTCAGTATCATATGACCTACCAACCCTGTGTTGGTGATATTGCTCATTATCTGCCTGACTTTAAGACCATACACATAAAACAACCCATCTAGGAAGCTGAGTGTGTAAATAACTGGGAGCTCAGGCCTCCAGACACTCCAAGTTATGCATCTATCACCGAGTGAGGAGCAAGGAGTTTAACCCAAAACTTTGCTTCCCTTAGCCACTTTTAGCAGCACTTACTCCTGTCAGAGATCTGAGCTGAGTGCCATTCAAAATGAGTAAGTACTCAAACACTGTCACTTACAATTATTGCTGAAGATATCTGTATTTTTCTTGTTAACTAATTTGACTCATTTAATATGGAAGCAATTAATTTTCTCACTCTGTTTCAGGTCAAATGTATTTATACAGAATTTTACCGGCATTGAAAATGAACTGATTGCTTCCCCGATACATTACATTTCATTTGTATGAACTCTTGTATGTCTTTTGACTCCTAACAGCTGTAAGACTTGAGCTAACTTTTATTCTGCCCTTTGTCTGAAGTGGTTATGCCTGGACACTCATTGGCCTGAGTATTTTCTTATCTCATTAGATTGTATCACTCCGCAAAAGCTTTACTGTAGCAAAAAGCAAAAGCTTTGCAGCTTTTAAAGCATTCTATTGGCCTGAAAATATTGGAACTCTAAGTTTCATGGAAATGCCCACTCCTGAGTCTGGTGATCAGACCAGACTGGCAAACAACAATAAACTAAGAGCCATTAATACTAAGTCTGTTTACACTATTTGGATTAGGGCCCCAAACTGCCTGTCAGCAGTGGTGCCTCCCCCATAGCCTCTACTGAGAAGTGCATCTTACCCCAGTAGCTGTTTCTCTCCACACCTGAGTCCCAGTGCCCTTTGTGCACAGAGTGTGTATGTCCCTTCCCTAAGGCAGATTGCAAAAAATCTGCCTGGTCTGCCTGTAAGCAGATGGCCAGAAGAGTCACTGGCAAACAAAAGGCAGGCTTTGCTTTGGAGGTGACTCTCTGTTTCACAGCTGAATGTCTTTTTAAAGCTTTTAATCTCTTCCTCAAAATAAATTTGAATGCAGTGTTTTTAATTGTAGTCCTTTCCCAAAGGTCTGTTTGCAGAAGCACAGTGGCTTTTGTTATAGGCATAGAATTAAGGACTCTGTCTTACAGAATTTGGCTCCATTAACATCCTATTTACACTTTATCTTGAGTTTGGTTGTTCTATGTAGGCCAAACCTTGAATCGAGAGAGCTCTCCCTGCTCGGGGAAGGACTCTGTGAATGAGCCCTTCTGCTCACTTGGTCTCTGCTCTGGGGACTGTGTGTTGCTGAGCCCCTGCTGAGCCCAACAGGGACCAAAGTTTCCAGTCAAAGATAAATGTCTAGAAAAAGAGTGCTGCCTCTGCTGCCTAATACGACGCAGTGGCCAGACGAGACAAATGAGGGAGAATAATAGTGTGGTGGCAGGAATAGGGACATTTTGTAGTTCCTGTCCCCCATCCGCATTTCCTTTCTCTTCTTTACAAGTATTTCTTGCCAGCAAAATGTGTGTGGGATTGCTCTTGTGGACCACCCTTGGCAAAATGTCCTGGTAAGACAGGAACTTGAGTGTCAACAGCATGCATGAGCAGAGCGCCAGAAATGGAGAGGACATTTGCCCAGACTGGTGCTGCTGAAGAAGAAGACAACGGTCAGCAGGATTTAACAGTAACCAGGGAACTGCAGTCCTAGGAAACAAAGAAGGAGTGAGCTTGAAAAGAAGTACAAAAGATGCACCAAAATTTGCAATAGAGGGTAGCACCCTGGCCATGGGAGCAGAGCAGGGTTTGGCAGTGCCAGGAGCGGTCTCGCAACACCGCGGCCCCTGCCCAGCACCGAGGGTGCAGCATCCATGTGGAACGAGGGATACAGCCGGCACCCAGCGGGGCTGACCCGGTGGGTGCAGCGCAGAGGGACCCTGCGCCTGTGGCCCAACAGGGCTTCCTGGGTGGCATGGGGGTTCAGGGGGTGTTGGGAGCAGTGGGGGGGGTCACACACAGCCAGAGCAGACACATCTCCCAAAGGAGAAGAGAGCAAGGAGGGGAGCCCCCCACCCAGGGGAGGGGGGTGGGCACTTGTAGCTCCCTGTGCAGGATTTGAACTTTTGAGGGTTAGTTATAAAAGGGTGTTCAAAAATTTGTAGGAGTTCAGACAGTTTGTGAGTGTCTAGTGTTGCGGTTTATCTGTTGGTATTGATCTTGAATATATTATTCACCAATTGCTGATTAATTACATGCTGTTAATAAATCAATAAACCTCTTCAATCTTGATTTGGATTAAACTATGAGCAGTTTTTTCCTGTGATAGTTATGCACCTGAAGGTCCCTCAATGCTAGCAACATTGTGCATGAAATGCAATCAGGTGAGCTTTCTTTTCCATTCTACAGTAACACATCTTGAGAATGCATCTTGTCTGTCTTAAATGGCAACTGCTGCACTTTCTGCTGGCTCTGAAGGCTCCAAAATAAAGAAGGAATTATTCCAAAGCCAAAAAAGAAGGGGAAAAAATTGAGAGAATAAGCATGACTTAATGACAAAGAATGGGGTGGAGAGCTAGGTGTCTCAGAGTGACTATCCACAGAGAAAACTAAGTTGTGACTCAGCAGAGGAGCAATCTATCCCTCGTGTTCTGTCAAAGGCAGTACCTGCCTGTCTCAGCCCTACTATCAGAAACAAGCAGAGGCTGGAGCCTCTCTAGCATTTTTGTCTGCATGTAAGTGGAGAAGACAGACTTTCCTCCACAATAAAATTTTCTGTAAGACACCACACTTAAAACCAAGCAGGGTACTTAGGGGTTTTACCTGAAAAGACTTAATTGCTAAAGAAGGAGGAAAAGCCAAAACTCAGAAAGAAAACAGGCAGCCACATCAACGGTTATGTCAGCCGCTTCTCCTAAGTACATCTCACTGGGGAGAGGTTTTAGCAGAGATGACACATCGGGACTGCATCTCATCACTTGTTAATATAAAAAGATACGGTGCAATAACTGATGAATCCTGTTTGGTTTATCACTGCTAACCTTAGAGGTTTGAGACGGCTAGAGGTATGTGACTCACATGAAGTCATATGAAACTGGAGATCATGTTGTGCTTATTTAGTTGGATGAATAGTCCCAAGATAGGAGAATTAATTGCATTCAATTTAAATTTCCTTTTTCTTTCTGTTGACAAAGTTATCATATTCCTGGCCAGCAATACAGTGTCTAAAGAAGATAGCATTTAATGGAAGAGTGAGAAGGAATGTAAAATTAAAAACCAGTTCATCTATGGTAAAATGCAGTAAGATACATGAGTACAACATTAAAGAAGCCAATAAAGACTATATTAAAGCTTCATGATGCATAGTAAAATTTCAAAAACAAATTCTAGAGAGTATATTGGATATATTTCCAAGATCCCAGCTATCAATTGAAAAATATTTTTAAATGTCCTCTCTTCTACCCGAGAAATATATTGGTGTATACAATTTCTGCTGGTTTTGCATTTAAAAAAATTACACATTCACTTTACAGTGTAGCCTGACAGGTTCTAGTTGTTTGCTGAGTTTTTGGCACATAACAATGATGCTGCTACAGTCCATGATCTTCCCTGCAACTCCGAACGGCAGTGCTGAAGTAACTTCAGTATCAAACTACCATTCACAAGCATTTCTTAAAGCAGCTTTATTTTCACCATGGAATCAATAATGCACTTCACTTACCCAGTCGTAAAATCCTAGTGAAGAAAAGGGATTTCTCCTGGGGGAAGGAGTTGGATAAGATGAAACTTACATGCAGTGGCTTAAGGTTAGCCTTATACTGACTACAGTGTGACAATAAAACAAAGAAAGAAGCAATCAAGCAGAGCTCCCCACCTTCTGTTCAGAGAAAAGATAGCCAAAATTAATTTTCGCTATTCTAACTCCAGCAACATCAGTGAGAGAACAGCAGAAATTGATGTGACCCAATAACTTCTGTAACAGGAGCGCGTTTGGACAACAACAGTGCCTGGCACAATCTAGCACTATGAGTTATCCAAGAGAATGAGGCTCAGTGTGTTGTTATTGTTCCTGGAGAACAAAATAATCTGCCCACTTTGCATTGGCTGGATCAACAAGGCACAGCACAGTGACACTGTTTCCTTAATGAACTGAGTGCTCAGGGAAGCTGCATGTAAATTAGGAAATAAGGATGTCGCAACAAAGCACATGCTAACTGCTCAGGTGCTTTTTTCAAACCAGGGAAAGCCTACTAGTTAAATGATGTCAAAAATAAAAGGACAGAATGTCTAGAGGGAATCATAAGTGGGTGGATGAATGGCAGTCTCCTTCTTTTCTGGGGATACAACTTAAAATAAAGACAGTGTTGCTGGGGAAACATGCCTAAATGGTGTGATGCTTCCAAATGCCAGGCTGGGGTGTCCCTTATGCTAAAAAAAGAAATAGTTGTGATTCTCTAAGATTCTTGTGAGCAGGGCCTGAAGATGAACAGAGGACCTAGTGCCCTGCAGCAAGAGCTGACAGCCTAAGAAAGGGAAAGATTTGGCTCCAAATGGTCAAAAAAGATTGTATTCAATAAGAATTTATGATGTTAGGTTGCAAGAAGAGGAATGTTTAATACAGCTGATCTGGGCTATCCACAATATCTATAAAGGAACTGAGAACAGTCGTGTCAGTAGGATCCGTGCTCCAAGATGGTATTGTAGGCCACTAAAAAAATCCACTTTTTGTGGTAATATTTAGTTCACATTTGAAAACCACATCTTTGCTTGGCTTGGTCATTTTTTTAATTAATTTCATCATTTTGAGCTCAGTTGTAGATTTTGCAGTTTAGAGCAACATCAGCCGAAAAACCACATCCTGATACTTTTTTGAACGTACAGTGATGGATATAAAGCATAGCCTAATACATTAAACAACAATGACATTTTTCTTTGTTTGAAGTATAAAACTGGCACCTTCAATATTGCTATTTATCAAATACCAATTGCAACAGCAATAGCAACAGTGACTTCCTCATTTAACTGTGTGCTTTGTAACTGAGTATCTTATAATACTTGTGAATGATTGTCTGTGAACACAGATTTCGTGTAATTAACCCTCCATTTAAGTTGAATACATAGCAATAAGATGTAAAATCATTCTCCCTCTTTTTAGATGAAGAAATTCCTGGGGATAAGCCATGATGCTTCTCATGGTCGATCTTTCATGGCTGGTCCTGACATATGGTTTGATGAATGGTTAGTGGTCACGCAGTTCCAAAACATCAACTGCTCTTAGGGTGAGCTGAATAAATGGAGAAGTAGATTGATGACCATCAGTTATACTTGAGGAGATGTCAAAGCTTTATATTAAATGTTGAAATCATCTTATACTCTCAAGCCTTTTCCTTATAGTGAGGCTGAAAGCTGTGTCATAAAACTTTCTATATTTACCCAACCCCTCATATTTTCAGGGCTCTCCTTGGTGGTGGTTGCCATAACTGGTTAAAATACACTCATTTTAAAAATGGAACCTTTCAAATAGACAATCTCCCATGTGTTCTTGCCTTACTGAGAACAAGATTTTATTGTTGCAGCCCAAGACTGGCTGTGCACTAATATCTTGGGAAACATTAAGCTGAAGGAAATAAAAGTTTGCCACAGAAAAACAAGGTAAGGCTAGAAGATCTTGTGGGCCTGATGTCTCTGTTTTTCAAGGGCAAGAAAGTTCAACATAAGTTTTAGTGGCCGAAGAATTCTGTTGACCTCTGTGTTGCAACTCCAAAGGCCACATTCTTCAAAACAATTCAACTTCTCCCTTTTAACTCTTCCTCCTATCCCTATTTCTGTCTACATGTTGACTGGGGAAGTTCCCTGTCCCTTTCCTTTTAATATTTTAGCATGTGAACATGCATGGTGAGTTCAAGGGCATATGGTAACATCATTAACAGCTCACATTTGGGAAGGCAGCAGAATAATCCCCTAAACCCACAAGGAATTTCCACCTTGTGTTTTTCTTTTTAAATAAAGAATCAAGGAAACTATGGACTAGGCTCAAGATTCTGTAAAAAAAAATAGGCTCTTAATTTCCATTGGAAACAGTCAGACATAAATAGCTCCAAAATTACTCTTGGTTGAGGACCATGCACCCAGAGGACCATGCACCGAGGTGAGGCACAGGGGCTGCACTGTGCAGGAGGACGTGGGCCCTGAGGAGTGACTGCCCGTGGCCAAAGCACAGACCGCCTCTGCGCTGCCTTGGCCGGGAGGACGTGCCAAGAGCTCTGAAGTAGAGTCCCAGCTCTCACAGACTTGCCTTTTTGAGTTCAGATGGTAGAGCAATGCCTGTCGTTTTAGGATAACACTTCTAGACTTGCATCCCGTAGAATTTCTGGCATGAACATTTTTTTCTTGCCTTCACAAGAGTGATGCTGTTCCTAGTTAATTATCGGGCTACTGGGATATGGGAAACAAATGTTCAAATTCCTCCTGATAGATCCCACATCTACCACCTCCCAAGAGCCAGCTCCAACCAGCAAGTAATAAATTATTTGAAGCACTCAATGTCCCTGTGAAAGCTGTTCCACTTAATGTAAAACACGCTGATCCTACACACATTCATTAGCAAATGGAACCCGGGTTCTGTGCCTCCCTCCACCTCTCTTTTTCTTTTCTCACTCTCCCATGACACAAGTCACCCCTCAATCCTCTTTCAGGTGTTTCTGCTTGCCCTCAAACTGGTCAGTTTTCTAACGGAGTGATAATCAAGCAGAAGACAACAGGTCTCCTGACCCTTGCTATAGCAGCACCACTGGTATCACATCAGTCAGGAATTGTGTCTCCTGCTTAGCACACTGTCCTTATGTGTTTCTTTAACATTTGAGAGTGTGATCTCAAACACTGGCAAGGCAAAATATTGGCTCAGAGTAGCACAGCTGCCTCCACCCAATACTCCCTTTTGAGAAACAACAACAAAGCCTTAAAAATCTGCCTTGCTTCTTTATCTATGCGCAGAGCAGCTCTGGTGCTCTGTGTCTGTGCATTGCCAACCTTGCAACTCCTGGCGAGGCATGGCACCGCACAGGCACGTGCAGCTCGCCCTCATTGGAGCCTAAGTCACAGATGCAACGGTGAGTGCCGTACCTGCAGTGTCACGGCAACTTTGTCACCTCTAAGAGCCTGGAACTAATTTGTTCCTTGGTGGATGCAGCAGGTGAATTTAAGATGCAACTGCTTGCCTGTTTGCCAGCCACAGGGGGAAATGAAAGTTGGTAAATCGAGCTGTCTGATTCAGGCCACAGGGAAAAGGAAGGGTTAAAAGAGGGTAGCAGGTTATTTTGAAGTAAAAAGTAACTTGTTTTGAATACTAATTGATTCAGTAAATTGTCTTAATTTCTCTACTTTGGAAAACACCCATAACTGGGACTTAAAACTCAATTGTTATTTCTGATTTTTGTTTAAAGAATTGACTTATCTTGCTACATTGACATGATAATTTGCTTGTTGGCTGCACTCATTTTATGACCTATATAATTAATTTTGAATCATTGGGTTCAATTTTAATTGACATTGATTTGATAATTAAATATAGTTCTTAGCTACTCTAGCCCAGTCCTGGCAACATGTTCAGCTCATTGCTGTTAATAAACACCACAAAGCTGTTTTCCTTTTCAAACTACCAGCTCAGACTAAGTGTCTTAAGAATATAAGGTAAACTAGATGGTTCAGCTAATGACCTACTTGCCACAGTCTAAACTTTCTGTCTTCTACTCAGAAGGCAATCAAATGGTGTCATGATATACAAAGATTTAACAATTTCCAAGGCACTTACATGAGATAAAAATTGCTTCTACCCTGAAATAAAAAGTGGACTTAATCTTCAAATGAAAACAAGTCTTATTTGCTGCTTATGGATCTCATCTTGCCTCTACTACAGCCAGTCTGATTTTGCTGCACATATCAGCCCTAAGCCCCCCCAGTCTCTCCACACACCTCAGTCTTTCCCATACACCAGCTGTTTTAGACATGCACTTAATAGGTCACTCCTTGCTAAAGTTATTGTAGATAAAAAATAATCCAGAAAATATATAATACTTTACGTATTGTATTTAGACCATACTAGTAAATCCTGCATCTGTATGAGGTTGTACACCCCTGTATTCCTCAGCCTGATTTTTCTGATTCCTGCAGTGTCTCTTAATGACTGTAGAGGCCACAAGGTATTCTATATGTTCTGTCAACCAGATCCACATTTAAACCAGCTTGCTCGAGTTCCAGAAAGAGACAGAATCTGGTGATGAAGATCACGCCTTAATAAATGTATTACATGCCAGAGGTGCCATGTCTGGCCAGTCACAAAACAAGGTACTTGTACACAAGAGATCTCCTTTGGTGATCAGTCATGCCTCAGAAATGCAGCTATGGAGCAGATCGGTGATTTCACTAATAATGGCACTGCACTAGGAAAAGCATGTGTTCCTGCTGATTTAAATAAGATTTATTCTTCCTGAGTACTTGATGCTGAACAGGTGACTTGTCTTAAGGTCAGCTCTTATGGAGGCAAAGCACGACTAAAAGACCTACCAAGACTAATCCTAGTAATTGGCATTGGATTAAAACCTGAAATAACAGCAAAGAGCAAAAAATAACCATAGCGTGAGTTTAACAATATGGGCAAGCCTATGCTTCTGCTGAATAGGATGAGCTTGGAAGGTCAAGGAAAATGAGGGTGCCTTCAGTGTGATTAGGCTGGATGTGTTCAAATGCAAACTGCAGTATGGATGATTACTTATCTTGTCCAAGACAGGGGCTCATTTAAACATTTCAGTATGCTTAAACACTATTTAGAATTAACTCATACCGAGGGCAGTCGAGACAGCCTGCCACTGGCAGATAATAATTTCTTAAAATGCTTGAATGTGCTCTTGCAGCTCAGGTGTCCAGTGCCATACCCGGTCCTCCTGACTGGCTAAGCTGCAAATGTTGATCTTTTGAAAGTAAGACTTCCAGGAGAAACATCAAACCTGCAATAAAAATATATAAGGGTTATTAGGACATAAAAATCTTTTTTAATGGCATAAACATTGAACATGTTATTAAGATGAAATTTTCCAGTTTAGGTCCATGTCCTTAGAGAAAGATGGGTGCATCACTTCCACTGGTTTCAGCTGCGTATCTCTGAGGAAGCCGCAGTCACTCTAGAACGTCCTAGAGAGAGGAGGGTGACTTTTCACCAGCACAATTATCCTTTATCTTGCTCTAGCAGTGTAAAAATTCTCTAGTATTAAAGAGAACCCAGACTCAAACATTGATTTTGCTGCCTATTTAAGGCACTAAACCCCACTAGAGTTTAGCATTATTAGTAGCAAGAATCCTGTTGGCCTGAACTAGCAACTGTACAATCCAACTGTACAGTTGCCTATGCAACACATTCTTCAACTTCATCAGACACTTTCAGGCCCAATTACTGACAACAAAGCTTATTAACTGTGCTTAGTTTGGAAAATTGGTTCCTTTTATACTGGATTAATTATTATACATGTCAGTAACAACATACTTGAAAGGTTAAAATACTTGGGCTGAGCCTGATAATCTGGCAGGAATTGGTTCCACAGCTGGAGACAGCTTATTAATAAATCTGTGTGTGGCTGCAATTGTAGTCGTGACTCTGAAGCCTGAAGAAAGAAGCAACTTTCTAGCCTGTGCAAGACTCGAACTGGTGAGAGCCACAGATTTCCAGTGTGCTTTGCCAACAAGGTAACTATCTCTATCACCATTTCTACTTCACAGGTAGAGGAAGGGAGGCACAAGGATGCCATGTCCCAGGGTGCTGGTGCAAACAAACATAGAGTCAGGCAGAGAACTTGGGTTTCTGATTACTGTTTTTTGGCCACTGGCTCCCAGTGAGAGCTACATTTGTGCTGCTTCACTGCTGGCTTAGCAGCTGTCAGCATAGCACCGAACACACGGTTATTGATGCATTTGCATTAGCCTGTCCTGCTCCGTAGGCTGGCCACAGCATCCATACCAACGACCGTGTCCTTGGGCTTCCTTGGTCAGGCTCCAGCATAGCGCACCATGGTAGTCAAGTCTGGAAAGGCATGGATCAGAGGGACGAAATCCTCCTCTAACAGCGAGGAGTGCTGCCTCTTGGTCATTCAATGAGGCATCTAATGTAGCACACAGAGACCTACTGCCTGCAACGCAGGATTGGAAACCATGCAAGTTAAACGTGCATGTGTATCAGTGGGTCTCAGGCTCGGGCTCCACACAGTGATGCAGACTATAAAATGAGAGATTGGGAAGTACATGAAGTGAGTATCTAAGCTTAGGTTGCCTGTTCTAACCTATGTTTCTTCTCCCTTGATCTAGAAAAGGCAATAGTTTAAACTTGCTTGTATCAATTTTGATTTGGACTCTAATAAATTTACAATATATTTTTTAGCTGTGAAAGCATTTTAAACTCTACTTCCATTGAATTATTTTCATTAATTGGTAACGGGACACACAGAGACAAACAGAAACTGCTACTACAATTCTGTCTCTTCTGAATTTGTCCTGTCTTGAATTGTTGGCCCTGATCCTGCAGCAAACTTCCCTGTGCTCCTCACAGACTTTATTAGGGTTTAGGGCATGAATTTATTAGGGTTCAAGTCTTCTGTGGCAAATCAGCTTCAAAGGACTGCATGTTGTTCAGGTATTTACTTATTCACACAATCCCATAATTGGCAATTTTGTCTTATGTTCTCCACACAACATCTCATAGGAAAACCAGGGTGAAGCGCTGTGTAGCATGAACTGCAACAGTCTACTGCAGAGGGGGCCAACCCTGCGTAGCGTGGCCATCACACCACCTGGCCTGGGATTCAGGGATCATTCCCCAAAGCCTGAAAATCCACTTAAGATATCTCAGTTGTGTTTTCTTCCTTGCGTGGATTTTGGAACTCCCACCTCTCCCATCACTGAGCTCAAAATTATCCTGTTTATGTGGGTCCTTCCAAGGACAGAACATACCTGGGAAGAAGATGCAGAGATGGAAGAAGAGATGAAGGCTGGAAGCAAGGGCTTCTCACACAGCATGCCTGTGTGACTAGTTTGGGCTGATCAACAAGAGTGTGTAGGATGCTGTTTATTCTGATTCTTTGCCTGAAAGATGGGATTTCCCTGTGCCCCCCACTCAATTTACCAGTTCCCAGCGGGCAAATCAATTCTGGTGACCAGACACAAGAGGACATACTGCCGGACAGTTTTTGTGCTGGGTCGGGTAACAGGAGCACATCTTTTGGGCTCAGGTGATAAAGCCTGTCCTTTGTGTTGCATCACCTGATTTCATACTGGAAGACGTGTCCCCAGCGCCTCAGTGTTCAAGGAGCTTTGAAGTGGGGTGGCTTTGCTCTAGTCTCACCCCCTCCTCCAGGCACCATCGAGAGGGGCCCTGCTCCACCGTTTGAGCTTCATTTCTGCAGAGTTTAGGAAAACCCACCTCAGCACTGCAACACACCCCTACAGCCGCGCACTGGGATACGTCCCCAAAAGTTGTTTAAATAGCTGTTAAACGTAAACCCATCACCGGCACCCGGTTTTGATGGCATCTGTGGGTATTGGGAGTCCTGCAGGTGCACAGAAGTCGCGTTTTCAGCCTTCTTTTTCCGAAACACGAGCGTTAGGGACCTAGTAAAGACACGTTTAACAGTAAAAAACACCCATACACACGAGTATCTATATATACGCGAGTCCAGCTGAGCGCTGGCTGTGGGCCCCGCCGAGAAGCCCCAGCCACCCCGCGAAAACTGGAAGCCGCCGGGGCTAGGGGCTGCGGCGGGGCTGGGCGACGAGGTGAGGGCTGAGGCCGACCAGGGCCACCGCCGCCCTCCCCGCCGCGGGTCGCGCCCGGCCCG
>NW_010972931.1:7221161-7264999 GCF_000737465.1 Haliaeetus leucocephalus
GGCCGGGGGGGGCCGCGGGGGGGGAGGCCTGGCGCCCGGCAGCGGCGGGGGAGAAGCTCCTGAGGCCGGTCCGGGCCAGGAAGGCGGCGGGCGCTGCGGGGGGCGTGTTGTCTCTGCCTGCCGGGGGTGAGGGGAAGCCCGCCCCGCTTCCTCCTCCGGAACGGGAAAAGTTTGACGCCCGTTCAGCCCAAGTCCCTGCGGCCGGAGCCCGGCTTGTGGGCGGGGGGTGGGCTTCGCCTCGGCTCATCCCCGCCGCTCGGAGGACGGCCGCTTCCCGGCGGGGAGCCCTCTGTTTTCACCTCCCCTCACCAGCCTCGGGCGGTGAACGGAGCCCCCAGGGAAGCCCCGGTGCTGGGGAAAGAGGAGCCGCCGCCGTTCCCAGCTGCGGGGCGCCCGGTGGAGCTGGACCCGGTGTCTGTCGAGCAGGGCACGGGTGTGCCGGGGGGGGAGGCAGGGTCCCGTTCCCGCGTGGGGGCCGCGGAGCTGAGCCTGCCCCGGGCTGAGGTGGGTTAGGGAGCTGTTGCAGGCGCTGCTGGTCCGGCGGTGGGTTTTCTCCCCGCTGACAGGTGAACTGTGTGTGCGCCGAGGGAGGACTCCGCTCTCCAGAGGCGGTGGGCCTGCTGGTGCCGCCGGGGTGGAGGAGAGGAAGCCTCAGGAAAGGAGCAGCTTTCAGAAATGCCTGTTGTGATGCGCGTTATAACGTTTAGGAGCACCGCACCGCTTGCCGAAGGAGCGGGGGGTAGATTTGAGTCCGAGGTTTTTTTTGAAAAGTGCAATAAATTGTCCAGATCTCTTAAGACGGCACAAAGGAGGTTGTGATGAAAATGGATTGGGTATCCCAGCTAGCTGTCGTTTGGCCTTCGTTACCAGTTCCATTTCGAATTACATCATTAGTCATGTGCTGATGGGCAAGCAGTTGGTAGTTTGAGACTACTGGCATGCTGCTGTCATTCACGATGCATGCGGGGACTGTCCTGCCAAGGAGCCCCTATCCAAGCAGCATAAGCTGCAGAGCAGAGGCTGTGCACTGAGTTTTAATGTTGTTTAAATCTTCTGCGCTTTGTCCCATCAGTCACATGAAGACAGCAGTCTCCTGCAAAGTATGAATGATTTTTCCAGGTAATGGGTTACTTGTGGGCCATGGGTCAAGCCTGCCACGCTTTGTGTCCTGATCTTTGGTTCGTGTTTGCGTGTGTGTTTGCGATCCCATTTTTTTTGCTCGTGTAAACCTGGCATGTGGCTGATCTGAGGTTTATGTGACCATTTGTCTTTGGGGTAAGTACCCCAGGGAGGGAAGGACAGATGAATGGGTGGAGAGAGGGTTTGGGGGGATCTTGTGCTCCTAAGAAGTATAGAATTGCAATAAGAGGGAGAAGGAGTAACCTGAAAAATGCCTGCGTTATTTCATTGTGAGAAAATGGACTAAGCCTTTAACAGCTCTCTTGTTTTTTCTACTTGTAAAGAAAGAATGTTTTAGGCAAGAAAAAGTAAAAAAAACACATTTAGAAGCTGAAGGAAACTATTAAAGAGGAAAAACAGAAGCTAGTACATGTATTCACTAGAAAATAAGTAACAGGAGAGGCAACAGAAATGCAGTAAGATCAGAGATATAACAAGAAGTGCGATTACCTTATGTGAAAATGATAAAAATATTAAAGCAGAAGCTAGAGAAAGGGAAACAACATAAATACATTATTTCAAAAATGTTACTGGTCATTGCATTTAAGTGAGCATAATGGTTGAGTTATTCCTGTATATGATTTTGAACAATGCTGCTTCTTGAGATAGGTAATGAGCTGCTGATATAGATGTAGTTTTGTTTAGGATGCTAGAGGTGAGTAACAGTGCCAGCCATTGTAATTATGTTATGACAAATCCTCTAACAAGACTCTTACATCGATGAGTATGGTTGCAGATTTGCTGTGCGCATAAAAAAAGGAGTAGACAAAACTGCTTAATGTTTTCCTCTCAGCTTCGGTGTATTGAAGGGTAATAGTGTGATTGTTATGGATGTGACTGCAATTCTGTCCCCTTTCTGGTCTCTAAGTCCAGTCCTTGAGGTAAGTAGTGTACTGCTTGTAGGCGTCTTTGGCTGAAATGTTCTCCTGTCCCTAGAGCACAGGATCTGGCAACAGGGTCCTGTCTGTGCTAACTGCTTTTCAGGTCAGAATACATAGAAACTGCTTTTCCCATGTCATTTAACACAACTTCTTAGAAATCCAATACGTAAATTACATAAGGGGATATAGATCAATAATCCTTACTGAATGGTGTGCATCCATCACCATTATAAAAGCAGGCAGACTAGCAGGGATACTATGAATGTTGGAGGCCATTTCTACCATTCTTTATGCAGAATAAATGTACTGGGTTAGGCAGAAGGGTCTGGTTCAGGCCATTCATCACATCTCTGAAAAGCCTGCGGCTGGTAGTTAGAAAGAGGTTTTCCTCCTGCAGAATGTTCTCTGCAAGCTTCTGTCAGCCTACTGCCTTGAAGACAGGTTTGATTGTATTTTGAACATTGAATCGTTCTCATGGTTTTAGCAGAGCTACCCAAAAAGTAAAAATGTCGTTGCTACGTTTTGTGTCCTGACACCTGTTTTGCATTTCTCTCATCTGTGAGAGTTGGAAAATTTTCCAAATTATTGTGATTTCTGAAGGCAAAGGTGATAAATTTCAGTGCTCTAAATGGGAGATGGTGGATGTTGTGGCAGACTGAAAAATGAGGACCTTTGAGACCTGGTGGTTTTCAACATGAATCTTAGGGCAAGTTTTGCACTAGTGCAATGGTAGGATGAGAATAACTTGTGAAGTAGTTAGCCAGAAGGAGGTCAGTGCTCTGGAATTCATGCCGTATTATTTGCTCTTCCTGGCCAACAGTTTTCGATGTTGAAGAGTGACGGACATTGCATGCTCTGTTGGCAGCTAGGGAATTGCAGCAGAAAATGGGAGATGACAAACATCATCTTCATGAAGGTCACAGCACCTGTCATTGTCCAAAAGACAGTTGATGCATCTTTATACCTAAATGCAGTGTTTTTAGGAGAAGTACTTAAAAATGAAATCATGAAAGGAGAAAAACAGGACCTCTCAGAGGCCAAACTGAAAAATGTTGCACTGAGAAGACAAAAACAGGCCTGAACACTGCCATCCTGGCTAAAAATTATGAATTATTTTTTTTTTAATTGGAGATATTCTGTTCTTTTCCTTCTCCCACCCATTTCACATACATTCTTAGGGTCCCAAATCTGTTTTGAACTGCTTGTCTGCTTGCACAGGCTTTTCACATACCCTGAAGATGTTTCACTTCTGTCAGCTACAGTGAGAACCCTTCCTGGAAACATTTGCATCGCTGGAAGGCAAAAGCTAGTTGGAAAAGTGAATAGCACCTGTAGCGGTAGTACTGATGTCGCAGGTGGACATGCTGAAACATCAAAACTAGGCTCACTTCTATTATTGAAGCTTTCTGGGAACGAAACAGGTGGAATACTGGTATATGACCGAAAAACTTAATACAAAGTTTGCTTAGAAGCATTAACTAGCATGTTTTTAACATCTTAGCTGGGAATGAGGGCACCTCTCTTATTCCCTGGCAATTCACTCAAGTGGCTGTATAGAAAGTGTGATCACAAACCATGCAGATGTGACTCTGATTAAAGTTGCATGTGGCTACTTTAGGACTGAGTTTGATCCTGTTGCTAGTTGCATGGGTGTTTTTCATTTTTGTTCTTCCTAAGGCTACAAGCATAAACATCACAGGATTGTTGAGAAGATCTCATTGTATGAGATTTTTGTGTTAGAACCTCTTTGGTTAAGTGTTCTGAAGTTGTGTTGTATGTGTCCTCGAAAGGAAGCATTTGCTTATGTTTGAACTTTCCAGCACCTGAGTTCAGGCTCTCAGGTATCTTATTTCTTCAGCAACAACTGAGACAATGGTGCTTTATTTTTGCAGGATAAATATTCAAGCCTGAGGAGTCTCAGGTTTTGGTAGGTAGGCAGTGACGTTTGCTCTTAGGGTTTTGTTGGGTTTTTTTTTAAGTTATGAAGACTTAAATTTTGCAATGGAGCTTTCACAGATATTTGGTGTCAGCCCCAGTGTTTCCCTGGGTACATTGCCCATCAGAAGTTGGAAATTCAGCAAAAGTTTTATCTTAAAATTTTACATTTCTCTTAATGGCTGGGGACTTAAATCTTTTTTGTAGTTGGTTTCCTTATATTGCATCTTAAATTTTAACCATAAAAAATAATTTATGAGGATTACAGTTTCTAAAATCAAGCTAAGAAGTGCTCAGAGCACTCCAGCAAACTTAAAAACTGCAAGGTAGGGCAGACACCATGTGTTCGTAATACTGTGCAATATCCTCATCCTCACTCTGCTTGGATTCAGTCAGTACCTGTGGTTTCTTTGCGCATTAAATCTGCAGTTTCAGGTGTTTGGGTAACTCTTCCTGCACTCCTGTGGAAGCCCTGTCTTTAAGACTTACCTGCAGGGATGCAGCTACATCCCTGTAGCAGTAGGCACTGCTGCAAGGACACCCTTTTTACTATTTATGTGGATAGTGCTTAGCATGGTGGAAATAAAAAAATCTTCCAGAACCTATGGTTGATATTTTGCTGGCAATAAAAGTGACAAGATAAAAAGAGACATTAATATATTTAAATATTTTGTCAGGTTAAGCTTAGTGTTCTGGCTCGGTAGCTTCCAGCTTGATTCATGTAGGCTGGGCAGGGGAGGAGTCCATGTTACATTTCATGAACTGACTTGGGATAACTAAGAATACTCTTAATGTTACAGCTTGGTTGATCTGCTGATGAGCTACCGCCAAGGGGGAGCTTTCTTCATTCTCCCTTCCTTTCTTACAATGAGCTGTCTCGCAAAGTTAAACTGAAAAATAAACTACACTTTAAAAAAATTGGGGGTTTTGCTGGTCTGTCCCCCTAAGCAGTCAGACAGTGCTATTGC
The DNA here is from genome assembly GCF_000737465.1 of Haliaeetus leucocephalus. Lineage (NCBI taxonomy): Eukaryota > Metazoa > Chordata > Aves > Accipitriformes > Accipitridae > Haliaeetus > Haliaeetus leucocephalus. The sequence continues at coordinate 7,226,125 of NW_010972931.1, forward strand.
CAGCACAAGGAGGGGACTGGGATTGTGTACATGGGGGTGAAGGAGTGAAGCCTCCTTTGATAGCAGCCGGCAGTTCCATTGCCTCAGCCTTAACATTGGTTAAAAACCCAGCCAAAAGGACAAAAAGTAAGAAGTGAAAACTACTATGTTTTATGACACACATACATATTAGAGTTTTGTCATTTTGGCTATGGAAAGTATTTTTCTAAACTGGAACAAAAATAATTAATGTGTCAATCTTTCCTCTTTCAAACAGGAAGCAACAACTTTATATGGCTCATGCCTGACAACATGCACCACCAGTGGCTGCTGCTAGCTGCATGCTTTTGGGTGATATTCATGTTCATGGTTGCTAGCAAATTTATCACATTGACTTTTAAAGACCCAGATGGTAAGTTCAACTTTAATGTTTGATGTGAAACAGAAAATTGAATAGTGCTTCACACAAATACTCTTTCTGTGCAAAGTAGTTCTTGGCATGTTTTCACTTCTTCAGTAGGATTGAGAATAGAACAACTAAGTTTCTAGAAGCGATAGTGCTGATAGTCAGTTTCCACTTTTCTTGGTAGAAGTCTGCAAAACTAACATCATGTCTTGTTTTTGGTGGTTAAGAACAGAGGGGATCATGTTTGGCACTACTGTCTTGTGAGGCCAGCTTTTTCAAAGACACTCAGTTTTAGTACCTTGATCTACTAGGAGTAGAAGTCACGTGCAGAACAACAGCACAATTACGTGTTTAAAGACAAAGGAGATTCACAAGGAATCGAAGAGTTCATTTCACATGACACTAGTTTCTGTCCTCTTGTGACTGCTTGTCATGTGGCTACAGTATTATGTAAAACTTGTGCAAAGTTTTATTTCATCTGCAATGCACTTAGCTTAGCCACCTCTGCCCTGCTTCTTGCATTCAGTTTTATCCTCTGCTGTTTGACTGACAAACAGCTTATAGGCTTTTGCTTAGCTTAAGTAGCCCAGATGGTATTAAGCTGATGAGGAATTTAAGCCATTTGATGACACCAGACAGCATGTTACAGTTTTCCTTCTGCTGAGGAGCTACTGTTACAAAGCCATCCTACAGAGAGTTTAGGGTGAAGGTGATGTCATGACTTGCAGTCCCAAGAGATCTGTATTTCTGCATCTTCCTAAGATATGGAAGAAATGTGTAACTTCTGAAGTGCTGACATCGCTAGTGCCATTTGTTTCAGTGGCTCCGTAATGGGTTAAAATATTAAGTAGCATACCTCTGTGTGGAGATTTATTGAGCAAGTCTTACAGATGAGAACTGTAGGCTAACTTAGCTCTCCCCAGCCCCAGCTGTTCTTGAGCCCTAGTACATCTGCAAATAAACTGGCCTTATGTTAGGTAGTTAAATCTTCCAGTATTTCATCCTATGCCAACTATTGTTTCCCAGTTCAGGTGTTCTTTTAGTGGTTCTTTCCATCAGAATTTGTCAGGAGGATTAAAATGTAGTTTAAAAAAAATTACTACAGTACACCCTTTGCATTTACTTGCTTTTTATTTTCTTGGATTGCCAATTTTTATCTTTTTTTTTGTTGTTGTTGTTGTTGTCTATGCTGAATCTTCCTTCCCATTTGAATAATTCTCCAAGCAGAAGATTGTATAATTTCTTAAGCTCCAGTCCTGCAAAGGCATGACTGTGGTTAAGTGTATGTCTGTGTTGGAGGTAACCAGTGTTTGTACTGGGACTAATGAAGGGAAGTAATTCGAATATAGCAACAGAATTTTGGAGAAAGTCTGAACAGGATAGTCAATTCTGGAGAAACTCTTCTAGACTTAATAAAATATGGCATGTCAGAAATTTTCCTTATTTGGATGTGTGTATTTAGCAGCTAGAACAAAACCAGCAGATGCTCAATGAATGCATTTTCTTTTGTTTAAGCCTTTTACTCATGTCTTGGGTGCATGAGTAATAGGAACTTCTTAATGAGAAGGAGCAAGTTTTTGTCCATCATGAAAGGCCATCAGTCCAGTAATAAAGGAAGAATGGATCTTGTATTTATTGCTGGTTAGAGGTGTTTATTTAGAGTATCAAAGAAATAAAAGGTGGTCCTTAATGACACTTTTCTTCTGGTAATGTCTAAGAGTTTACAATAGAAGAAACCTATCTACTAATATGAGGGGAGGGAGAAACTTGATAGATTAAGTTTTTTATTTGACATGCTTTGGGAAGTTTATCGAAAAATAAAAATCTCCTACTGTCAAGTCCATATATTTATACTCAATTGTCTACCGATTGTGATATTTGGATTTATGATTTCTATGTCTCTTTGCACAGTTTGTTTAAAAAAAGACCAAAATAAAAGATAATGGTCATGTTTCTTTGATAAAACTCAACTGAAGTTGCATCCAAAATTCCCATAGAGTACATCCTTTAAAATATTCATAGTCTGTCTCATGTCTTGTCTAGTACCTTCCCATTTGGAAAGCAATCCTAATGTTTTGTAACCTTAATACAGAAAGTGATGTTCAGTTTGTTGTGTTAGTTGTAAAGCAGAAATAGTTGCCTTCCCCCCACCTTCTGTAATGCTCTTATCTCTATTCCTTCTTTAGGCTATGGTGCCAAGCAAGAGCCATTGATACTGACAGCTGTGACAAAAGTGGAGGAGGTACATGTGCCAGAGGAAAAACATTGGCCTGAAGAATTCCAGGTGCATACTGTTGAGATAAGGGTTACATGTATTAAAGAGGGGTAGAAAATAGGAGATTAACTAAGGGCTTCCTGTTGTTAAAAGGAATTGCTAGACAGGAATTATTTATTCAGACTGTTCTATTTAGATAGAGCCAACAGAATACATTTTAGCTTCACAAAGCTAGTTTGTTATGGTAACCTGCTGTCTTGTTTCATCTGAATGATTCAACTTAATGTGTTTCCATTTCTAGGAGAAAATTGTTACAGTACTCCTTTATCAAGTCAGGACAGTCATTTTTGCTAGCCTTTTTAATATAATGACCCAGTTTTGGATTACTTGTATTCTTCCCTGCCATAGCCATCAGGTTCGTGATTCTTGAGGACAAGCCTGTGTCTTGTCTAGTCTCTTAGTTCTCTGCCCAATCTCTCTAATTCTTTTTTTCAGTCTCCATTTCTTTTTCATGTTTTGTGTTCTTTGTGCTTCGCATCTCAGCATTTTTCCAAAGTAGAACATGAACACAATAGTATTCAATACCAGTTGATCCTTTAGATGCATAGTTCTCTGCTTTCAGCAATAAAGCACAACAAATGTGGTACTTGCAAATTTGCAAGGAAACTCTGAAAAATCCCTTACGCAAATATAAATTTGAGACTAGATGCACAGTGGGCTAAGGCCAATTTTTTTTCCATTGGTTACATAAGTCATCTTATGTTTAGAGTATTTTTGTGATGCAGCATGGAAGGTAGGTTTCTGTATAAACATGATACTTTTTATTTTCGGATGTAAAAACCTGAAATTTAAGTTATCCTCAAAATACTTGGGAGAAACACTTTGTTCAGTGGAAGGCTGGCAGATCTGTGTAACGAGTTTTAATATCTTCCTTTACTTGTATGGAAGAGGATAATAAGGTTTCTGGATCTAAAACTATTCCCTCTTGACTTCCTGACAGTATGAAATGCAGAACAATAATATTAATGCTGGTTGCATGCAAAAGGAATTGTTTTGACAGATAAACAATCTGTCAGGCTGTTCGGATTACATTCTGACTAGGGAATATTGGAGAAGAGTAACAAGCAGAAAAAGTAGAATGTTTTGTTTTGTTTTTGTTTTTTTTTTCCTTACGGAGGATTGAGACAAAAAGTAAAATCATTCCCTTTTCATGTGTAGCTTGGATGCTGTACCTAAAAATTATAGAATGACAGAATGGTTTGGGTTGGAAGGGACCTTTGAAGATCATCTAGTTCCAAGCCCTCTGCCATGGGCAGGGACATCTTTTACTAGATCAGGTTGCTCAAAGCCCCATCCAGCCTGGCCTTGAACACTTCCAGGGATGGGGCATCCACAGCTTCTCTGGGCAACCTCTTCCAGTGTCTCACCACCCTCATAGGAAAATATTTCTTCCTTCTATCTTACCTAAACCTACCCTCTTTCAGTTTAAAACCATTACCCCTTGTCTTGTCACTACAGGCCCTGGTAAAAAGTCTCTGTCTTTCTTATAAACCCCCTGTAAGCATTGAAAGGCCAGAAACAGGTCTCCCTGGAGGCCTTCTCTTCTCCAGGCTGAAGAACCCGAACTTGCTCAGTCTGTCTTCATAGGAGAGGTGTTCCATCCCTCTGATCATTTTTGTGTCCCTCCTCTGGACCTGCTCCAACAGGTCCATGTCTCTCCTGTGCTGAGGACCCCAGAGCTGGACGCAGTACTGCAGGTGAGGTCTCACCAGAGCAGAGTAGAAGGGGAGAATCCCCTCCCTTGACCTGCTGGCCACACTGCTTGTGATGCAGCCCAGGATACAGTTGGCTTTCTGGGCTGTGACTGCACATTGCCAGCACATATCCAATTTTTTCCTCCACCAGTATCCCCAAGTCCTTCTCTGCAGGGCTGCTCTCAATCAGTATGTCCCCTAGTCCGTATTGATATTGGGGCTTGCCAGCTGTGTAAATCATTTAGTGGAAGGAGGAAGATTTGTCAGTAGAAATTTAAAATTTCCCATCACCTGTTAATCAGACAAGCTCCTTTTTCCTCTCTCCCCACTAATCCTGAGGCGGAGGTGGTTGTGGTTCCTGTCTTAGTCTTGGAAAAATGAGACATAACAAGCAGTTCATCCATTTTTGGGGAGAGGAGTCCTGCCTACTTCTCTTATTTGCCACAGTAAGCACTGATGCTCATTGTGTAAATTTTTGTCCGCTTAATTTTGTTGCAGCTTGGGAAATGAAAACACTGAATGCCTAGAGGTGCTAGAAAGCAACACAGAACTTCTATCCTAAATTATTCCTTCCCAGCCAGATGGGTCAGCATCCCTAAGCCCCATCTTCTTGGAGATTAAAGCTTAATTTCTGTTGAAATTTCTGTCCCAACCCCTCACAAGCTTTCTTACTGGCTGTTGAAGTTTTGTGGGAGTTCCAGTATTTGGTCAAGGCATGTTTTATCCACACAGATAAGACCCTGCTGCTCTGCAGTGGACTTAAATTGTTGTATGGAAAAGCTCTTACTACTGTCTACTACTACGTAATGACTTGAGAGTCGAACCAAGGTGTACAGCAGCAGCATGGGAAGGAAACTCTGCTACTCCTTTAGTTAATACATAGCAATGCTTTAATTGTGAATTTGGGAGTCATTAGGATGCACAGTTTGGGGATTTTTATACTTTAGAATTTGATCTGAAAACTAAATTCTTGCACTTTTTTTTTTTCTTTCCCCTCTGCATTTCATAAAGCCAACTGGAAAAGCTTTTTCTGGAAATCTGATCCGCCAACCCCTCGTTCACATGGAAAGACTTGAGCTTCTCAGGAATGTCTGCAGAGACGCTGCATTGAGAAATCTCTCTCACACTGCAGTTTCCAAATTCGTCTTGGACCGAATATTTGTGTGTGACAAGCACAAGATCCTGTTTTGTCAGACGCCAAAAGTGGGCAACACTCAGTGGAAAAAAGTCTTGATCGTTTTAAATGGTATCTACTCTGCTGTGGGTGCGTGGGTTTCTTTGAGGAGGAGGAGGAAAGAACAGAATTGGTCCAACTGGAACAACACAAAAATGGATTCTTTTTGCTTTTCTGTGCACTGATACTTAATTTCAGCCTTTCGTTCTTCACAGTTGCTCCTAGTCCTTTCAAAACATCCCTTTTAAAGAAAATACACCTGTTCTTTCTGTGAAAATAAATACTTATTACTTAGCTTAAAAGTGATTTGAGTTATGAAAGAGTACCCGTATGCATGTGATAGGTAGATTTGTTATCTTTGAAGGGGTGGCACTAATTTATAGAATTTGAAACAAGTAAATTACAAGGTATCACAATTCCCTAAGAAACAATAATATAAAATTTCTGACTTGGGGACACTGACTTTTAACTAGCATTTTTTAGCCATGAAGGAGGCTAGTTAAAACTTGGCAGCTGCTATTGGTCTGTACTGCTGAATCTTGTGTATGTGCTATCAGTGAGCCATCATAGCAGTTACGAAGATTTCTGAGGTGCTTAAGGCAATAGTTTGGTCAACAAAGGTATAAAAGACTAAAAGAAGGAGTAAAGGGACTAATGCGTTTGAAAAACGATCTGCAAGGTGAGCGTTGCCTGTGGATATGTAGCTTACCATCCTCTTCTAGTAACCTGGTATGCCAATAAAAATAACTCATTTCCTTAACGTTTTCTACTGTACCTGTGCACATAAACTTAACGTGATCGTATTTAACGTAACACACCCGTGTTTGACAGGAGACAGTCTTGCCTGTCTGTGAACCAGGGCTGTGAATTTGCTACATATAGGCAGGTCAGTTGAGGTCCTTCTGTGGTTTTGCAGGTAGCATAGCTCACCAAGATGTGGGCAAAACCTGAACGTTGTAAACCCAGCTTTCTTGTTAGAAGCACCCTGCGAACACCCAGCTCTGCACTTGTGTTTTTATGTTTTCTTTACTTTGTGTGAACTAGTTTGCACACCCAGAAGGAAACAGTCACAAACTGGCAAAGGAACTGTGTCCCTCAGCAAAGCTTTTGTAGCAAGGAGTATGTCTTTAAAAACTTTAGTATTAGTTTCAACTCTGATATACAGATGGGAGCTGAAAATCTAGCAAAGATACGCACGCACATAGGTATGGGCATGTGTCTTAAATACCTGTGAAAGCCACACTCCAAGAAAGTACTAAATATGAAACTGTATGAGTGCATTAGAAGTACCTGCTCTTATCAGAATTTAACAGAGATAACATGCAAAGAATAGTTCAGGACAGGCAGGGATGTATTGGCTGCATTGAGTGGAGGATAACTCATGTCTTAACCAGCAAGGAGCTTTTCACCTTGAGCTTCTAGTTCTAGCATGTTGGATAATGATAGAAAATTGTTTCCACATAAACACTGGTCTCTTCTGCCTTGAGCTGCCAGTGTACTAGTTATCTGCTGCTGAAGACTACCAGTGCAGGTGACCTAACTTTCTCCTCTTTGGGTAGTTTCAGCAGGCAGGACTGATAATTGAGGGGGAATACTTTACATACCTAAGTGGTATTTGGAGGTTCAAGATGGAGAAATGCAGCTGTGGTACTGTGGGGGAGTTAACTCTGCTGTTGCTTGTACTGAATCTCTGCTCTGGATGAATGCAAAGTTTCAGTTTCTGAGGCTGTCTAGTCTGACATCTGTTGTCCACATGTAATTCACTCAGAGTACCGAAATATATAATTAGAAAACTGAAATTAATAAAATACACCACCACCAAAAAAAAAAAAAAAATAGAAAACTGAGAAGCTGAGTGGTGTGGACTATTCACTGCAGTTCTGGAACAGAGAAGGCTGTAGAGGCTTTCACCTAAAGAGCTTGTTTTGTATCCCCTGTTCTTGTTGCAGGTCGGTACTCTGAAATGCTGTTGTTGTGTGAAGGCTTACTCCTAAAGCCCAAGGGGTCCACATGAGATATTTCTGAAGGTCAAAAAAACTTCCAGGATCAGGATCTTAAAATAAATGCGTCAGAATTTAGTGACATTGTTTTTCTTGTCAGCCTATGTGCTTGCAGAAATTAATATTTGGAGACTTTTTATGTTAATTTTAGTGCTTTTTAGTCTGTGTAGTATGGTATGATTGGAATTTTTGTTTCAGCACAGCACAGTTGTGAAAAGAACTTCATGGATCCTGACAGCAAAGTGCTTTTGTGTTGAAGCAGTTCCAAAAGCAGCCTACAGCATTTATTTTTCGTTGCTGGTAGAAACTCAGCCAAAAACCTGGTTCCTTCTTTGGAGTTAATCCTCAAAGTCTTCCTCCATTTGTATGTGTGGGCAGAGGGAAAGAGAATGGGGACACTGAGGTGGGGAGTTACAGGCTTAGACATAATTGCTGATGAAATTTGCGTAATGTGCTTTTCTGAGAGTTTTGAAGCCATTTGGTCTTGGACCTTGATGTCGCATACCCTAAAGAATTTTAACAGTTTTCAACAGTCAGAATCTCTCATCATTTAACAGTTTTAAACATAGTAACTGTAAATGCTAAAAATACAGAAAAGAGAAAGATAAAACAAAAAGCTGTCAGCAAAAGGCACACATGCTTCCTTGTACTCACTTTTTTTCCCTTGAAAGATTCACTTGCTCTCTCTCTTTTTGATTTGTCTAGGAGCATTTTCTTCCATAGAAGAGATCCCAGAAAATATTGTACATGATCATGAGAAGAATGGCCTTCCAAGGTTGTCCTCCTTCAGTGACTCTGAAATTAAAAAACGGTAAGAAGTGGCTTCCCAGGGGTGTGGGAGGGGTTTGGAGTCAGTGGTGTTAGGAGGAATCAAGACTACAGCTGAAGTCCACATCTGGAATTGAGGACAAGGGGATTTCTGCTCCACCACTTATATTATGGCATTATTCTGTTATCCTCACAGACTTTGCTGTGACTATACCTTCCTACTGGCTTTGAAGGAGAACGCCAGTGTAATTGGTGGTAGGTGAGCCAGCCAGCTCCCTCTGGATGTAGGGTTTGTGTAGTTCAGTGCATACCTAGTTGTCACATAGCTGACCTTCAGAAGGGAAGTTTTGTTGGAAGGTCCACCCTGATGCCTTGTAGAGTAAATCTTGCTGCCTACACATCACTGCAGGCAGATTTACTTATTGGGATTGAACTGAATAGGTTTAAAATGTTAGTGCTCCTTAGCCTGAGAGAATTGTCCATTCAGCTAAACCACTTTATCTTCCTGTTTGGGTTCTTCTTAGAGCAGAAAAAGTACTTCTCTGCAGTAGAGCCTTCTAAATTACTTTGGCTAGATTTTTGCCTGGGTCTGCTCTCATCCCTACTAGAGCCTATGCCATATATAATCCCTGTAAGGGGTGGCAGCATGGGGAGAACAGGACGTAAGATGACAGTGGACACTTGTAAGCTTGCATGGGTTTTGTGTGTATTAAGTCATTCTGAAGAGTCAGCCCATTATACATGTGGTGTCAGCTATGAGTAGAGGTCAGTCCAAGGTTTGGTGCATTCAGTGGTACAAATACAAATTTGTTACAGCTGTGCCTGTGGAAGTGGGGTCACTTGATTGTGTTGATAGTTGTGTGTGAGAAAATACTGTCACCATGTTCTTGAGAACGTGGATCTGTTCTGCCTCCCTGTGAACAGCCCTGCATAGAAAGTGACTGTTCACCTGGGGGGTAAGCCACAGCTAGGGTATTTAAAATTGAATGCTGTTATGATTTGGGTTGTTGCAGTCAGCCCACCACAGAAGTTGTGCTGGAGATGCATAGCATGGATTTGGTTGGGAATTCGGAAATAAAATATCAGAGAGTTTAGGTGGAGAGAGAGAGAGGGATGGTGTGGATCTGTTGATGTAGTTTGCTGACCCATAGCCCTGCCTGGTTAGGAGTAAGTCAAGAGAACCTGAAGACTGATCCAAGTGCCTCTTGATGCTGGAAAGAGTCCATCCCCTTATTTCAGTGAGGGTTGCGCTCCAGATTTCCTTTCTCAACTATTTACTGGAATAAACTTTGTTTTCAATTTGCTCCTCCTACAGATAATCTCTGACTGCAGAATATTACAGCTTGGTGGTATCACAACAAAATATGAACTTCTGTTGAAAACTGTGGTCTCAGGAAAATAATGTTCTTGGCCATTACTGAAAGCATGACAAAACATCAAATGAAATACCAGAATTATTTTTTTTTTTACTTAAGCAGTGATTTGTCTAGCTACCTGCCAGTGAAAAATGCATCCCTCTCTGCATTTAGCTGCACCAAACCACTTTTTCCATGTCGTTGTGCATTTTGCTTCTTGAGCTTAATCACATGGCATTAAAAAAATCTTTGACTTGGAGCTTTCAGCATCTTTTCAGCATCTTTCGTCTCCTGTTTATATGTATTGAGATAAACTAAGCTCCTCCAGTTTGAATAAAATGTGAAAACTAGGATGAACTATTTCCACTTTGTACTGTATACAAAAACTATTAGTAAAAAAGACAGAAATTGTGTTTCTAGTTCTATTGATTATAATATTGGTAGACTATGCAAGTGGTGTAAGATTCATATTGCTGTGTCTGTGGTCTGTTTATGTACATTTTGTAAGTCTTTGCTAAAAATACTTTAAACATTTTCCTTAATTATTTAATTTCTTTTTTTTTTCTTTCCCCTGTTTAGACTGAATTTATACTTCAAGTTTTTTATTGTTAGAGATCCATTTGAAAGACTTATTTCTGCATTTAAAGACAAGTTTGTGCACAATCCTCGATTTGAACCTTGGTACCGGCATGAAATTGCTCCTGGCATCATTCGTAAATACAGGAAGAATCGCACAGAGACCAAAGGGCTGCAGTTTGAGGATTTTGTGCGCTATCTGGGTGACCCTAATCACCGATGGCTGGATGTTCAGTTTGGTGACCACATCATTCATTGGGTAACGTATGTGGAACTTTGTGCCCCCTGTGAAATCACGTATAGTGTGATTGGACACCATGAAACCCTGGAGGATGATGCTCCGTATATCTTGAAAGCAGCCGGCATAGACCATCTGGTATCGTACCCCACGATTCCACCAGGCATAACAGTGTACAACAAAACAAAAGTAGAGCGGTATTTTTCAGGAGTTAGCAAGAGAGACATAAGACGTCTCTACGCACGGTTTGAAGGTGATTTTAAACTCTTTGGTTATCGGGAGCCAGATTTCTTGCTTAACTGACACCTAGGATAAGCTCTGAAGAATGTGTCATGGATGAATCTAAACCTGCGTGAATACCAGCTGCAACACTGACAGAGCTGAGAATGACCATTTGTTTTCTAGCTTTTTGATGTTGCTCCATTTTTCAGTGAAATATTTGTCATATGAACAAGTAGGGGCTTATAGTTGTTGTTTACTGACCATGTTTTCAGTATGTGACATTGCAATCTGTTAGGAATGAAGTGTCAATCTGAAATACAGAATTCCCCTTCTCCCCTCTTCCTTCCAGGGAAAATGAGGGAGAACGAATCGGCTGTGATCTTCCCCTCCTTCTCCCAGACATAGTGCCATTTTTTTAAATGTTGTAAAGTATTTATAAAAATGGCAATTTCACTGTAGGTTAACTCTGACACATGGGTGAACTTGATGATTCATGCTCATGAGAAAGGCATGTAGTCTCCCATGAGCTTTGAAAATGAGAGGCCCGTGCAGGACTAAAAATTGATTAAATGCTTGACAAATAAAATCATCTAAGTTCTGTCATGTGGCTGCTATAATAACAGTAATGCTGATCTAATCCCATTCTTGTTTGTCACAAAATGAACCTAATTAGACAGAAGCTTTAGAGGTGTTAAAAAAGGCACTGGTTCCAGAGCCCAGTTGTCTTTGTATTTTTGTCAAGTGTTTACTGTACTTACTACTGATCTATTGAGCCTCATAATTCTACTTTGGATTTTCAAGATATTATTTAACTCCTGGCTGTGTAAGTTATCTGAAAACACCGGATGCAAATGGAGCATAGAAGAAATATGAAACTGCCAGGGAAACTTTAAGGAAAGTTAATTTAAAATGAAGTATTAGTTTTATTTGTGGGAGCACATATAGAAACCACGGGATGCTCTCACACAATTTAACTTGTTTTGTCTTCTAACAGTTAAGATTAATAAAGAAGCCACAAAGGCGGGATATCATATAAAAGAGCTGCTAGAGTTACTTGGGTTAATGATCTACCTTTTTCTTATATCCAGCCTTGCTCAATATTCAGTACCTCAGAGAACAGAAAACTTATCCCCCTCTGAAAATTTATCTCCCTGTTGCTAAAGGAGACAGGATGAATCCCTGATTTTTCCAGTGATTCACTGCTCTGGTGTCCCGACTCAAAAATGCCCAACATTTATGTTACTGATGGGGTGAGTTGGCTACTTGCCATGAGTCTGAACGTTACTTAAATTTGTGTACCCATTTTATGCATTAAAAAAAGAAAAACAGAACTGAACGGATGCAGCCATCATATTTGCCTGTGCTTGCATTGTGTCTAATAAAGAGCAGTCTCTTGTTTGAGTTCACCAGCAATAAAAATCAGTGCGCTGCCACCTCATCCTGCGGACCATAGGAGAGAGAGACCACGTATCTAAAATACAGGAATTGCTCTGTCACAGTGAGCATGTGAACTGTATTTTTTAAATCTTAGTCCCAAAAGATTAATTTTCAGATCAGCATAATGTTGCTGGCTAGAAATGCTAATGATGGCCAGTGCCATGGAATCTGCTCTTAAATCCAGCCACAGTATGTTTTTGATAGCTTCCTGTATCAACACAAGGAAGCATCTTGCACTTGTGAAAAAGGAAAGCTGTGCCAAGCTGACATGTGCTGCTATCCACAAAAAGGAAGCCCTGTTGTAGCTGGAAATGATTTCAGAAAGATCTCAACAGACTAATTGAAATAAGGGAGAATCATTAACGGGGCATCATTAGCAAGAGAATAGTCCAGGGTGACAAAGCTGGAAGGTGGAATTTCTTAAATTTTTTTTTTTTTTTTTCAAAACAACAATTACAGTGCCCTAACTTGTTAGTTCTTAACCAATGATAAAAAGATGTTAACAGCTCCAGGTTTTTCTGTGATTTTCTTAATATGGGAACTTAGCAAAATGTACTGTTAAATGCATTTTGGAGCTAATGACCTGATTGATTACCTCTCTGCCAATTTAAAATGTAACAGTGAATAATGTATAGTAAATTCAGGCCTTAAAGTTTAATTCTAATAAAGATAAAGTAGAATGGTTTTCCTCTGAATGCATAAGCTACTGATCACACAGAATGCCAATGTATGTTTTTATTTTTCTTGGTGAGTTACTTAATGTATCGACTGCTTAAAAACTGCCAGGTGGAAGGTGCTACGTAAATATGAAGTAATAATATTTTTTTCTAATAGCTTTCTCTACGTTGAGTTCTCTCAGGCATCTGACAGCAAATGTGAACAGAGCTATGGACTGACATAGGCAGAGGTGTGTACTGCTCTCCCAGCTCCATGCTCCTGTGCTTTTCAGGCTGGGACTGGAACACTCGTTACCATTTCTTCAATTCAAGCACAAAGTTTCTCCTTTCAATGACAACTTCCTGAGCTATATTTTCTTTCTAGAAGTGTGGTTTTTTCCTCACATGGCTGAAGTAATGATGTCATGGTTTTGGCATGACTCTTGGAGAAACTTGGAAAAAATGAAAGCCCTTGGTGAGGTATGGTAGACTTCTCTTTTTGTTAGTCCGGTGCAGGTAGGGTGGCCAGAGCATACTGTGTTGGGGAGGAGGCTCTTGCCCTGCTAGTTATGATGAATTAAATGCTTGTGTTTTGTTTTAGCTTAATTGTACTCTATAGAAGGCTTTTACAAATTTAGTCCCAGTGGCATGCGTGAACATCGTTTGGCTGTTTGGATGTCATTTAAATAGTGCTTTCAAACTGCAGGTGATATTTATGTCATATTTTGGGAACTGCTCGCCCAGATGGTTACTTCTCTTTTCTTATTGTTACAGCTTCAGAAAACAAATTCACATCCTTTGTGCATATCTGTTTCTTTTTGTTGTCTCTCCTCAGCAGCTTTTGAATCCTCTGGCCCATTTTAACCACATTTTACAGAGGAAAGGCGAGCTCTTAGGGATAGTGAGTTGCAGTAATCTTGAAAATAGGAGAGGAAATGTTCTTTGTGCATCAGAGAGTCCGTGTTGTATGTTAGCTTTAGGGAAATTACAGACAGGAAACAGTTTTGCTGCTGCTTGTCGTGGAGCTCCTTGTTTCTCATGGACTCCCTTCCCTAGTGCTCTCAGTCTGGCCTCTGATCTCAGCTAAGCAAGACAAAAGTCATGAATTAAAATGTATTCCAGGGGTCTGTTATCTTCACGTTCCTTATAAAATTAAGGATGCTTCTAGAGATCAGCTGACCGGGGGGGGGAGGTCTTGGGGTTTGTTTTTTCTTCCTTGTGGTGAAAGTGGATCCAGAATTCACTTGCTCTTGAACCAACTTTAAGGGTAATGCCGGTCCCCTTTTCCTTTAACTTCAACACTTGGTGCGTTACCACCGGCATGCTTTCTGCTCACGTGCCATGAAAATGTTTTTCTGTAGTTAAACTATGCATGCGATATTTTTATTTTGGGAACTGTTCCTTAAAAGAAGTAGCAGTTCAAAAGTGGCCTGAAAATACATATCTTTCACAGATAAGCATGTTGTTTTTCTATTTGTGCTTAGATGCTGCCCTGTTTGTACTGAGGGTAACAGCCCCCTGCTGCTACTGCTTGTCTCTGTCCTCAGATCAAGGAAGCCATCAAACAGCTCTGGCTTCTGTGAAACATTACTTTTTCCTTGAGGTGTTAATAACTTTGTTGGCTGGGAAAGCCACCTTTGATCTTATCTGCGCTCCAGAAAGTTTGCTGAGAAAAGAGTGATTATATAGGGATTGCTTAAGCTTATGTTCTCAGATGAAAAAGAATGTCTCGTCAGTGTATCTGCCTGTATCTGATATCCCTTAATTGACAGAGAGAGGGTGAATGATCTTTCTGCTTAACAGCCTTATCGTGATTTACACTAAGCCCCCATCCTATTATTACGGCAATGTGAAGGGACCTGGAAGGAGGTGTAAATTCAACGTGTGCTTATTTTAAATCTGAGTGTGTGAAGGAAACTTGACACAGGAGTTGGGCCCTGAAGATTTATCGTGGGTAATTGCTTGTTACATGTCATCTGCAGAGGCTGGTGCAGTTTCTTTGTGGCCTGCGCTTGAGAAGATTTATGCAAGGTAGAAAGAGGCTTGTGGGTGGTGGAAAATTCCCTTTCAGCCTAAGTTAGCTGTGCGTGTTGTGGGCCGCTGCCGTGAAGAAGGTTTTAGAAGGAAATGATCCTATTAGCAGCAAAGCCTGCAGTGCTTGGGCTGGTGAGCGCAGAGTGCCTCCCTCCTGGAGGAGGAGTGAGTTCAGCTCGCGCTGATGTGCACAGCTGACTTGGGTGCTGCCTTCTATAAATCTCTGGTTTTGTGCTTTTAATACAATTGTGTGCAGCTGAGCTGTTGTCTCGCATTCCTGCGTGTGGCAGTAGCCTGAGGTGCCTCATCTCGTTGCCACCAGAGCAGCTTTGAAAGGCTTGCAGCCTGTTATGCTATGCAGCAGGAGACATTTCCCTTATGAAGCAAGCAGCATTAGGCCTGCAGCCATGCAGCTGGTGGCAACAGGCTGGTGTAAGCACAGAGATGGTGCTGTTGGGGGCTAGCTACTGTAAAATCATCATTTTTCCCTTTTAATCCAAACAGGGAAAAAAAGATGTGTGTTTGCTTTGAGTCATGAAAAGGAACTGTGCCGATAGAGATTCCAGGCTGGTAAACCCAGGCAAGGCAATGTCTGGGAGAACAACGCTGAAAAAAGCCGTGGGCAGTTGCTTTACAGCCCCCCGGAGCTGCTGGACAGCATGTTGAAGGAAAGTTGCTGAAGCTTTATAGGAGGTGTTAAGAGGAGAAAGTGTGCTCCCCCATATGGTATATGTGCATGCCAGAGGAGCAGCTGCCGATGGGACAGCGTGCACATGGCAGGCTGAAAGCATGAAGCATCTGCTGCGGGTGTCTGTTTGAAATCACAAAAAGGAAAAAAAAAAAAAGTGGAAAGGAAGTAATGAAAAAATAATCCTGAAGGTTGCACACCTGGAAATGCAGTACCCACCCTAACTGCCAGAAATACATTGACCACCCTGGATGTGTACAAGTCATTTCTGAGCAGTTTATGGGACAAAACCAAATCTGCAAATAGGAGGGTAATCGTGGACCATAGGGCATCTGTACATGCTCTGGAAAGTTATTTAATGCTGAGAAGCTAGCCAAGGCTCTCAATCGTGCCTAAATAAATGGATCTCATCTAGGAAAAATGTATAGCTGTGCTGGAAGCATACAAGGAGAAGAAAGAGCTCTTGTGGAATAATGAGCTCTTTCAACAACTACATTATGCACCTACTGTGATTTAAGAAGTAGGAAAATTTAGTCTTGTAGATCTTTTTTTTTTTTCCTCTTGTCTACAGCCTTTCTGTTCTGCTCAGTTTTCTTTCCCATGTCCCGAGAAGTCTTTGGATGATGCACCACAGTATGACCTGTTATTCTTCTTTTGTCAGAAGGGTGGAAGAAGCTGTGGGAAATACAAAATGTTCTCCATATTTTTGAGGAACGCAAAGAGAAAATTCAGGGAGTTGTTACCAATCACGAATGACTTGTGGTGACTGTGAAACATAAAGATTGCATGAGCTGCTACTTAGATGTTTCATGTGTTGGTCAGGAATTCACTTATGGAAAAATTATCACTGCTCTGTTCTGTATTTGGCATCTTTGGTTTTACGTTTTGAATGGCTTCCAGTAAGGTTTTACAGCAAGTAAAATTTGAAATCTGCCATACCGCAAAGTTTCACTTTGGATCCACCTATTTTACTCTCATACTACTTTAAGCATTTTATAGAGTAAGAGTTGACTCTTTGCACTTACTCAGTTTCCTCGGTTTCTGACTGTTCTTTGCAATGCTGTACCATTTGTGCTTGTGAAAAGGCAGCGAGCAAGAAGACTCAGCAAACACTCTGGAGAGAACAGGACTCTGAAGTGGACCTTTACGTGTATGCCTCAGTCGACTTCACAAGCTTCTTTCATCTGCCAGCATCTGTCTTCCTTTCATTATCTTTTCAGTCTAGACCTTTGCTGTAAAACCCATCGGGGTATGTATTTATGATTAAAATTATGGATTTAGAAACATGTGAGAGGAAAAGGTGTTAGGGACAGAGTCGCAGCAAGAAAGAAAGACGCAGCATGAGGAAGGGGCTTCCACACCCCCTTTCACAGTTCCACACCGTTCGCTCCATTTTGTGTACTCGTTTGGCTGCTTTTAGAACCTAGGTTCTCGTCCTTTTGGCTAAGGTCAAGTGTAGTGTGTAGTGTGCAGTGCAGGTGGGTTTCCCGTTGGTGTCTCGGTTGCATGCATGCATGCACTTGCTGTTCTCTGGTGTAATCAGGATAGCGTCTCGTAGACTAGACCTTTGTCCCATCGAGCATTACAGAACTGCATAGCAAAGATGGAGCAAAGGGGTTATTTCCTTGCTTTCTAAGCAGTGGCAGTGTGTTGCTTTACTCCTCTGGACTACTAGACAGTATAAACATAATTTCACTTTTCTGGAAGCTGGCCAGTAATAACAACAGTGTTTTAGTCAGGTTTTAATCTCAGCACACCATTTAAATACATCTCTGTGTGACAGCAAGATACTGCAGTAAATTGTAATTGGGTTTTGTGGGTTTAGGGTTGACTTAATAGGTTATTGGAAATGCCATGCTGATGGAAAACAACTTACATGCATTACTGCTATCTCCATGTAAGGGTCTGTCATATGATTGCTTGCCAGTTAGAGAAAAATCACTTCATTAGATAGTGATACTTTTTTATTGTAATCCGCTTACTGATGGATTTGGGGCTTCAAATACAGCATGGTGGATTTGCTTTGTGCACTGCTCTCCTGTTCTGAAGTAGTATTGGCAGAGTTTTCCTACCTGCGTTATTTTGGGGCCTCTTTTCTGCAGCTTCTGGTTGGAACTGTTTCAGGTTTAAACACTTTCATTGGAAAGTATGTAATTGGACTGTAGGTAGAGCAGAAGGACAATGAAGGCTTTAATGAAGAGCTGTAAGCCAGCAGCATAACATGGCTGTGAGAAAGCTACCACCTGATTCTGCATGCATCCAGCTAAATATTTCTAATAATGGCCAATAAATATGAATGTGGGGACTAAGGCTGTGGAGAGGCCTCGCCTTGACCCAGTTCCAGTTCTGATCAGCTGTGACTGGGGGGATCTAGCAGAGATGCAGGGAGGGGCTGCTGGCATTTGGGTGGAACGAGGAGCCCCCCTCCCAGGCAGCGAGCAGAACTTGTTCAGCCTAAGAAAGGAGAAGGGGTATAACTGCTGTCTGAACCTATAGTGGGGGAAATAAAGGAGTGGGAGAAGCTCACATCCAGAGAAGGAGGGGAGCCAGAAGATGATGCAGTCACAAACACGAACCAGTCTGTTTTGGCCAGGAGCCAGGTGAGGCTGGAAACTGGGAGGAGGTTTCCTACCTTGAGGCTCTGTCATCATTTTGGTGTGTATAAAGAAGCAAAATAATACTAGGCTGCTATGCCACTGTCTGTTAAAGCAGCAGAAGCCTTGACTTCGTGTCCCAGCTGATCCTTCGGGTGCCATCTCTTCTCTCAGACCAGTGAGCTGTGGCTGTGAGGACAGCGGAGCAGGGCTGGTGTGTGAGCACTGGGTGATCCGACTGGGAGGAGAAGGATCAGCAGAGGCAGGTGGGGTCAATCTCACACGGCCACGTACATCCAGCCCAGTCTTGTATGCCAAGAGATGGGCTGTAGCTGGGGAGCTGTTGCCGTCCCCTGCCTCCTTATCTTCTTTAGTGCATGTTAATCGTATTTGAAGATGATGGAAGAAATGGCAAATTTTGTAAGAAGCCAGGAGTGCGGAGTTAATTCCCTGACTTTGTTTCTTTAGTGGAAAGCTTACAGTGCTTCCTCCTGTCCCTGTTTGAGCTGGATGTCTGACGCAAACAGAACTGATTTGGTAGGAAACAAGAGGGAAGGTAAGGAGTATCATGGAGTAACTTCTTCATTTAAAGTGTTAGGGATCCCCGGCCCCTCTCCCTTCCTAATCCAAGAGAGAGGTTGGGCAGCACACTGAAACTAGAGTTCTGCTCCAAGTCCAGCTAACCCATCCCTAACTGGCCAGACTGACTCGACTGTCAGCGTGGCACGCTGCACACAGACCTTCGTGTGGTGACATTGCTCGGGAGGACCTCTACGAGCCATTGCCACTGCAGTCTCTGCTGATCCTGCTCAAACAGGTATTGCCTCCTGAAAATGAGTCACGAAGCTTCAGTCCACCTCTTCTTCCCCATCCCTGAAGGGGAGAATAACGAGCACTTTCTGTAGAGGGGAACTGCCATCATCAGACATGAAGAAGCCATCGCTCGAGGGACAACATACCAAATAAGCTTTATTGATGACTGCACCCTGTAAACAAAACTTCTCCTATGAGGCTGGGAGTACTGAAGGTATTTGTAACATGTTTAGAGAAGGTGAAAAGTTCCTGTAGGAGATAGAGCACGAATAAAATATTAATGGCTCTCTTACCAGCAGATGTCTTTAAAAGACAATTGTAACCTCTGGGTTCAATCATGCAGAGTGAACTTAGCGTGTAGGCTGCCAGTGCTTACGGCTAATGCAGGTTACACTGAATACTGTCAGGAGCTTAATTTGATGCATTATTTTAATTTTGCCCTGACACACAAATGATCAGAGGCGTATGTGTTTGCAATTGGTGCAGCAGCCTCCAGACTGCAAGCGATACTTTCATTAGCCACCTGAAATTTTAGCATGCAGTTGAGGGCTTGCATTATAATGTATTATTCTGAAACATATTGAGTCTGCTAGGCACTTTACTGGAGCTGAAGGCACAGAGATTTAGTGTAGTCTCTACCTGAGAGGGCAGGCACGGGTGAGTCAGGGAACCTGGTGTTTCATGGGGTTACTTGAGTTTTGCTTGTTTAACGCCTGTGTTATTTGAGGTGAGTTCTGCAAGTGTGACTGGATCCTAGAGCACTTCATCTTCAACTTGGAGGAGCTTACAAGCGGTTTAGGGCATTTGGCTGAGGTAGTTTCTTTTACAGGATGTAGAGCTGATAGTGCCAGTTGCAATTAGGTTTCCTAAATGCTTTCTTTATAAACCTCTGGCTTTGATTACTTCTAATTTTGCTGACTGTTTCTAACAGCTAAAATGGTTATGGCATTTCTGGGAATACCCTTTAGGAAAATTGCTTAGGTTGTGTTGTGCTCTTGATGGGGAAAAAAATCTTGGTGTGCTACACAGATGTCTTGCAAGTGATGAAGGACTTAAAACTCAGTGAGAAGGTGAAGTCATTGTGTTGTTTGAAATGTGCCTTTTTCTGTTTGTGTGATAAAACCACTGGGAAAGTGACAAATCTTTGAAGGATTCAGGCCACACAAACTGGGAAAAGCCCTAGAGCTTGGTGGCTAAATTCTTCATAGAGGGTATGACCTGTCCCAGCCTGCAAATAGTGAGGAGGGGTCTGCCATCAATCAGTGCACCTCACTGCAACAGTGTACTGCAGCCTCAGGTGCTAGACCCAAGTGGTGAGCCACTGGGGACTAGAGGGGTGAGGATATTTTGGGGGGAATCTGAGATGTAGGCATGGATAAGGAGACTGAACACTTCAGGGAAGCTTGGGAGGGAAGAGTAATGGGACTGAAATCCAGCAGGGTGGGAGACAGAGGAGAAGGAAGGGATTGACTGTGCAAGGAGACTTGCACTAAGAACCTGTGAAGGATGCCGGGGCTGATGCCACTGTCTGTTAAAGACAGCTTTGCTTTTTGCCTTTTTTTTTTTTTTTTTTTGGTCTATGTCTAGAATTTACATTCAGGAAGTGCTGAGTTTGCAATGGCTGGTACAAAAGGCTGGGAAATGCCAAAATTAGGGGTTTCCCCCTGCCCTCACCCATGCTTCTTAGCCTAGGAGTTATTCTCGTTACATTGTCACATGCTATTTTTTTCACAGAATTCATGTGTCATTCATTGTACTGGAGAGATGGGGGCTCCTGGCTTGAGCAGGGTCTTGAAAAGGAGTAAAATGCCTGTGGTTCTGCTTCATTATCTCTTGCAGAAGATAGAAGGTGGGTATTGAGGGAGGGGAGAACTGCAAGAAGAAAAAAAAATTATCTTACAATCTGCCAGCAGTTGCCACAAAAGTTTTGCATGATGCTAATCATGTCATCTAACCCTGACTTCTCAGAAGGGATATCACTAGTTATAGGTTCCTCATTCTGTAACCGCAGGCCTTGGGATATGACTTGCATGAGCCCTGTTTGTTCACAGCTGCAACTGAAGTTGGTCAAGGCTGTAGTCTGAATGTAATATTAAATCAGGTTTTAGGTCCCTCGCTGACACTCAAAAATAGGTGCATATTTTTTCCTTAGGCTTTCTATACAGCAGATCTCCACTTGTAAAGCAGGGTTAATACATGTTCCTTCACCTCACAGGCATTTTGGGAAAATAATTACTGGCTGGAAAACTCTACAGGGATAGAAAAGATGGGGGTTTTCTCAGCCCCGCCCTGGGCAGTGTCATGTAAAAGTGACCTGAAGGACAAAATGAAGCATGGAAAAGTTGCCCAGTCATGGAGGAGGAGAACGAGGCATAATGCATAGATGTGAGGGGATGAGTTAGGGAGCCAGGACTAGCAGGCACGTTTCCTTAGGGGCCAGGGCAGCTGGTGTTAACGCTGGCTCTGAGGCTATGAAATCCTGGACTGTCCAGTGCACGTCTTGATACAAGTTTTAGTGTGGGTCAGGAGCGTGCCTGTGAAACGAAGCTCAGGACTGGCCACTCCTTTGATTCTCTGGTTCTCCTGGGGCACGAGAACTGGGCTCCGCAGCTGAACATGAGCACCTGGCTTGTCATCCTGAAGGGAAACCCCTCGAGTGTGGACGTCGCTTCCTCAGTGCCCTGGGCTCTGCAGATCGGCTCCTGTTGGGCCCCATCACTTGCTGGTATGAATAAAGCTCTAGGATCTCTCTTTGTAAATTCACACCTGTTTAGACCACTCTGACTTTAGTGCTACTGAACTTTTGACCATGACTTTGCAGCCTTGACACTCAAGGTTGGTTTTGGGGAGAAGGGGGTTGGTGTGGATAAGGATGTACACAAATGGGCTTGGTGCATTTCTTAAGGGACAGTCACACTTGTTTACTCTGGTGGCGAGTATGTGAAGAGCATGCGCCAAAGCCACAGTACAGAAATTCATTCATCTCAATCTTAATTCCAGGAAGAATTTGTCTCTGTGATTCTGTTCTGTTCTGATACGTGTGTTAATGCACTGCACAACTCTTCATACACTGCACAAGTTTTCCTTACGAATGCTTGGGGCTGGAGGTGATGTGAGTACAAGACTGCAGCCAGTTGTCAGTAGAAAATCCTGGAGACCTCCGTGATGACAGGGAAAAAGGCTAACACTAATGAATGAGGATCTAGGGAGCGACAGGGCAGACAGCCTTCTCTCCCTCCCTCAGGCAGCAGGAAATGCACAGCACATGCCCTGGGAATCCATTTTCGGGCTCATGAAGTACCAGGTGGCCGTCAGGATCAGTCAGCGTGGCTTCACCACGGGCACGTCATGCCTGGGCAGCCTGGCCGCCTTCTGTGCAGGAACAGATGCCTCTGGAGACAAGGGGACAGCAGCAAATGTTGTTTATCTTGTCTCTAAAATGTCTTTTGATGTGGTGTCCCACGGGACTTATTTGAAAGCTGAGGAAATACAGGTGGGGTGAAGGAACGGGAAGATGGATTAGAAGTTGGCTCAACCGCCGGACTCAAAGGTAATAATCAATGGCTCAATGTCCAAGTGGCACAGTGTAGCAAAAAGAGCATCCCAAGGTCAATACAAGGGGCCAGTATTGTATGATATGTTCATCACTTATCTCAGATGATGAGCCAGTGTGCACCTTCAGGCATTTTGTGGATGGCATTAAATTCTGTGTTGGGCAGGAGAAGGCAATGCTGGATGGTAGAGCAGCATAAGGGTTGGGCCAGCAGAAACCTTATGAAGCTCAAGGAGAAGAGCAGAGTTCAGCACCTGGGGCAGAACAATCCCAGGCATCAGCACAGACTAGGGACCAACTTGGGAGCACACAGTATATAAACTTACCTCCTCCTCCTGTCCCTTTTATATACTGTATGTTCCTCAGCTGTATAGACTACGTTCTTCAACTACCTAATGGGTGACTGGCTATAGAAAAGATGGAATATTCTCGGAGCTGCAAGGATGACAGACAGGGGTCACAAGTTCTGGCAAATTCTGGATATAAGAAAAGAGGCTCTTTAAGGCAAGGGTGGGTCGGTGCTGGAGCAGATGCCCAGGGCAGCTGAGGAATCACCATCCTTGGGGGGGTATGAAATTCAGTTGTACACAGCAACCGTCTCAAGTGAGTGCCTTCATCTACCTTTTGAGTTTGGCCCTGTGTTGAGCAGAGTTTGGAATGGATGATCTCCAGAGATCCTTTCCAACCCACATTTTTCTGTTGTTATGGTCTGGGTAGGCAGTAAGCATAGTACTCCTCAACTTACTTCTTACCTTTATCTTTCTCTCCTTTTTCTCTTTAAAATGGAAGTTACGTGGAGTAGGAGAAGCCCATGGAACATGCCTGTTGTAGTTCCATAAAGCGACCTATGCAGAAGGTGAAATGCTGGCCAAGTGCCATTCACTGCAAGCGGGCTAGAAAGGGACATTTACATGATCTCATCTGCTGCTAGCTTTTTTTCCTCCACCTGATTAACATTACTCTCTCTGACCCCCTTGGCACACAATCAAGGCCCCTTGTAAAATTCCTTGCACTCAAAATCCCCTCTCTGAGACACAAATGAAGCAATGCTTGCTTGGCTGTCGTCTTGACCTCCTTACCTTGTTTTCCACCAGCACCTTCGTACCCAGGCAATGTGACCTCCTGCTCACACGCCGTTTTCCAAGTACCATGTAGTGGGTGTGACGTGCTGAGCAAAACACAAACAGCAATTTCACTTGTCAGGAAGTTCCTCTGGCTTGACAGCTCATGCTGTTGACTCACTGGAAGGTTTTTAACCTGGAGCACCACTGCTATGGACCCGGTTTTGCTGGAGGACAATACCTCCGGCACACCTGAACGACACTGTGCGTGTGCTGTGCCTTTCAGAGATATATAGTAAGTGTTTGATGGCTGCTACGCATTGCCTTGATTGAAGCCTGACACCCACGTAGCAACTGGGGTGTTCAGTGTGTGGTAGGAACGCAAACCACTCTGTTAATAATCCCTTTACAGCTGCAGAAGCCATAAGGTATTTGTGTGAAGGTAAGGAAATGTGCCTGGAGAAAATCCTTGTAAACGGGTAATGGTTAGCTTCCATAGTTATTGCATATTTGGCCTATCATGGGGGGGGGGGGGTGGGGGGTTTTTTGGGTTGTGAGGTGGGCCAGGGTCAGACTCTGGAAACAGAGTATTTTTTTGTTAATTAAGAAAAATTATGTTTGAGTTCTAAATTAAATCAGAATACCCTTAAGCTGCCCTGCTGTGAACGCTTTTACGCAGATCTTCTGGCAGCGACTCAAGCGTTGTCACCACTTCTGTGCCTAGTATTTGCTATTTAGGCATGTACTCAGGGATTTCTGGTGAAGACAGGGCAATATTAATGTTGCTGTGCAAGCCCCGAGTGAAACTTCACCCAAACATGGACAAACAACTCCAAGAGAGACTTTCCAACCAGAACGAGTGCAGAGAGGCTAGAAAAAAGCTGCATTAGGGATCTGTGTCCTAGGCTGGTTCATAGGTTGTACAGAGACTCTGTAACCACCTCTTCTGCCTTTCAACATCACACAGCCATTAAACAGTACTCCTGAACTGACTCTGTTTTGACCATGGGTGCATGTTTAGGAAAGGGGAGGAGGAAGGAATCTGACCTGAATTTACAAAGGTCCATTAATGGGAAAGTCATCACAGCCCTTAGTAAAATGTCTTAGTTTTAGTTACCTTCACAGGTAATTACCTTCCATTATCATCACAGTTAAATATTTCTTATTTATATCTACTCTAAACTTTCTTCAGGCTTCGTCTGTTCAAACTTGGGATGCTTCAGTTCGCTACAGCCAGATTCGATGTGATGTCTCTTCTGGCATAGGTGCTGGTGGAGGATCCTGCACCTTACCATAACAATCCTCAGAGGTGGGAAGAACTGGGACTGACTTGTAGCAGTGGTGTTTCTGCCTTTCCTAATATTCTTACATATGTCACCGCTCCCGTAACCCTCCATGGAATGAAGCTCTGTTCCTGGTGTGCACTGCAAAAGCACTGTCAGCTTTTCAACTTCTTTGACCTTGTATGTCAGTCCCATGATATGTGGGCTCAGGAGAAAGGAAAGGGATAAATGTAAAAAAAAAAAATTGCATTGTTTTGTTTCTCAGTCGCCGTTTCCAGAAATTTGCTTTAAGAATCAAGTCAGGCTGACCAAGCCTGGAATAAAAGAGAGAGGCATTAGGAGCTCTTTTATTCCCTCATGGTGTAAATCTAACCCCCTGGCAGGTATCCAAAGGACATTTAATTTTGCAGCTGCGTAGCAGCAGTCTGTATCTTTCTGTAAATCACCTGCCTCTATTCACACTTAGTGGCACTGTTGTTTGTTCTCTTTGACCTGACAAACCACAGAGGCAAGGATTAGGTTTCCAGACACTGTGAGTCTTTTTCTTAGCGACTGGTTTGAATTTCAGTCTGCAGTGAGCCAGGTGACTGCCTAGTGAGATATGGCACACCTTGGAACTAATTAGTCTTGAATGTAGTTGTAAGTCATCGGTGACACCTGCCTGCATTACCCTACCTGGTTAGCTGGCACTGACTCCATGGTACGTGAAATCTGCTGACTTTATTGAAGGGTTAGGCTTGCTGCCCCACCTAGGAAAATAAGGAAGTTGAAAGACACTGTCTAAATATTGTTTATAGAGGATCTGAGCCAAGCTGTCTGGAGAGGAGAGACTGCTAGAAGAGACGAGAGTGGAGTCTGCTGATTACTAGTTTAATAAAACCAGAAAACAGATGTGTGTATGCATGCAGGCAGAATAAAAGCAGACTATGTAGCGTGCACAGGTTGCTTGAGAGTAGGCTGGAAAAAGGCTTATTCATGTGATAACATGTAAATTAATGGTCAGCTTTAGCGGTCAGCTGTGGTTATTCCGTATCAGACTTTATAGGGATGACCATTTAAAATACATCTCCCTATAGCTCTTGAAAGTAAGTACTGTGTGTTTCTGTGACTGAGAAACTACAAAACTTTTACTCATGTGGTTGCATGAGTAGAAGAATGAGCTCTATGTGTGAGCTTCACACATACTTGAAAGCCATAGCTGGTTCTGCATGACCCTGCTAGCTGTTCATAGTAAATTTTGCTGGAAACCTTAATGGCTTTAAGAGATCTCATTCTAAATATCTTGACGGAAGACATTCTTAGTGTGTTTTTACTCATTCTAATCACTGCTGCATTCATTAAAAAATATTTTGAATCAAAATGGCTACAAACTCCCTACACCTATTTTTGTATTCTTTCCATTTCTGAAAGGTTTCCTTGTGTGCTAGCTAACACACTGCAATTGCACTTAATCACAGAAGTGTTTTTCTGTTCTTGTCTTACTTCTTTTCAAATAATTAGTTTTAATTAGGGACTTGGTGATTATTACATGGGCATTCACTTTCCAATGCTCTTCTTTCGCTCCCGGACAGAGTGATTCACAAAATATCCATCCATTTGTTTATGACAGAGCCAATACCTACATTTTGCTTGCATGGTCCTTTTGATAGACAGAGTTGCTTTCAGATATTTCATTAAAGGAGCTGATCTAATCCTTTGAAGTTTTACTTTTGGCTTCCTTAAAATCTGGATCAGCCTTAAAACTGATCAGTTCTTGGCTGGGTAACACCCAATGAATCTGGATGAAGATGTTGAATAAAGCAGCATAAAGGATTATCTTTGTTGCGTCTGAGCCAACCTACATGCACGTAACCTCAGCTTCGGCTGCCAACTCCCTAAAGTGATTTTGTTTTTCTTCAGTAATTAATGTCCAGTGGACATAGGTT
The DNA here is from genome assembly GCF_000737465.1 of Haliaeetus leucocephalus. NCBI lineage: Eukaryota > Metazoa > Chordata > Aves > Accipitriformes > Accipitridae > Haliaeetus > Haliaeetus leucocephalus. Next base: position 7,252,856 of record NW_010972931.1, read on the forward strand.
AAAAAAAACACCCAATAGTAATCAAATAAAGCAAGCATTTTCTTTTCCTCCTCTTCTTCTATTCTTCCATCTTTCTGGTCCTGTGGCTGAATTTAGTATTTTCTGCTCAAAAACCTCTCCACTCAGAATCTTGCTCATTTCTTCAAAGCTAAAAGACATTTGAGAAGACATCCCAGCCCGTTGAAAGAGTGTTGTGGTTCATTCCCCCATGGCACTGCTGCCATGGAAGCTTAAAACTGCTTGCCATCTTCAGCCTCTCCTTCCCCAGAGACTGCAGCCTCTCACCTCCTGCCTTCTCTTACCCTTTACCTCGTTCTTCCCCTCAGCTTCTCACCAGCCCGGGTGGAAAACATCATTTCTTGCAGCCATCACACAACAGAGCTCTCCCCTTCCTGCCTGCCTGCCCCTTAACCTCCAAAAGCCATCAATGTGCTACCCAGAGGCACTGACTTCTATTTTCCTCTAATTCTACCTTAGGTCCCCCCCAGTCTGTTTTTGTCCCCTACCCAATGTGTTTTGCAGTTGTATCCTGTCATCCATGGAAGCTTTGTGACCGTTGCCTCCTGATTCCTCTTTCTTCCAGGTCCTAATCCCTTCTGTCCTGTGTTGGAAGGATGCTGTCCCTCAGGGCTTTCCTCTCCAGTGCCCCTCTGAGCAACATCAGCCCCAAACACAGCTTCAGCTATTATCTTCTTTCTCCCTGCAGCTAAAATAAGTCCTGATGCATCCTCCTACAGCCCTTGGTGGGTACCTAGCCATGGCCAAAAGGCTAGATCTTTTCACACTTGATCACAACTGTCCGTATCATTGTACTTCTTGTTATTCAGACCTGTAATCTTGGTTTCCTGCAGTTTGGCCCTAATGTTCTGGCTTTGTCTAAATATTTCTATTCCTGCCTGCACTGTGTTTTCCAGATGAGATCTCATGTCTCTTCACACTCCTGCATTATTTTCCCGGTCTCAGCCATGCTGTTTCCATACGACCAAAACGGCTGCTCTCATCTCTGATCTCTTTTCTGACGGTGCCCATTCACTAATCTGTTGTTCAAGCCTCCTTCCCTTCCTGTTCGTTACTCTCCTATTCCTCCCTCAGGTCCTCTTACTGCCTCACCTCTTCTGTGTAAGCAGAAACCTCCCTCAGACTCCTCCATAGCTTTGTTCAGCCCTGCTTGCCTGGCTTTTTGGCTTCTGAGGTAATGGACGCTCCCTCGGTGAAGACTATTTCTCGGGTGGGGAAGGTGGCCGCGGTGCTGCCGTCCTTCCCGATCCCTGGTGATGGAGGCGGGTGGTCCTGTCTCTGTCCTGGCAGCTGAGCGTGGGGAGATGTGTGCAACCATTCCTCCTGGCTGGGCAACACCACCCCAACACTGTCATCCCTGCTGAACCCCGCCATGTAACCTCACTCTTCATCTTGGCTTGGCATCTTGGCATCTTGGCAGGAGAGACCCAGCACACGGGTTTTCATTCCTGGGGCAGCAAACATCCAGTTTGCCGCCTTGGCTGAGATGCTTGGAGCCAGCTCCCTCCCCAAGTCCCCCAGTGACCATCCAGTGATCTTCCATGAGCACATGTTTCCACGGCACAGCCCGCTGAGCAGAAAAGCTGAGGGCTCTGACTCAGAAATAACGATGCCCTGATTTGGACAGCCTGATGAAATTCATCCCCTCGGCCGCACCCCGCAGAACAGGATGGCTGACCTTTCTTCTGAAGCAGCCGCCTCTGCTATGGCGACCCAAAATCAGTGTTTAATCAAAATATTAAAAACCACTCCCCTCCTCTTCCAATACTTGCCTCTGCCAAAAAAAAAAAAAAAAAGGACAAACACTCATTGTTTAGGAGGTGGAAACTTGCCTTGTCTTGTCTGCTCTTGACTGGCAAAGAACAACAGACATATTATTATTTTGCTATGTTCTCTCCGAATTTTATCTTCCAACCTGCCTATGTGTTTGGTAGGCTGCTAGACTTTTAGGGCCATGGATGTCATCGGGAGGTTTCTAATGCTTGAGCTGATGATAGCAATGAGGTTCAGGGTGATGGGTGCTCTGTGAGGGGCCCACACTGAACACCTTACCAGGAATCACTTTATAATTGAAATTGGATTGCTGCAGCATGGACTCCCAGAGTATTCCTTGAGTGGGGTCATGAAGACAGCAATCAGTAGTTTCCAGGGGGAACAAGACATTGCACTGCTCTCCACCTGTAGAAACGTGATCTTTTCTGCCTTAACGCTGTCAGCTCTTCACAATGTTTTTTTCCCATCTGACCCACATATAATTTTGTAAGCATAATATCTGGAAGTTTCATGAAAATGTGTCATAGGCTGACTCACAGTAAAGAAGTGATCAAAACAGGACAAGAAAGTTTCTTGCAGGCAAAACACTCTCTCATGCGTGCGTCTGATGTTATTCGCCTTTCTTATGCTGGATTGTAACCGACCAAGAATTTTGAAGTGGGGAAAGAAATTCATGCTTGAGGTCCAGCTTTGCCTTTGGTGAATCCCAGGTGGCATTCCTGAAACGAAAGCCCCCACACCGGTATTTATGAGGGTAGTACCTGGGCCTCAGCACATGAACCGTGGGAAGCCGTGACCACAGATAGGATGCTCGAGCACACCACCAGGATGTCCTTCTCCAGGCTCCTAGAAAATCTGTTCCAGAGCACAGTCTCAAAGAAGACTTGCTGGTGTGTGGTGTCACACCAATATTGTAGAACTATAGGGGAATCCCTTCTGAAACAGGGCAAAGTGCTACATTTCAGTGGGTCCTTTTTCTACTAATAGTAGTAGTCAGAAAACAAGATGCCTCTTGGTGAAAAAATGCCATGTGAAAAGAGCAATGGAAGATGATACGTACGCAAAAGTCAAGCGTGACAAGAGTGAGATAAAACACCTAAGGAGATAATGATGTCTTAGCGGGACCGGGAGAGAGCATACCTTGAGAAATGCTGATCCCCATCCGGATTTCCAAGGCAGTCCATCTCTCTGCAAAATGTTTGTGCAGCGCTGCAGAAACAGGAGAGGCCCCCGGATGCCAAGAGATGTCTCCTGTACCCACGGAGATGCTACCTGCTGTGCCCACCATCCGGCTGGACAACCACCCACGTGGGTGGCTGGCACCAGAAGGGATTTGGGATGCCACCGACTGCAGCGTGCTATCCTGCTTTTTAAAACGAGCTCAATGCCAGGTGCCAGAAGGGTCCCTTGCCGTGGTGTGTGTCATCTCACTGAACTTCGGGATGCCCTGGTGCGACATAAGCCTGGGCGACAGCACTTTCCACCCACGTGGGGTAAATGCCGGGGCCGTTAGCTTTCAGCCTGGTCCAGGTGCTGCTGCACTTAAGCACGTGCAGCAGTCCGGAGGAGTGTGAGTGGAGCTTTGCTAAGCCACAGTTCAAACAGGGATTGCAACACAGGTGTAACTTGACCCATTTTCACCACGGATTTGCTTGCGGAACCCCGTCCCGCTCCGTGGGCACACTGACCCCGGGTGTTCAGAGGTGGATGGAGATGAGCACCCAACAAGAGGACATCCCGCTCCGACCCTGTGCCTGCCAAAAGCCCTGATGGTGCCAGCAACAGAGAGAAACAGAGATCTTGCTACTTCTTCAGGCATGCGAACCAGCACAATGGAAAATATTTGTGATATTCTGAAAATCCAAGCTGATGCTTACTGAATGAGACTGAAGAATTCCTCGACTCTGTGCTAGGAAATAGCAAAGCAACTGATGTGGAAAGAGACCTCCTTCAGATGAGCTAACCATGTCCACAGCTGCGTGTCCACTGCCCAGCCCACCGGGCGCTGCTGATGGCTTCACCCTCCCTGTCGCCCTCCGATTAGGAAATAGGCGCTGTCAGGAATATTTGCAATTGGCCCATGCCGACCGAGGAGAGAGGCTTGGATGCGACATAGAGAATTACAAGAGTAAATATTTGTTCATGGGTATGAGGTGTCCCAGCCCAATTGGGGCACCCCCAATGTGGTTTTACACAGGGTTCTTACACCCTTCAAATGTTCAGGTACAACACGATTTGACTAATCACTAACACCCACGCTACCAATTACTAATCACAGTAAAACTTTGTAAAGTGTGCTGGTTTGGGCTGGGGTAGAGTTATTTTCTTCATAGTAGCTGGTATGGGGCTCTGTTTTGAATTTGTGCTGGAAACAGCGTTGATAACACAGGGATGTTTTAGCTATTGCTGAGCAGTGCTCACACAGAGCCAAGGGCTTTTCTGCTTCTCCCCCCACCCCACCAGCGAGCAGGCTGGGGGGCACAAGGAGTTGGGAGGGGACACAGCTGGGACAGCTGACCCCAACTGACCCAAGGGATAGTCCAGACCATAGGACGTCATGATCAGCAGATAAAGCTGGGGGAAGAAGAAGGAAGGGGGAATGTTCAAAGTGATGGCATTTGTCTTCCCAAGTCCCTGTTAGGCGTGCTGGAGCCCTGCTTTCCTGGAGATGGCTGAACACCTGCCTGCCCATGGGAAGAGGTGAGTGAATTCCTTGTTCTGCTTTGTTTACGTGTGTGGCTTTTGCTTTCCCTATTAAACTGTCTTTATCTCAACCCAGGGGTTTTCTCACTTTTACCCTTCTGCTTCTCTCCCCCATCCCACTGTGAGGGAGGTGAGCGAGCGGCTGCGTGGGGCTTAGTTGCCGGCTGGGGTTAAACCACGACATAAAGCAACAATATTTTTGCAGCATTCTTGCTGCTTGTCTAGTGATCCAGACATCCCTGGAGTCAGTCTTGCTAGAGTTACTTATCTAGGAGGCTAGGCAACGGTGGGAGGATTTGAAAGGCATGTTAGAAGGGGTAGGATGCTGGCAGTATCTTGGTCATCCTTGGGTATCCTTTATCCTTCATGGACAGCTCTAAGCTTCTGGGAAGCGAAGTCCTTCTTCCCAGGGCTTGGCTGTCCTTTAGTTTGTTTTACTTAAGCGTGAACAATACCAGTCTCCAGTAAAATTTCACCACCTCATTACATTACAGTGTATAATGTGAACTAATACATGTATTAACAAAGTTAATACACATTCATACTGTAAAGACTGATTGATATAATAGGGAGGGGGATTTTCTTACCAGTGCTTATCTCGGAGTGAGGAGCCGCTTGCTCCGTGCGGCAGCTATTGGAAGGGAATCCGGTAGTACACTTTAATTGGCTCCTTTTGCATCATAGGATGTGTTAATGATTTGTTGGACAATTATTAAGCTGTTTAATCTTCCAGTCAGCCCATGCAGGATGTAGTTAAGGATAATATCTTTTGTACACGATACATGTGTGTCATGCTGCAAAGACAAGAGCTGTCTCCCTCTGGGACGTTGTTGCAAATGAGATTTTGTTACACAGCTTTGGTTTAGCAGCAGTTTAGGATTTACTAGTATTTTTGAGATAGATCACAAGATTAGGCTGTATAATTTGAACAGCACTTAATCATCAGCCTATTTAACAGAATGATTTGATGGAATTTGTTACAATCATATTTGCGACTTCAAGATTCAAAAATGGTAAGGATCACCCGAAACTTACAGCAGGGTTGCACACAGATGGAGGTTAAATTAAACCACACACACAGAGACAGAGAAAACAGTTCCAAATCACACAGAGACAGGCAAATAGTTCCGAACCAAATCACACAGACAAAGAGTTCCTAACCAAACTGCAAATGCGCATGCACAGATACAACAGTTCTGAACAAAATTTTACTCGCCCCCCTGAGGTTAACCTATGATTAAAATTTCCCTCTTGCGAGTTTCATGAATTACTGACTTTTATGTGGCAGCACTCATCAATGGACGGTCAGTAAACCTTGCAAAATCAGGCCTTTAAGTGCTCACAAAATCGTCAGTGGATGATCTTTGAATATCTTTGAATCCTCGTGAACTCACCCCGAAAGGCGTCTGTCCCAGCTCAGGGGCAGACACGGGGTCACCCATCTCGCTCTCGGGTGGGAGCTCGAAAGCTCTCACCTTGGATCACTATTTATACGGTCTCAAGATGGTTGGCTTTGGTCATTATTTTACATCCTGGCCACAATTTGGGCTGAGTCGTTCTGATGGACAATTCAGGCAGCAGATGGCCCAGGTGTGGCCAGGGGGTACCTGGTGCCCTAAAGGCGCTGCACTTACAACCAAGATAACAGCACGATGGGAGGTTTTCCCAAAGCATGTATGGCTTATTCTGAGATCTCAGCGTGGCCCCGGGGGCTGCACCACCACAGACATTGCAAGAAAGCGGGAGAACCTCCAAACCCAGTCCTAGCTCCTGTGATTCATAGCAGCTGCATTAACATATTACACATCTTCTGGGGGAAAAAATAATCTTTGTTACGTTTAAAATCAATAGATTTTAGCTAGCAGCTTTTTCATCACTGGCACTACCCTGCAACTTTCTCATAAACATGATACTTCTCAAAAAAGGCTTTCTTTAAAAAAAAAATTAAAAAGTTGTAAAAACTTCGGCTATTTCAGCTGGGGTAAATTCATTAAGCTGACAAAGACTTTAGTAGTAATTATTATACAGTGACCTTTTCTTTTGAAAGCTGGAAAGCTGGTAATAAATGAGGCAGTGATTAGGGAAGGAGAAAAGCAGTTGAGTGCTGGCTGGAAGGACTGCATTCTGTGCTGTGCCATGAGTTTTCTTTATGCCAAAGCATTTACATCGTGCCTTGGGAGTGTTACCGAAATCGAGAATAAAAACTCCTTTAACACCGATGTGACGTTAAGAAGCAGGCACTTCATTTATTGCAGCACTGGGGACGCAGGGGATTACTCCTCCAAAGACGTGTCCAACTTAGTATTAAAATCCATCAGTTTTTATAGACTTTTTCTGTCAAGTCATTGTTACGCTAAGTTTTTTTACATAGAAATGCATACTATGTCCAGTATTAAATTTAACCTTTATAATGATTGGTCCTTTGATTACATAACCTTGTCAATATTCTTATTTAAAAACAATCATTGGTCACTCAGCCCTATCTTTACTGATTGGAATCCTTGATATTCAAATCAAGATGGGAAGGGTAAGGGGATTTCCAAGCAGCATAACTGGTTTCCATGACGGTCTCCTAAGTTTCTTGTCCTTGCTCTTTGATCTTGAAGCTTAACACAGTTTCAATCACATGTGGTCAATTCAATATTGTTCTCATCTAGCGTACAGGAACATCTAGTCACGAGAGCAAAGAACTACAAAACTTCTGAGTAATTACTAGTTAATCACTCCACTACACTTTTATAATTACCTCTATTGTTTCAATCATAATGTTAATTTCCTTAGTCAAACACCTAACATGGTTCGTTATACCTATATGGTTATATGAGTACAAACTGATTTTTCCTTGTATTGTAACAGGAGGGGGATCACTAATTGTACAGCTCCTTCGCAGAGTGCTGAAGCTGAGGCCCGAACTCAGACTGAAGCCTCAGCACCTCTGTCCAGTTGCAGCTCAGCCGAAGGAAGCTGTACTTCTGAAATAATCTGCATATCTCAAAAATCATATTCTGAAATTTCATCCACTAAATCGAGTGCCCCAAGTTAGTGGCCACTCTGGACTTAATTCACCTGTATCTCAACTTCCCAGCCGTTAAAGGGTGTACTATTATTCCTTTTGACTCATGCTCTCGTTGAAAAATGTAAATGTGTGCATATTTGTGAAATATTCCAATGCTGTACCCTAAATTTTATAGAAAAGCACATGGGGAAATTTATAATTCTGCTACTGCAGCAAGGTATGGCTAATACAAACTAAAAGGTGCAGGGGACTGCACAGTGAGCAGGGAGAGCATTACTGTTTGGATGCCCATTAAGTGAGTGTCTTTTTTCCTGTGGCCTGTATCCTGCAGAGAAAATAGTATGCGATTAATTAAAATCGTATCAGGTTAATGCATGAAGGAGACATTAAATAAGCATACACAGCCTTAATTATGCTGTATCCTAGTTTTTGTGTCTTTGACTTTACAACTTCTGTAACATTTTAGCGTGGTATGTGTGCGTGTGCCTGTGCACTGATTATATCCTAATTAACTTATTCCGAAACAATAAAAGACAGTTTTCCTCTACAAGATCATCAAAACAAACTGGAGTTTAACACTTCAAACTATCTTGGAATAGAAAACTGTTAGAAGAATTAAAAATGCCCTCCAAATATGTAAATGCTGTCATTTCAAAGTTGCTTCATCTCCCGCTTTCCCTGTCAAACTTCAAGTAAAATTCTACCCTGGGGAAAACCCTGGGAAAGCTGGGCCTCGGGAAGAAGTTGAAAATTAGGCTACAGACTTAAAGGGAACCTCGTGTCAACTTTGAAGTGTGTAACAGTGACTCAGGGGAGTAAGCACCTGTAATTCTCCCCGTGGAAAGCGGATGGACTCCTGCATGTTGCTTGAGAGAGCGTGATGAGGCCACTCCTAAGTGGAAGCATACCATTAACAGGAAAAGAATACTGCTAATGGGGAGCACCTCTAACGACCTGCCACATAGTGGCTAATTTTGGGTGACGGGGTTGGTTTTATTTTAAGATTGATGAAGCCAGCAGAAGTTTTGCCATGGTTTTGGCGAGTACAAGAGGAGGTCCTTCATCTCCTGCAGTAGGCAACATTTCAATCCTGCGCAGTAGCTACAGCTTTTCTTCTACTAAAAATTATAAATCGACGTTGGTGTCTCAGTCGGCTTTCAGATCCTTTATGAAAAATCCATTCTGTTGCAATCAGTCACTTGTAGTTTGTCCAACAAGAAGCCATAAACCACACGACCACATCATGGGGCACCTGTTTCACCAGAACATCTTGGCAGGAGTCTCCTGGGTCACGTTCACTGGGGTAGGCATATTACTGACAATTTCAGTGAGAAGCATGAGTTTCTTAATTATAATTTATAATTATAAATATTAATAATAATTAATATCATTAATAATTTTACTTTAGTTTCTTTCCCTCTGTTTCTTGCTGCTTCTTAGGCTATTGTCGTTTCCTGCAAAGTATTAATACTTCAGGGTGGCTTGAGCAGTGAGTTCACGTTTTCATCGTCTGTCCAAGATCCGTGGCTCAGTGAATTCTTATCGATGTTGCAAAAGGGAGCTGTATCAAAGTGGCTTTGCTGCTCAGATAGGGAAACAGCAGATACAACTACAGGGTAATGCCATGGCCAGACGTACAAAAGAACCGCGTTCTGGAGCAAGAGGACCCGCGAAAGAACATGGCCCCCAAAATAGGCATCGAGGAGAAGAGTGATGCAGGTGTGCTCAGACACCGACAGCAAGCACTTCTGTACACGAAGGGAAGGAAAAAGATGGCATGCTGAATCAGTCTGAACAGCAGCGAGGTAATTTTGTTCCCTTGCAAATAGATGTCTTGTAAAAAATAGAGGCTGCATGCCAAGAAGCTATTGATCATGTTGCTAAATAAAGTAGTAGCCTCACTTCGCGGTAGGTTCTTCTAGAAGAACCTGCTGAGCGTTGATGAGGAAAGGACCGCAGCCATCCCAGCACGCCGGCACGGCGCGACAGAAGCGCGGCAGCAAATGGAGGGGCTGACTGGCCGTGCTCAATACCACCTCCGGAGCCGGTGCCACCGAGCTGCTCCTCAGAAGGGGCGACCGGAGCCGTAGGGCCATCACGCAGCAATCCCAAGGCACGTGGGGGAAAGCGGCGTGGCAGGACGGACTCGCCTTCTCCCTCCTTCTGCAGGAAAGCAAGGAGGGCTGCTGGGGACTTCCCAGCCAAAGAGCCTAATGGCCGGGGGAGCGGGACAGGAGCAAATGGCCCAAGTGCTGCTGCTCCTTCTCAGGGCCCCGGGACCAGGGAAAAACTCTGGGGGATGGCTCAAGCGGCGAGTCCACATTTTCATTGTCCACCCAAGATCCCGTGGCTTGTCCTTGATAAGGCAGAGCAGAACTAGTTGCACCGCTTCTGTCCGCTATGGTATGAATCATGTCACCAGCTGACTTTGATAAAATGGCAATGGGATTCAACCCCATAGTAATTCCAGGTGAAAATGTCAAGAACTGGAATGATGAAATAGTGGCGGGATGCCGAGGTCAACTTCTGGATAGAAACCTTGAGCCAAGGAGGGTGGTGCAAGTGTTGGACCCGTGAGCATCGCTCAAAGAACCATTATTAGAAACATTAATAGTGCAAAATGGGGAGGTCGTGGAGCAACTTCACGCACACACAGTTTTGCAAGACAACTATACTTCTACACCCATCGTCCACCTGCTTCTTTATTGATCTAGATGTCTCTGGGGTCCATCTTGCTATAGGTACTTAGCTAGGATGCCAGATAAGGGGAGGGTTTCACGGAGGTGTTGGAGGGGCTAGGATGCTGGTGTAACCTCGGTAGTCCAGGGGTATCCTTTATCTTTCGTGGACGGCTTTGAGATTCCGAGAAACAAAGGTCCTTATGTTCCGGGTGGGGGCTGTCCCACTCCTCCTTGCCATGAGCTGGGGTCCTTTGGTCACGCTTAACTTCACTGTGAATATTGATGCTTACTTAAGCATGACTACGCAGTATATGATGTAAAGTATATATATACCTTAAGCAAGTTAATACAATTCCGTACTATTAAGAAAGTTGATGCAATTTCATACTATAAAGCCTAATTGGTACAGTAATTAAGGACTCAGATTTTCCTAACGTGGGCTAAGAGGCCGTTATTTGGGGGCTTAAGACCTAGCAGGAGAGAGGCAAAAACGAGAATACCCTCTGTTGTCCAGCTGCAATCCAAGAACCAGCTGGAAATGGGCACCTCCACGTTGGACTGACAGGCTCTCCGCTCCTCCGAACGGTTTGTTTACAGCCGCGTCTAAAATAAACGTTGCCTTTTTTTTTTTTTTTTACTCCTGTTATTCCTGCAGAGCAAGTCGGATTCCTTTCTGACTCACGCATGATTAACTAACTTCCAGCTGCATTATCTTTATTGTTGCTGCCGATGCACAAGCCAGCGCTCAGCACGACTCGCGGATCCCAAGCTGAGCTGGCAAGGCTGCCACTTACAGAAAAGGCTTTTTTCTGAGAGTTGTGGGGTTTGGGATTTTTTTTTATTATTAATTTTTTATTTATTTAGGACAGAACACGTGCTTGCTTTCTCGGGGACCAGGGAAACACAACCAAACAATAACCGGTAACACAGCCCCGACCCACCCGGCGTGGTGCTGCTCGAGGGGGTCCGGGTGGGAAGGGAGGGAAGCGGCGGGGTGGGCAGCCCCGGCGAGGAAGCTGTTAAGGCCGGGCACCAGGAAACGGGAAGGAAGAGGCCGAGCCCAGGGTTAGGGATGAGAAGCAGAACTCATCTCCACCAAGGAGATAAGCAGGCACTTCGCTTATCGCTGGGGAGCCGGGGGACTGCTCTGCCCAACGCGTCCAACTTAGCATCCCAATCGCCCAGTTTTTATATACTTTCTCTGTCGAGCCGTTGTTGCGTAAGTTGTTTTACATAAAAATGCACAACATGTTCGCTATGAAATTCAACCTTTGTGATGATTGGTTTCGTTAGGTATATAGCCTTATCGATATTCTTACCCCCAAACAGTCACTGGTCAGTTTTACGTAACTCTGTCGATTGGAATCCTTGATATTAAACTCGAGATGGGAAGGGTAAGGGGATTTCCAAGCAGCGTAACTGGTCTCCATGACGATCTCCCTAGTTTCTTACAACAAAACATACAACCCCCCAGTAACTTCCCGGCGAGGTTTCCACGGTCAGCTATTTCAAACTGAACGATCTCGCACGTTCACAATTTTCTACTCTTTTTTTACTCAAACCCAATTCTCCTACGCGCTCCGATCCGGATTACTTCAGCAGAGGATTTACAGCCCCAGCACAAGCGGGACGGCCCCGTCGGTCCGTCCCGTCCCCGTCGGTCCGGGTCCGGGTGCGGGTGCGGGTCCGGGTGCGGGTCCGATCCCGCGGGCGGGCTGGCGGGCGGGCACGTGCGGCACCGGCACCTGGCGGCGGCCACCGGGCGGTCCCGGAGGGAAGGGGGGGGAGGAAGAAAAGGAGGAAGGAAGGAAGGAAGGAGGGAGGGAGGGAGGAAGGAGCGAGCGCTCCCTCCGCTCCGCGCCGCCCCGGGGGAGGGCGTTCGGAGGCGGCTTATACAACCGGCCGCCCCTTACATAAGCCGGGAGCCGGGCCCGCGGGGGCGGTGCCAGCCGC
>NW_010972931.1:7265378-7275938 GCF_000737465.1 Haliaeetus leucocephalus
AGGAGGGAGGCGGGGGGGTGCGAGGCGGGGAGCTGCCCCCCTCCTTCCCCGCAGCAGCCGGGCGGGGAGGGCATTTGTGGTGAATGGGGGGAGAGGGCACCTGGGGGAAGTTTTGAGAATGAATCCTCCCAGCGGGTCTCCTCCCCCCCCCCCAAGTGAGGGGCTATTTTTGTTCCGCTGTTATTTTTGTCCTTGCTCAGAAGGTGCCTGGCGTTTAGCTGCCTGCAGTCGATGACTCATTATGCAGTATTTCTCGAAAACCCGCTTTCCTATTTGTGGGGGAACCATCTTTTAGTAAAGGACACGCAGTAGTGGTCGTGGTAAGCCCTGCCGCGGCTTCGTGGAAGAAATTGCTGTGGGGATCGGATTCGTTCGGCAGTCGCATCTTCAGCAAAACGCTGCCTTTGAAAACGCTTAATGAGACGCCAGTAGGCACAAAGGCTCAGAAAATTTCCTTTATCTTACGCTGTGCAAAATGCTCAAGCCGAATCCGCATTTTGACTTGCGGCGACCGTCCGCCCCTGTTTTGAGCGTAACCTCTTTATGGGCGTGCGGTATTTCTGGGTGCAGAGTATTCTCTGAAGAGCCTGGGTTTAAATAAAAATGGCACCGTCTGCCTTCCTCCTCTGCCAAACCGACGGCAGCCTCAGTTTATCAAAACTAGGTTGTTTTCGGTCTCTGCGCCGAGTAGTAGGTGGATCCTGCTCGCTCGGTTGTAGCCTTATAGTAGAGCTTCTGTGCGTGCGTGCGCCCGGCTTGTTTGCTCTGCAAGCGGTGGGGGTGGTACCGCACCGTGAGTATCTGAAACGCCTGCAGAGGCATGGGGCTGGGAAGAGCCGGGATCTCCGCGGATCCCCGGGCTCTGCCACTCCTCCAGCCTCAGCGTGATGGATGTCCGGTTTAATTGAGGAGGAAGGGGGGGAGAAAGCCTCGGTCGTGTTAACAGAGGCGAAATCCTGCGGGTAAATCTCTTCGGAAAAGACAAACGCGGAGAAAACTCTGCCTCTCCTCTGCGGAAGAGCTCCTTCCCCGAGTAAAATTGCTTTCCTTGTTGCTAGTTTTTACATCTAGGGATAAATGGCTGTGATTTTTTTTTTTTTTCTTTTTTAAATTACTATTTTGCTGGCTGGTGTGGAGAGAAACACACCGTTACGCTAGTCCCTGAGTTGCCGCGGTTGCGTGATGGGCATCTGAGACCCAAGAGTTTGGGATCACATACTGTCGTCTCACAGCTGATGCTGGCAGTGAAAACCATTACTTCTGCTATTTATTCCACATTTTCAGCTAGATGTGACAAGTTTTCAGTCCTAGCTGAGTCTCCCTGTAAAACTATTAGGCGGTTTAGCTGAAGTAATCTCTTATTAAAGTAGGGCAGGACGGAGAGCCCAAGAAGGAAGGTGAAGCAGAGGGAGGGGAGAGCCTTGATGTAGGTCACTGGTGGTTACAGCAGGTTTTTTCAGTAGTGGAGCCTTTTAACGTTTTGGGTTCAGGGCCCCACTGCTGGGGGAAAATAGCATCTCGTCAATGAAATAAGTGCTTGACGTGACTTTGAGAGAACTCTTTCTCGCTGTCATGTGTGCTTGTTGCTGCGTTTGCACGGCGGTGAAAGGAGAGGGAAGATTATAGCGTGCTGCTAGTGCTCTCGCACAGCCTGTCCTTTCCCCTCCTGTCCCTGGAACACGTATCTCCAGCCGTGGCTGCTGTGTGTCAGGGTCTCAAGATAACTCCCTTGCAGTGTCCTTATTTCTGTCTTCAGTGATTTCCCAAGCAGGCTGGGAATCTGTTCAGAAACTCCTCACTCCCTCAGTGACGCTAAAATTGCTTAATAAGATTTTTTTTTTAAATTCTAATTAAAAATAATAGCAGGTATCCTGCTGGCTTTTGAAATCCTAAAACCAGAGGCTGACATGTTGTAACTTCCCCGTAGCGGATCCAAATTCCTGTTGCTGAAGGGCAGCCCACCCCCCTAGCCCATCACCTTTTTTCCTGGTTTGTGTGTGTGGATGCCGTTTCTCACAGGTCAAACTACTGTCCGAGCCTCATGTTCTGAAATTCTTACCACATGCTTATCAGGTACTGCCTTTGGGCTTGCTGGAGTTGCCTTCCTGCTTTCCAGCCAAGTATCGCAGTAAACAGCAGGAAAAAAAAAAAAAAAAAAAGAACATGACTCTTTTCTAACCGTTCAGTACTTCTTAAATGTTAGCATATGGGCAACTTGAAATGCTTATGAGCCGCTGTCAGGTATTTAATTTAGACTTGTAATGTGTGAGAAAATAACTGCTTTTTTTAACCTCCAAATGCTTATGTATTACTATTGAGAGTCAAGGGCGTGGGTATCCTTTTAATTTCTTTTTAGAGACTGAAGGCACATGAACACATTGATTATACAATTGATGTATAAAGTTAGGTAAAACTCCAGGCTTCTTGGCAGGACACATGGTTCAGTGGGATTTTCTTTACTAGTGTTTCTTGTGCAGTACTTTCCTGCTCCATCTGCAACAACTGGCTTTGTATGATGTAATACTAAAGCAAGTTTTCCAGTTACCGATCACTTCTCTCATTCTGGTTGCGACCTCCTGTCTTCTGATTTACATTTTAGTTCTTGAGGTGCTTCAAGTCTAAACTGTGAAAGGCTCCTGTCATGTAGCCAGCATGCTTATTTCCAGTACAGTCTGGAATATCTGCTCCTAATTTCAGATCTCAGGAGAGGTCTGCATGCCTTCAAGTTGTCAACTTTTTCCAGCTGAACTAGTTAGTCTTGCAAAAGCTTACTCCTAGCAAATATGGTCATCTTTTGTCCTTAACTATTGGATCTGCAGTGCCACTGCCGCTCTCGTGTTCGCTCTGATAGAGTCTGCTATGGATTCAGGTGTGGTTGTGTGCAGTTTTTTGTTCGTTGTAAGAAAATCAGCTTCACTCTTTGATCCTTCTAGTCCCCCTGAGATGCCCACGGCTTGGTGATCTCTGCTGTTTTAAACAAAGTCACTGGCTTTTTTTCTGCCATAGACACTGGAATAGATCCCTCGTTACTGCAAGGTATCTAATTACCACAGCTTCAAAGCAAGCACGTGTCAGGCTGCTTGAAAGGAAGCATTTGTTTCCAGCTGGATTGCTCTTTGTGCCAAGCTTTATGCTGTTCAGCCATCATGATATCAAGAATTGACCAAATCTTGCTCTCAGGGCTGTTCCCCACACAGGTGAAATTTAGAGAGCTGGGATATCAGCGGTGGGCTTCCTCTCTGCCATCCCTTCTCTTCTAACTGGTCTTCTGATTATATGAACTCTTAGGTCAATTGAACTGAAATATATTGCCATATATGCATGCAGGCTTGGTTTGGTGTTTTGCTCGGATTTGAGGTTTTTTTTGTGCGGTAGGTGCTTTCTGCACCCTTTCTCCTCTCACCTGCTGCTCTCTGATGGAGATGCTCTCTGGAGGGAGTGTGCCTGGGAGAAGTACAGTTGTTTCTGTGTATCCAGGCTTACAGACCCTTTAAGCTGTGTGCCTGAAACCGAAGGAAGCTAGATTTCAGTGACAAATTAATGTGGGGTATTTTGAGGACGTGCTTTTGGGAGTGGTTTGGTTTTGGTTTTGTTTTGTTTCTTTCGAGAAAGCAATTCCCAGTTACAGGGGTAGCAGGTGCCTCTCTCTTCGTAGGGAAGATAATGAATAGGGCTTTTCCCAAGTACTGTGCATAACTTTATACAGCCAAAGACTCCTGTCGTGGTGGGGGTGGGAGCGTGACAGCAAAGTTCACTCTTGGGGAACGGTATTGATCAAAAATAGTCTTATGCAGGCCAAGTAGGAGCATATTGTACACTTTGTGCTAGTCTGCTGGGTTTAAAATTAGATGCTATACAGCTCTGAAGGAGACCGAGCTCTCCTCGGGGTGAGGGTGTGCTTGTGTGCAAACATACACGCACAGTGTAAGAGGGTTTGGGTGGCGGTGGCTCATGCCTTCAGCCGGCATTTCTTTGTGCCCTTCTTCATACGGAGACAGCCTGGTAGCATCCTGTGCCTTTCCTGTAAATAAACCTGAAGATGCCTGCTCGGAGATAAAAAGCCCAGCGGTGCCGTCCTCCGGCTCCTGTTGCTGCTGCTGTTTTTGTAATGGTGCTGGTTCCTGAGCTGTGTCGGCAGTTTTAGGTCTTGGACGGTCTCTCAGGCCTGCACCCGGGGCTGTGGCTCTGCTGGGAAGGGCTGCACCCGCCTGACCCTAATCCCGAACAAACTTCTTTGGGTGGGGAGGGATGGCCGTGCCACGAAGCGGGTGCTCGCGTGCCTCCTGCGTGCTGTGCAGTCCTGTCTGGCTCCCAAAAGAGTGCCACACGTCGTATGGACACCGGCGTGCCAGATCACCCCGTTTCGGCGTGAGACACATTGGCTCTGGCGTGTCGTTACCCACCGCCACGAAGCCTGCCAAGCCTGAGAAGTGTCCCTGTCTCTGGAGAGCAGTAAAAGCTGCAGCAATCCCTCGGAGGGGCTGTGTTTACTTCTGGTGTGATGGGCTTTTTCTGAGCAGAAATAGGTTTCTCCTGGGAGGGGTGATAGCTGATGCATGTAGCTGTTCAAACTGCCCAGTGTTTTAATTCCCCCCCACCCCGACGGCGTTCAGAATAAGCATGTTGGAGATAAAGCTCAGCTGTATCAGAGAGTTTTAAAAACGCAGTGGAGTTAAGGATAGATATATCTGCAAAGGGGGCCTTTTCTTCCCAAGTCCTCTACGTGGATCTCCATTTCTAGTGGATAAAGGATGGTGCAGGAAAGGCCAAGGAGAGGAGGCGAGTTTGCATCAAGCCCGACACAGCGTCAGGGGTAGCGTGCTGCAGGGCAAGCGAGGGAGATGCTGCTGCCCGAGTGCTGGAGATGCTCCGTCTCTCGTCTTCTGGGGTGGAGAGCCACACGCTGACCCCCCAGCCCACGGTGTGCTGTTCGGGGCATTGCTATAAACAAAATGTAGGGGCCTTTCTGAGGTTTGGTGGAAAGAGGCGGGTCTGCCTCTCTTGGCCAGACCTCAGGGGGGAGAGGTTTCTCCCCTCTCATCCCAGGGGATGTTCACCATAAATTGGCCTGATCCAAAAGCAAGCTTAATGTGGCCACTCAGCACTAATTTATTTTGTGGTCAAGCGAGTCATGGAAATTTATCTGGTGCCTTCCAAATTCTCCCTTCATAAGAATTGAATTACGGGCGCGGGGCAGGCCAGGAGGCAGTAGAAAAGAGCTGTAAAAGGAGCATCAGGTGTGCGAGGATGAGGTCTCAGGCCAAAATATATGCCTGTTCTCAAACAGACGGAGCCTCCTGGGCCTGTCAGTGCTGGTTCCTGCTCCCCATCCTTGTTCACTGGACTGTTTCAGGTAGTGTGCTGGGGTTCACCGGCTCGGGGTCACCGTACCCCCATTGCCCCCCTGTGCCAAGCATTGAGTTTGCGTGGTGAGGGGCTTGGTGCTGCCTCCGTGTTCCTGAGCTGCTGCTTTGCTTGGTAGCACGTGGGATGGTTTGACCTCAATAGAGAGTATCTGCAAACCGCTGTGGCCGCCTCGTCCTATCCTGTCTCCTCTGGTCTTTATAGACAGTTGTTCACGTCGGTGTCTTTGGAAACAAATTCAATTATGCTACTCTTGGTGTACGTAGGTGGGTAGTTGGTATGTATCTTTGCCTTTTCCTTCCCCTCTCCCTCCCCTTTACATTGGTAACTCTCAAATAGGTAGAAAAAAACCTGGCAGTGTTGCGCATAGAAAATAAGTGCGTCTTGCTGCATCTCTTGATGTTCCTTCCATACTGGCCCTCAAGCTGTTAAAGCTACAGACCTTCAGCGCATGTTGATTCAAGAGCAACTGCTGTGGATTTTCCTGCTGGGTAAATGCCAGGTTGTGGGGTTGCACTGCTTCCCGGAGAGCGTGGCATAGGTCAACTTCCAACCAAGCGTTCTTGGGAGTTGAGCTGAGTGCTTACAGCCACGAGTAAGATAGCTATGGGCAAGCATTTTGCCATGCCCCAAAAATTATTTGCTGGGGCATTTTCCTTCCAAGCCTGCTTCTGAGTTGTTTCACATAAGGGGGAAAACAGTGATGAGAATTTCTTGGTGGTCTGGTGGGACATCCTCTTGGTGCTATCCTACTGCAGACCTGATGGTTGAAGGGTTCCTGTGTTAGTCATGGGTCAAGGTCAGAAGCAGCAAAGAGTCCCTGTCTGCAAAGGGAAGCTGCTGAACTCTGTTTAGAAAGCTGTGCTTAAATTTTTATAAAGATATCTGATGACATAGTATGCATTTTATTAATTCTGCTGCTGTTTTCTAAGGACTTGTGCTCCTTAGTGATGCACTTGCACTGAAGTTGCATTGTTCAAAGCAAACTGCTAGAGAGCATCCACACGCACCTACGTGCGAATTATGCGTATTAAGTACCCTTCAACAGTCTCTTCCTTTGTAGGCCATTTCTAGAAGTTTGCTATTAGAAGATAAGGTCGATTGTCTTTTTCTGATATGGTAAAAAAGAGGTTGACCGAATCTTCCTTCCTCACAGGGTCTTGGGAATGGTTTCTGGTTTCCAGTAGTAAAGACATGTTGTACTAGCCATTAAAAAAAAAAGAAAAAAAAAAAGCACGCTATGGCAGACAGCTGTCATGACTCCTGGAACAGCAAATGGCTCATTCTAATAATTTATCAGAAGAATATTTAATTTTGTAGCTCCTAAAGGAAAGTGTGACTTCTAAGTGAAGAATAAGAGGTACTCTTTCTGAAATTAAATGCTACAAAAAATAGTAGATGTTTGCTGCTTAGAGGATTTGTGCTAAAAAGAACTTTCTCATCCCTCTGTAAAAGCACCTCTTGCAATCTTCTTAAAGCATGTCTCCAAAACCTGTTTGTTCTGTTTTACAGGGGCAGAAAAATGTGTAAAAGTAGGAGTCAAGGTTACCTAGAGACTGTTGCAGTAGTCTAAGTGTTGTTTTTAAACTTAAAATATTTTGCAGGCTTCTGTCCCTCAGCCCCCTCCTTTTTGTACTGAGGTAGTGCTTGAAAAATAGTAGTAAATACTTCATATGTGACACCACTGGAAACGTGTCAAGTACTTTGGAGCAGGAGCTGGTGTTACTCCTGATTTGTAAAGAGCCTGTGGTTGAAAGCTCAGATCCTGCAGTTGGATCTCTGGAAGTTTGGCTCGTTTGCAGAGCGTTTGCTGAAGGCAGGGACTTTGCAGGGCTGCAAGACTAGGGCCGTGGTGGACAGGAGGCTTATCTGTCGTGGGCATGAAGGGGAGGGGGCACTGTGCTGTACAGCGGACAGTCTTTGGGTGTGTTTTTTTTAAGCCGTTAACATTGCTCATGTTAACATTACAGTTATGTACCACTTCAGACGGGGTGAATATTTCCCCCCATATATGCAACCCAGGTGTAATTTTTCCTATAAATAATTGAACTACTTCAGCAATCGGAGAGAACGGACTATACCTACGTATCAGAAAGTCTGAAGAATTTTTGAAGTCTCTTCAAACAGCGTATTCTCTTTTTCTTTTGCTGTGACAAAGTAAAACAGGATGTCTTTTGCTTTTGGAAGAAGACATTTATAGAACTGACTTGCGCTTCCTAATCTTAAAATCAGTAGGATAGTGCACCATTCCTTTTCTCTTTTACAGATGTATTAAGTGATTCGCTCTATTTGAGGACAGAAGCAGTAAGGTGGTAACTGAGAAACAAGAAGGTCCTTTTTGCAGCGTGCAGAGGGTCAGAAATTCTGGGCTGAAATAAGCTTTAACTGGAAAAAGATAAGATTATAGAGACCCGAAGAGTAACTAGGAGAAATGTAGCTTGTATACTGATCGTGACAAACAGGGTAACTAGGTTATCACCGGTAAAGTCATATTACGATAGAATATCTGGCTGTAAATTGATCTTGTTAACTATGATCGTGGCAGACCTGCCTGGCTGTGAAGCACAACGTGTCTTTGGAATGTCCTTGCAATCACAGGTTCACGTGCAGCTTGCACAGCTCCCTGTTTCTGTGCGGAGTCAGGACTTTTCCTTGGGTGCTTTGGAGATCAGACAGAGGGTTGACCACTTGGGGTGGTTTGTTTTGGTTTTGCAGCCTTCTCCGTAGGCATCTTGCTTTGGGACAGTCTCCCTATCTGCTGCTTGAGAGGATACTTCAGTTCTGACTGAAGCTTTGGTAGGAAACCTTACCCAAACCCCAAACTAAATGCTGGAAGAACTAGTAAGCATTGAAGAGAGTCACATTTGTGTACTTCATGGTTTTATTATACTAGTGCCAAGCAGCCATGGATGGACCTGAGGTACATCACCTGAAGCAGTGCCCAAATGTCCAAAGGGTAGAGGGGGAACTGAAAATACAGGGAGGAGGTGTTGATTTCATGTTATTTTATCTGGAAAGAGTAGCATGCATCTAGCAAAGTGCTGAAAGATTAGGGTTTGGATAGGAGGGAACAATGATCTAATATATTACACTTAGCTTTATGCTGGGACAGTCTTGAATTGAGGACTTTTGCTGTACCATGCAATTGATCACTTAATGGGTTTGTAAAGAAGGTTATCATTGGTTTTGCAGTTGTGGAAATGCAAACTAAACTGTAGGTTAATGTAATCAGTCTGGCATGCTTCTGCCTCATGAGGCTAGAGGTGCAACGTGAAAGCAAGGGCACAAAGTTAGCTGCACCTTCTTTGTAGCAGGTCTTCTTCCAGGTAGCATATAACTTCTCTTGCGGTGTTTCTCCTGAGTAATGAAGGGAGTAGTGATTAGCTGTGCTTAGTGGTGATGACAGTCCAGCTTTAAATAATGTATGGAGCTTTCTAGCTGAGGGCTTATTGAGCCTGAAATAAAACTGCTGGGAATCTAAAGCATTTTGTCCAGCACACAGGAAAATCCGTGTTCTTAAGTCTGGGCTTTTGAACAGCAAAATACAGAGGCCTGGAGAGAAGTTAGTTCAGTCTTAAAATTGTATGTTTTTAAGAATAATCCAGCTCATCTGTCGCCAGTGTCTTTTCTTTCAGTCAAAGTGATAATACGAGGGAGTTTCTTGATGTGTCCCCGTCCCCCAGACCAGAGAGCACCTAGGTAAGCATGCTGGGGGGCAAAGCAGCAAGTGGGGGGCTATCCTGTGTCTTGGGGTGGGAAGGCAAGGGGAGAGCGTTGCTGCTTCAGTTCTGCTAGTGAAGTGGTGGCTGCAGTTTGTCCACCCCAGGTTAAATAGGTCTCCTCTGCTTTTTCATCTCGGTGCGCTGTGCCCTTAGGTTGTGTGTAGAGGTAAATCCCCATCAGGCATGGACCAGCTCTGTAGCTGCTTAGCGCAGACGAGCCGTACTGGGGCTCTTCGGTGGTGTCTGAATCGGCTTCCCCGTGGAGGTGACGGGAGAGAAAACTTTGGCTTGGGGTGGTTTGGGGTCAAATATTTGAAATTTGTAATAGGCACTTCTGAAGGAAGAAAAATACTTCATATCTGCATGAAGATAAAAGAAAACAAAAGAAATAGAGCTGGTCAACCGGTGGAAGCAGGTGTTATGTTTGCCTGTGGAGTGCTGTTTGCAAGCGCCTGCTTCGTAATGGCAGTGGAAGGGTGCGCGGTTGCAAGAGAGGGATAACGGAAGAACGGGCTTCTTTCCTTGCATCCTCTGCGTGCTAAAACTTCTTGCACGCCTCGTCTGGGATCTTACGTTACTTCGCCTCCTGAAGGCTGCCAGTGATGTAAATGCAGGGAGGAAAGCCATGATAGTCAGAAAATAGTAATTTTTAAAAAAAATACAGTTATTAATCCAATTAAGGCAGACTGGTAAGTGTGAAAATGTGGGCTTGCTGATTCCAAGTATGCCATTGTGCTGGTTTGGGCTGGGACAGAGTTAATTTTCTTTGTAGTAGCTGGTATGGGGCTATGTTTTGGATTTGTGCTGGAACCAGTGTTGATAATACAGGGTTGTGTATCCGTTTTTTGTGCATGGACTTGTCATGCTTGCGTGAAGTCTGGAGGAGAAAGACTAGCTTGCTGGTCATTTTTCAAGCTTATGAAAAAGCTTTCAATACCGAATTGTTCAGAACTGAATGCGTAACGTAAGCAAGCAAGCAAAATTTCTTCCTCTCTCCAGGGGCAGAAGTTTCTTTAAAATGTGGGAAAAATTTCCCCTGAAGTCCTGCGCAGGCTGACTCTTACTAGCAAGATTGAAAGGTGTTTTTGGATGGTGCTGTTTCAGTTCTGCTCATGCATTCAGGAAATATGCTTAGGATTAAAACAGAGTTGAATAAAATGTGCCTTTCTAGGAAGAAATGTCAGATAAGGAGGATTAGGGAGTTCTAGCAGCTTTAAACTTGTTCTTTCTGTGCTGAGTTCCCGGAAGAAATCTCAGCAGTAGTTTATTACAGTAAAACTTTAATTGTCATCTACAACCAGTTTGGCGAATTCTCTTAATTGCTTTAACTGCCTTTGTGGCACAAGGAGATTTTGGGGAGTCCTGTTCTCCTGTCAGCCTCCCGAACTCAAGCAGCATAGTTTTTTTTAAAAACTTGAACGCTTGGGCATATCTGGAAAAGTAATTTGGGGTGTTAGCTTCTGCATAAGTAAAA
>NW_010972931.1:7276159-7276483 GCF_000737465.1 Haliaeetus leucocephalus
CACGTGGGAAAGCTCCCAGGACCCGCAGCTCCGAGGAAGTCTCTGTGTCCCGGCTGCCCGGAGCCACAGATCCTGGGAGCCTCAGCAGTGGATCGCTGATGCTGACAAGGACATAAATTTTGCTGTGCAGCTGCAGGCTCCCAGAAGAGTTTGATTCAGGAAATGCCATCTGCTGGTATTGTGGAAACAGTAAAATTTTCTACGCTTTTCTTTTTTAACTCGGCCTGAAATAATAAGCCATTTCATGAAAGAAATCTTTTTTTTCTTTAACCTCCAGAAGAAAGAATGGGTGCATTATTTTAAAACAAACTATTGGCTATTGTG
>NW_010972931.1:7277129-7277441 GCF_000737465.1 Haliaeetus leucocephalus
GTACAAGCCCTGAATACATGTAGCTTTTTCTGGTTTGCCTTGGGGTTGTTTTTTTTCAGTAGCTTATTATTTTCCCTTCGCGTTGTGAGAGCCTTTGGGCTCTCCTTTGGGAGGACTTGCAGCCTTTGCCACACCGTTGTGCTCTGTGGTGGCTTTTTTTTTGGTTAAAACTTTTGCAGTGGAGACAAGATCCTGAAAAAGAGCCAATGAAGCTGTTCTCTCTCCGAGTCTGCCGAATGTATGAAGGGTGCTGAATTGTGTGCTGAAAAGCGCTAGGAAACGTCAGCGTGGCTGAACTGTGCAGTAGTGAAC
>NW_010972931.1:7277687-7277970 GCF_000737465.1 Haliaeetus leucocephalus
AAAAAAAAAAGAAAAAAAAAAAGCACGCTATGGCAGACAGCTGTCATGACTCCTGGAACAGCAAATGGCTCATTCTAATAATTTATCAGAAGAATATTTAATTTTGTAGCTCCTAAAGGAAAGTGTGACTTCTAAGTGAAGAATAAGAGGTACTCTTTCTGAAATTAAATGCTACAAAAAATAGTAGATGTTTGCTGCTTAGAGGATTTGTGCTAAAAAGAACTTTCTCATCCCTCTGTAAAAGCACCTCTTGCAATCTTCTTAAAGCATGTCTCCAAAACCT
>NW_010972931.1:7278056-7278322 GCF_000737465.1 Haliaeetus leucocephalus
TTTTAAACTTAAAATATTTTGCAGGCTTCTGTCCCTCAGCCCCCTCCTTTTTGTACTGAGGTAGTGCTTGAAAAATAGTAGTAAATACTTCATATGTGACACCACTGGAAACGTGTCAAGTACTTTGGAGCAGGAGCTGGTGTTACTCCTGATTTGTAAAGAGCCTGTGGTTGAAAGCTCAGATCCTGCAGTTGGATCTCTGGAAGTTTGGCTCGTTTGCAGAGCGTTTGCTGAAGGCAGGGACTTTGCAGGGCTGCAAGACTAGG
>NW_010972931.1:7278462-7278771 GCF_000737465.1 Haliaeetus leucocephalus
GGGTGAATATTTCCCCCCATATATGCAACCCAGGTGTAATTTTTCCTATAAATAATTGAACTACTTCAGCAATCGGAGAGAACGGACTATACCTACGTATCAGAAAGTCTGAAGAATTTTTGAAGTCTCTTCAAACAGCGTATTCTCTTTTTCTTTTGCTGTGACAAAGTAAAACAGGATGTCTTTTGCTTTTGGAAGAAGACATTTATAGAACTGACTTGCGCTTCCTAATCTTAAAATCAGTAGGATAGTGCACCATTCCTTTTCTCTTTTCAAGATGCTTTAAGTGATTCGTTCTATTTGAGGACA
>NW_010972931.1:7278781-7280065 GCF_000737465.1 Haliaeetus leucocephalus
TGAGAAACAAGAAGGTCCTTTTTGCAGCGTGCAGAGGGTCAGAAATTCTGGGCTGAAATAAGCTTTAACTGGAAAAAGATAAGATTATAGAGACCCGAAGAGTAACTAGGAGAAATGTAGCTTGTATACTGATCGTGACAAACAGGGTAACTAGGTTATCACCGGTAAAGTCATATTACGATAGAATATCTGGCTGTAAATTGATCTTGTTAACTATGATCGTGGCAGACCTGCCTGGCTGTGAAGCACAACGTGTCTTTGGAATGTCCTTGCAATCACAGGTTCACGTGCAGCTTGCACAGCTCCCTGTTTCTGTGCGGAGTCAGGACTTTTCCTTGGGTGCTTTGGAGATCAGACAGAGGGTTGACCACTTGGGGTGGTTTGTTTTGGTTTTGCAGCCTTCTCCGTAGGCATCTTGCTTTGGGACAGTCTCCCTATCTGCTGCTTGAGAGGATACTTCAGTTCTGACTGAAGCTTTGGTAGGAAACCTTACCCAAACCCCAAACTAAATGCTGGAAGAACTAGTAAGCATTGAAGAGAGTCACATTTGTGTACTTCATGGTTTTATTATACTAGTGCCAAGCAGCCATGGATGGACCTGAGGTACATCACCTGAAGCAGTGCCCAAATGTCCAAAGGGTAGAGGGGGAACTGAAAATACAGGGAGGAGGTGTTGATTTCATGTTATTTTATCTGGAAAGAGTAGCATGCATCTAGCAAAGTGCTGAAAGATTAGGGTTTGGATAGGAGGGAACAATGATCTAATATATTACACTTAGCTTTATGCTGGGACAGTCTTGAATTGAGGACTTTTGCTGTACCATGCAATTGATCACTTAATGGGTTTGTAAAGAAGGTTATCATTGGTTTTGCAGTTGTGGAAATGCAAACTAAACTGTAGGTTAATGTAATCAGTCTGGCATGCTTCTGCCTCATGAGGCTAGAGGTGCAACGTGAAAGCAAGGGCACAAAGTTAGCTGCACCTTCTTTGTAGCAGGTCTTCTTCCAGGTAGCATATAACTTCTCTTGCGGTGTTTCTCCTGAGTAATGAAGGGAGTAGTGATTAGCTGTGCTTAGTGGTGATGACAGTCCAGCTTTAAATAATGTATGGAGCTTTCTAGCTGAGGGCTTATTGAGCCTGAAATAAAACTGCTGGGAATCTAAAGCATTTTGTCCAGCACACAGGAAAATCCGTGTTCTTAAGTCTGGGCTTTTGAACAGCAAAATACAGAGGCCTGGAGAGAAGTTAGTTCAGTCTTAAAATTGTATGTTTTTAAGAATAAT
>NW_010972931.1:7280088-7366504 GCF_000737465.1 Haliaeetus leucocephalus
TTTTCTTTCAGTCAAAGTGATAATACGAGGGAGTTTCTTGATGTGTCCCCGTCCCCCAGACCAGAGAGCACCTAGGTAAGCATGCTGGGGGGCAAAGCAGCAAGTGGGGGGCTATCCTGTGTCTTGGGGTGGGAAGGCAAGGGGAGAGCGTTGCTGCTTCAGTTCTGCTAGTGAAGTGGTGGCTGCAGTTTGTCCACCCCAGGTTAAATAGGTCTCCTCTGCTTTTTCATCTCGGTGCGCTGTGCCCTTAGGTTGTGTGTAGAGGTAAATCCCCATCAGGCATGGACCAGCTCTGTAGCTGCTTAGCGCAGACGAGCCGTACTGGGGCTCTTCGGTGGTGTCTGAATCGGCTTCCCCGTGGAGGTGACGGGAGAGAAAACTTTGGCTTGGGGTGGTTTGGGGTCAAATATTTGAAATTTGTAATAGGCACTTCTGAAGGAAGAAAAATACTTCATATCTGCATGAAGATAAAAGAAAACAAAAGAAATAGAGCTGGTCAACCGGTGGAAGCAGGTGTTATGTTTGCCTGTGGAGTGCTGTTTGCAAGCGCCTGCTTCGTAATGGCAGTGGAAGGGTGCGCGGTTGCAAGAGAGGGATAACGGAAGAACGGGCTTCTTTCCTTGCATCCTCTGCGTGCTAAAACTTCTTGCACGCCTCGTCTGGGATCTTACGTTACTTCGCCTCCTGAAGGCTGCCAGTGATGTAAATGCAGGGAGGAAAGCCATGATAGTCAGAAAATAGTAATTTTTAAAAAAAATACAGTTATTAATCCAATTAAGGCAGACTGGTAAGTGTGAAAATGTGGGCTTGCTGATTCCAAGTATGCCATTGTGCTGGTTTGGGCTGGGACAGAGTTAATTTTCTTTGTAGTAGCTGGTATGGGGCTATGTTTTGGATTTGTGCTGGAACCAGTGTTGATAATACAGGGTTGTGTATCCGTTTTTTGTGCATGGACTTGTCATGCTTGCGTGAAGTCTGGAGGAGAAAGACTAGCTTGCTGGTCATTTTTCAAGCTTATGAAAAAGCTTTCAATACCGAATTGTTCAGAACTGAATGCGTAACGTAAGCAAGCAAGCAAAATTTCTTCCTCTCTCCAGGGGCAGAAGTTTCTTTAAAATGTGGGAAAAATTTCCCCTGAAGTCCTGCGCAGGCTGACTCTTACTAGCAAGATTGAAAGGTGTTTTTGGATGGTGCTGTTTCAGTTCTGCTCATGCATTCAGGAAATATGCTTAGGATTAAAACAGAGTTGAATAAAATGTGCCTTTCTAGGAAGAAATGTCAGATAAGGAGGATTAGGGAGTTCTAGCAGCTTTAAACTTGTTCTTTCTGTGCTGAGTTCCCGGAAGAAATCTCAGCAGTAGTTTATTACAGTAAAACTTTAATTGTCATCTACAACCAGTTTGGCGAATTCTCTTAATTGCTTTAACTGCCTTTGTGGCACAAGGAGATTTTGGGGAGTCCTGTTCTCCTGTCAGCCTCCCGAACTCAAGCAGCATAGTTTTTTTTAAAAACTTGAACGCTTGGGCATATCTGGAAAAGTAATTTGGGGTGTTAGCTTCTGCATAAGTAAAAGAGCAATCTAACGAACATCTGCAGATGAGTGCAAAGGTAGTGTGAGCGGGAAGTTAACGATTTTGGAAAATCCAAGCTGACAGCCACGCTCAGGTTGGGCAATACTTGGCGGTCCCAAGGAGGGTCCAGGAGGCCGAGAGCAACTAAGCCCCTTGGCTCTGGGCACTGCTTGGGCTGGGGTTTGTCTGGTGCCGTGGGTTTATGGCTGGGAGGGACGGAGTCACGTGGGAAAGCTCCCAGGACCCGCAGCTCCGAGGAAGTCTCTGTGTCCCGGCTGCCCGGAGCCACAGATCCTGGGAGCCTCAGCAGTGGATCGCTGATGCTGACAAGGACATAAATTTTGCTGTGCAGCTGCAGGCTCCCAGAAGAGTTTGATTCAGGAAATGCCATCTGCTGGTATTGTGGAAACAGTAAAATTTTCTACGCTTTTCTTTTTTAACTCGGCCTGAAATAATAAGCCATTTCATGAAAGAAATCTTTTTTTTCTTTAACCTCCAGAAGAAAGAATGGGTGCATTATTTTAAAACAAACTATTGGCTATTGTGCGACTTTTTGTTTTTTTTCCAAATAAATTTGACAGTTGTTATAGTATACCGGCATCTAGCAGCATTCACAAACTCTGTATGTTCTCAACCCTCTCCGTCCACCTTCTGTGACTAATTTTTTCACCACGGCACATGCAGTGGCGTGGAACAACTCGATACCGCAGTGCTTATAGAAACGCTGTAGTTATTCAGGCTGTAGCCAGATATTCACTTTTTCTTCGCACTTCCACACGTACCCTAAGTTGGAGTCAGCCAGCTGACGCTGCGGTTCCACTCACAGACGGTATGAGGTTTCAGTCCATCTAGCCTTGCCCTGGGACCAGCCGCGGACCCTCCCGGGATGGTCCCAGCGGCAGCAGGAGGCTGGGGATGAGGGGACCGCAGGTCGGGTACGAGCTGGCGAGCTTTTGGGCTGTGCTGCCGTGTCTCGGAGTGGGGTGAGCTTGAATGGAGGTGGCTGGGCACGGGTCCAGCTGCGGCATCTTGTCGAGCTCCTTCATCTCCCTGTAGAAAACCTGTTATACTCTAGTCTCATAAATACTGCTCTCTCTAGCAAAGCTGTTGGTTTCCCCCCAGTTAACTAAACATTCCTTGCCAGTTACTCATTAAGATGGGCCACACCTTACGCTTTCTGATTGAGACTCAGCGAACAAGAGGTACAAGCCCTGAATACATGTAGCTTTTTCTGGTTTGCCTTGGGGTTGTTTTTTTTCAGTAGCTTATTATTTTCCCTTCGCGTTGTGAGAGCCTTTGGGCTCTCCTTTGGGAGGACTTGCAGCCTTTGCCACACCGTTGTGCTCTGTGGTGGCTTTTTTTTTGGTTAAAACTTTTGCAGTGGAGACAAGATCCTGAAAAAGAGCCAATGAAGCTGTTCTCTCTCCGAGTCTGCCGAATGTATGAAGGGTGCTGAATTGTGTGCTGAAAAGCGCTAGGAAACGTCAGCGTGGCTGAACTGTGCAGTAGTGAACAGAAGAAGGAAGCTGGCTTGCCTACCCCTTAATCTCCCACTGCTTTCTTTCCCCCGTGGTGCCAAAAAATCCCCCACCCAGCGCCCTGCCCAGCTGCTGAGGCACCTACCTCTGCTGTCTGCATCTACCCACCTCGGCACGCTCTGCACAAATACACTGCAGCAGGGACGATGATGGAAATGCAGAGTATGTGTTCATATTCGGTATAAACAGAAGACACAGGCTGTTTAAATGGTAGCTAAATTAAATAATTTCGTATTTGAGCATCTACTAAAAGGAAAAAAAAAACTTGCTTCTGAAGATCTTAGGTTAATTGTTTTCAATTTAATTTAACTTGCAGTCCTTTTAAGAATTATCGGCTAGAAATGTGGATCACTGCAGCAGTCTGCATGTGTAATAGTTAAAAAAACCAACCCAAGGCAAAACCAAAGAAACAAAAAAAAAAACCCTGCACAGAATCCCACAGTGTGAACTAGCTTTTGCAGAGCTCCTTGTTTTAGGTGTAGTCTCTAGCCGTCGCTGTCTGGGACCGTTGTGGGAGCATCACCCCTGGTATGTCATTCTGCAATTAGGATATCTGGCATCAGTCCCTGCTACAGCCAAAAAAGGCAGCAGTCCTTGCTGCTTCTTTCTTTCTCATCCCTTGTCCTGGCACTCGCTTTGGTGTGGCCATACAGTGAACCAGTTGAGGGGAAACTGATCCTCTTAAACCTTTTTATTTATTTGTTTTTATTGGATTAGCTTTCAGTCAATTGATTCCTCTCTCTGGTTCTCTGTGCAGCCACGCGAGCCTGGTTTGCTGCACGAGCATCAGCTCCAGGGAGGGGAGGGGACGTGATTTTGGGCCATCCCTTCTGGTAGGTGCTTGAACTTAACGAGTGGTGGCACCTGCAGCAGTTATGTGCTTATTCTGCGTATCCGTGCACACGGGCGTGTGTGCCCAGGCTCTGCGTAGGCGACGTGCTCTTACTGAGGATGTGTTTAGGATGCTCGCGCTGAAGTGAGATGCAAACAGTGAAGCCAAAGCAGGCTGGAGAGAGCAGGAGAGGTACGGAGACGAGAGCCCTGTGGAGGGACATGCCGGAGGTGACGCTTGCAGGAAAAATCTTGAGAAAGCTAGCTTGGAGGAGAAGTTTAAAATTTGTAGAAATGAGGCAGTATTGTATCTCAGCACACCTTGGAGCCTCTTTAAACTTTAAATCCCAGTTATGACAGTTTTAACCAGCTTGTGTTTGGGTAAGGGTTACTGCACTCAGCTGCTACCATCCAGCAGCCAGCTTCTAGCCCTCCAGAAGCTTTCCCCAGCTCATGAAGGTCAAGAGCAACCAAGAGCAAATCACGCTTAAATCTCATCTCCTAAGATGAGCTAACTGCTTTAGTGGACAAAGGCAGAGCGTTGTTTGGGGCTTAGCACGCTTGTGCAAGGCTGCTGATGCAGCCTGCCGCAGCGTCCTCCTGGCCAAACTGGGGAGGTGGAGGTGGGAAGGGTGGAGAGCTGCCTGGACCATCAGGGGCACGGGGTGGTGGTTGATGGCTTGAGGGCTGCTGGGTGGACGGCTACCAGCGGCATTGCTCAGGTGTTGGTAATGGGGCTGACGCAGTTCAACACCTTATTAACAACCTCCAGGAGCAGGCGGAGCGCGCTGTCAGCGAGTTTGTCCCTGACACCGAACTGGGGGAGGAAGAAGCGGTTGATGTGCGGGAGGGCAGGGCTGCCGTTCAGACCAACAACCTGGGGCATGGGCTGACTGGTACACCTACTCTGGCAAAGGCAAGTGTGCCTGGGACAGGACAATCCCGTGCGACAGGGCGGGCTGGGCTGGGTAGCAGCACTGCAGAGAAGACCCGGAGGTCCTGGTGGACAAGCTGAACATGCATCAGCCAAAGTTGTTTTGAGGTTCTGTGAGATTTTATGCTGGAGGAGGATTTCTATCTTAAAACATGTTATAGAGACCTTAGGAAAGGACAGAGTAATAACGCTTGAGATGTTCGTAATCCACGCAAACGGGACGATTCGTGAGTGTGTGGGTGCTGAGGCAATGTGCATGATCGTGAGAGGTTTGCCTGCCCTCAGGAGGGCAGAGGTTTGTGGGTGGCGAGTGGATATGAAATGTGAAGGCTGCATGCATTTTTCTTAATGAGTGGCTTACAGTGAACGTTTTAGCTGAAGTCCTGCTTTGGTGATTTCTTTCATGCAAAGCCACACTGGGCGGAAAAACAGTTGGGGCTTTTTTTCTTTTTGCTTTCTTACGTGTCCTGTAAGGAAGGTGAGGGAAAGACCAGGTGGCATCCTGTATACAAATATGAAATCTGTTCTGCTAGATAAAATGCAGAGGTTGCTTCCAGGCTGAGAGGAATATATTTTAAGAAGGAGAGAAGGAAGGAATTGCCTTTTTTTCCGTAACAGGAGAGTATAAATGTAACCGTTGTGCTGTAGTGCTTTTTAGGTTACTCTGGCTGGAATTTAGGTTACTGTATTTAACATGTCCGAGTGCTTCTTTTAATGGAGTTCCCTGCAACGATTTTTGTTTTCCAGCTCCTTGCAAGTGTTCACTAATAGCACAGCGAGCAGAACTCTGTACGTTGATGAAGAACTACCAGCAAGCTCTTCATGACGCGGACGTCCTCTGCCGAAACAAACCCCACTGGCCTGCGGTACGGTGATTGCATGTCGTAGAGACCAAAATGAAAACTGCTTGTTCTCGGGGCTTCTCTCTGTGGTGGGGACAGTGTTCATATCTGTGCTTCCCACCTGTGTCATGGTGATTCATAGAGGGGGTTGGGATTTTTTTTTTTTCATAATGAAAGGAAGTGCTACAAGGAGCGTGGGTTTGTGGGCAGTCTGAAGCAAGCATCAGAAATGATGTTACGAGAGAGAAATGGAAGAAGCGCCTGGAGCCCGTTATTACCGCCGGTTGCCTGAGGCTAGACCGGGTGTCCGACAGCTCATCCCACCTAGGATTGCACCTCTGGTCAGTCCCTAACCCATCAGTAGCAAAACTGCAGCACAGGTTTGACCAGATAAAGCCCCTGGGGGCTACCTGGAGAGAGGGTAGCACTGGGAGTTGGAGAAGGATTTTAGGCAGACCTTGGCTTCCCTGTGAAGACTAAGGAGGTGTTGCATGAACCCCTCGGCCGCCTGCCTCGGCCTGGGGGGCTGCAGCTAGCTCTCTGCTTCCAGCTGGGGGAGACGTGGGGCACGTGGAGAGGAGCCGTCTGAAGCATCTCGTTTCTGACGAGTTAGGTACTTGTCTCTGACGGCTGTCTGTCTTGTCACCCCTTAAACCCAAGAAATTTGTCATCATGGCATAACCAGCAGTGTCACAGACACATTTCACTTTGCTTGCGTGTGTGTGAGAACTTCCGTGGGAGCTGTGCTGATCCAGAACCCATGTTCTCCAGGAATTCTGGCATCTGCTTTGTTTTGTATCTTGAGGCATTCAGTGGCAGAGATTAGCTCAAACATGCGCTGTGTAGTTAAAAAAAAAAAAAAAAACCAAAACCATAAAATTAAACTCTTTCTGGGAGTAGCTCCTGGGAGGCGAGCATTCACCTACCAGTACGTTTGGGCTCACTGAGAACTCAAATGTAGTGGCTCACTGAGTTCCTGGTGAAGCTCTTGGGTCCAGTGTATTTACTGGAGCAATAGACAAGTTGGTTTCTTTTCAGCTGCTATGAAACCCAGGTCCTTCGTCTTTCTAAGGTGGGGAGAAGTTTCCAGTTGTAGTTTTACTTGGCGGATAGAACCAGATGCCCTCCTGCCTGGATCCTGCCTGCTGCACAAGGTCCTGCCTCGACCTTACCCTTCAGTCCGATGCTTGTCAAGGCTGTGTGAAAAGAGGAACGGGAAGGTGGCAGTGGTGGTCTTTGAAGTGTCTAGTCCCTGGGCCTCACTTCTGGTGTTGGATCTTTAGGTGTTTTGTCCCTAGACAGCCAAGCTCAGTCCTCCCTTGCAGCTTGGATAAGGAAATTGCTCTTGCGGCCCTGAAGGACGAGGCCAAATAGCCTTGTAGCCTCCCCAGTGCAGTGGAGTAGTCTTGACAGTGATGTCAGGCGTGTTAGGGCCTCTCTAAAAAGGTTTTACAGAGATTGCGAGCATCAAGATAAGAAGGTGAGGGTCAGGCCTCACAGCACCTCTTCTTACTGCATTCGGGAAAAGAAAAATGTATCTCGCCT
The DNA here is from genome assembly GCF_000737465.1 of Haliaeetus leucocephalus. Lineage (NCBI taxonomy): Eukaryota > Metazoa > Chordata > Aves > Accipitriformes > Accipitridae > Haliaeetus > Haliaeetus leucocephalus. The sequence goes on from NW_010972931.1 coordinate 7,287,350, forward strand.
TGAGAGATTGGTGTGTACTGAGACTTCTTGTTCAGGTCACCGAGTGACATACGTTAAGTAACCTGTCTTACACAGTGCCTGTTACTTGCTTTTGGTACAAGCCTCCTACTTCTTGACGGTAGAAGGGTAAAGATCTTAACGGGGCTCAGCTTGAAGGGCTGTATTGAAACAGCGAGGAAGGTACCTGCTCAGGAAGATTATGTGATACAGGATCTTTTGGCATTAGTATGACGAATAGAAAAGTGTATCTGCTTATCTAACCAGTCTCTCAGACTAGTGAAATTGTATTTTCAGCACAACCTAGAGATACTCATGTGGATCAGAGGTGGACTTGCAGAGCACACTTCTGTCTAATAAGCAAGAGGCAAATCTCTAAATGCACACTTAGTTTCTTTTCATCGTTACGGAAGTATTTTCTGTAGCCCGATTTGAAGTGCAAATTGATATCTGTGGAGAAATTCAGGGGTGAGGCATTCCTGTCTTGCTACTAGTAACAAGTAGGACTTGTCCCCAAGCTGACTACCATACCTGTTGGCCATGGATGGGTTACTCCAGGACGTGGGAGAAGTAGGATGGGCTAAAAGGTTTCAGGGTAAGCCTTGGTAAGTTGCCCTAAATTCATAATGTTGTTGGTCTTCTCTAGCAAAACAAAATAGGTGAAAAATCATCTCTGTCCTGGTAAGACACCGAGGAGAAGTGAATGTCCTGAACCTAAAATCTTTTGTTCCCTCAGCTGCCGCCTCCAGCCTGCCCCATGCCACTGCCTTTCCCATGCAGCTTCATTACTGTTAAGTTTGCCCTGGTATGTGAAACTGTTCTCTGGCGTATCGAGCCCGGTGGGATATGTAGTAGTCTTGGTCCCTGGGGAGAGAAATACCCCTCCTCGTTCTGCACCAGGTCCTGCCTGGGGAAAAGAGCAGTGTCTTTGGCAGGGGGTGATGCAGCAGTGGGTTCCTGGGGGATCTTCAGCAAAAGTGGCTGACTTTCCTTCAGTCGCGTGTGTTAAAGAGGTTGTTGGCCAAAAAGCATCTTGCTCTTCACCTGCAGAATGGCGTGAGCTTCCAAGTTTGTTTGCTGATGTCTTGCTGTCACTTCAGAAATGATCTCTAGGTTTGTATGTTTCCTTTGTGTGAACAGGGCCATTATGTGAAAGCAAAAGCTCTTTCTGGATTGGAAAGGACTGAGGAAGCATTGAAGGAGTTTCTCTATTGTGTTGCCTTAAATCCTGAATGGAGCTCAATGAAGAAAGAAGCCCAAAAGGTATAAAATGTATTTATTAGCCACTTCTGGGCCATCATGCTGCTCTTACTCCTGCAGCCTAGTAAAATTTGTGTTATTTCAGGTGATAATAAACAGCCAAAGGATAATTTGATTCAGTAGACTCTCCAATAAACCTTATTAGCATTACGCTGTGCAAGGCACCTCTCGGGTTTGGTTGATGCCTCAACCAGAGGGATTGTATATTTGTGGATCCGACTGCAAATCTGGAGTTTGGGCCGCTGTCGTTTGTAGATTACGCTTGCAGTATGTCGGCCGGATTTGAGTACACCTGGATTTTGTAGGCTTGAGGCTGCTAATTTTAGTGCCCATCAGAAAACCACTTTAAAATGGGAAGTGGCAGAGGGTTGGCAAGGGGCAGATGTGTTCTGCCCTGTCCTGGAAAAATCCTGCAGTCTCTGTAGCAGTTTGTCCCTTATGGGAAATTAGATGCACTTAGTGCTAACCAAATATCGTCAGGTTCTCTGTGACTGTCCATACAGGCAGCTTTTTCTGAAAAGAAACTGGGGTTTGGCAAGGCGCTTGGTATGGACTGGTGAGAGGGGGGACAGGCTCCACACAGCTTTGAGCTAGGGGTGAAATCTGCTTGAGGATAGAGGAGATGGATGCAGAGCATGAGGGCAGCTTAAAGACATCTCTGTTAACCAATTTTGATGGGAGAGCGTGGTCTGAAGACTTCAGGAGGCAGGGGTCTGAGGGTCAGGGTGGAGATGGGTAGGGGCAGGAGAAGAATGCAACAGACTGCCGCTCCGGGTGCTCCTGGGGAGCAGAAGCCTTCGGGGAGGGAGGTGGACGCCAGAAGAGCACCCTGGGTTGTGCCTGTGGTTGTGGTGGGGACTGCCATTCAAGTTTCCTGTGGGCATTGGGGAATGCAGGATGTCCTGGTTGTTGCAAGCTTCTTGGCATCCAGAAGCTGTGAAGTTTGTGTATCTGTGTTTGTGCAAACATAAATATCTATGTCATAATTATTATTATTTTTTCTTTTTTTCTCTCTCTAATTGACTAGATAATGTGTGAGATGTTTTTCCCAGCCTTTGAAAATGTGCATGATAGTCTAACAGCACCTTTCTCTAGTCGAACGTCCCATACGAGATTGAAACCCGCATTTCTGAGTAGCATAAACACACAGTCAGCTGTGGAAGACAGCTCTGTTGCTGGGTCCTCAAAGGTAAAGTAAAAAGCGTTCAACATAAAAATACCAAAAGTAACACAAGGATCTGTCTGATCTGTGTGACATTATCTTTGTCTGCACTCATGTAGGCACTTACTTTCATGGTAAGCTTGTTTTCTCCATTGCTGTTGGATCTTGTTGTTCGGATGTACTTCCTCAGAAGAATAAGAGAATGAAACTGTTTTTTCAGAAGACAATGTGATGCCTTCATGTGGGGTTGATGATATTTGTGGGTGTTTTTTTTCACTCAGGATTTTAGTATGAGAAGAACATAATTTCTAGGGACAGGAGCTGCAGGGAGAGAAGTGGCCCTATTTCATGCAACTGGAGAGTGTCCTTCTTTGATATGGACCTTGCTCCCTTGCTAAGCTCACTGTAGGGACATTGATCTATTGCTGATGTATACAACTAATAGAAAAAAACAAAGCAAAATTGTCTCATGCTGTGTATAACTGTTCTTAATTTTTTTAGGATACTGTGTTCAGGTTAACAAAAACCCCGTCCCAAGAATCTGATGTGTTTAGAAGCTCTGATTCTCCTGTTCCCCATCATGTTCTGGATCTCTATTTTGAAGACAACAAGAAGTCTTTGGGAGCTATTCTCTCCAGTTTACCTGGGGCTGGCTTAAAAAGAAAGCTGTCCAATGATATGAGGGATTTACAAAGCTTGGATGTCCCCAATAAGATTCCTAAAAAAGGTTTGTGTTGTGGCATGGGAAGGGGATTTCTTTTGCACATACTGAAAATTATAAACTACTTCTTTCCTTCTCCCTTTTTATAGGTGTCAATGAAACATTCCCTACAGGGATCGTAATAATACTTTGTCTGGTGTGTCTGTTTCTGCTGTAACAGCTTATTTACCTTATTCCAGAGCAGTTTCATTCATTCAATGAACACTGTATTTTTCTTTCTCAAATGGGCCATTTCCAACGTGTAATCCAGTAACAGTTTAGTAGTCTGTGTTGCTGGTGCCGCTTCCATTTTCTAGGTCTCAGAGGTATAGCTGAACTTCATTGTCTTTCTATATAAAGGAAAGATGCAGTAAGCCTGGAAACTAATCTTTAACTGGCATCAGAAACAGTCACATGTAACTTTACATGAAACTTTCCAAGCAAACAAAGAAGCCTTTTGAAGGGTAGTAAGTCCCCCTCCAGTTTTCTGTCACTTGATAGCAGTGCTTACAATCAGTATGCTTCTCAAGCTTCTAATAAAGACCTCCAAAGTGGTGTTAGTGCTCCGGGATAAAGATGCTGAAGGCAATATATTGCAGAGTAGTGAAATAATTGGTTAAAAGGGACTTTGAAAGCACTGCTATACTACTGTGCATTTTTTCCCTTAAAGGAAAAAAAACCCCAACCCACACCTCCTTGACAAATCTCACTTCTGCCTTGAAATATTAAAAGTCTTCAAGTGCTTCTGTCGGTCTGCTGCCTCTGCAAATGACGACTGTATGGCCAGTTTCTGATCATGTTGCCATGAAGGGAAGAACCCTGTACTTGCCTATGAACTGCAGACTCAGTAAATAAATTGTGAAATCTGACCTGCCTGTATCTTCACAGCGAAGGCCAGAGATCACATTTTACCCATAACCATTAATTTCTGGTCTGTGCTAGATCCCGATGCCATGTTACTATTTGCAGAATTAACACAGTTAGGTTCTTGCTATTACTAAATGCTAACATGCGAGATGTAGGTTAAAGATAACGCTGTTTTTCTTTGTAGGCCACACAACACCAGTGCCCTCTCCCCTATCCCATCTGGGCTTGAGATAAACCAGATGCTGAGCATAAGTTATCCTTTAACAAAACATCCTAGTGTTTTAACTTAACATAAAAAGCTGAGCTTTTTTTTTTTTTTAAATGGTCAAGAATTTGCTTAATAAAAAGGACATGGAGGCAGAATCCATGGCTCTGTTGCAGCTCATCACTGAGCAACAAAGATGCGGATTGTAAAAGAAGTTACAGAATCTGCTTGTATAAATGTCACCAGAAGCTCGAACTGATAGGTCTTGAGCTTAAATGCTGCTGCTGTGAAGTTTGAAGCCCATACCCTGTAATCATGTTAACTGCAGGGATATATACCACCCCCCAAAAACCAGGGTGGGCAGAATTTTAAGTGAAGTGTTTTGCTTCTGTGTTTGCAGAGCGCTGAACTAGTGAAATCGGTATTAGCTAGTGCAACTCCAGTAGTCCTTAAACTTTAAGCTGTCTGAAACTTGGGATTTTGCATAGCAGCCTAGTCTAGAAGAATGTAAGCTTTTTTTATACTTGTTCGAAAAATTACCCCTGCTGAGAAATATATAATAAACACTGATGAAATAGTTTAACTGTGTGTAAACAAATTAAATTCTGGACTTAATGTCCTTTAAAACATCTGGCCTGGCTGATGTGGGAGTGGTGATGGTGGTGGGAAAGCAATAGCAGAGTATTTTAAAAACTAGACTTCAAAAAAAAAAAAACAACAAACCAACCACTTTTGGAGAAGCAAATCATGGGTATTTAGCTCTAAAGTGCTTTGGCTGGCCATAGACATCATCCTCTGATCTCCAAAAGATTTCCTGCCAGAAAGTCTAAAACTTAGATGGAAAATATGTTTTTTTGGAACAAAACTTCAAAAAAAAAAAAAAAAAGAGATAAATTAGGTTCTTTATGGAAAAACAATTTAAACAGTAAATAATTGTCATCTTAACTACTTAGATGCAGATGTTTCACCTGAAAACACCGCTGTCACTTCAAGTGAAATACCAGCAACTCTGGTGGATGCGTCGGACTTTGAGTGTTCCCTCTGCATGAGGTATGACTGCATTGACCTGGGATTAAGATCAGAAAGCCTTTCTAGTTTCTGAAAAAAGTTTTCAGGGTGTCAGAAGGGAAACTTGCCAGAGAATGTCTAAATCATGACTCTCTTACTTTTTGCTGAACCTTGCATCTGGTGAATCTTTACAGATGTGGTTTTCTCCTTTATGCATGGTTTTCTCCATTGTTTACCACTTGTAAATGAAAACTTTTTTAATATCCTTAGATAAAACTGACACCTGTGCTTTATACAGAAGCAGAAACGGAAGAGATGGCTAGGTGTAGTCACTCCTTTCCACAGTTTGGGAATCTGCATTTTTTGTGTTGGCAACTTAGCTTTTCTGTTACAGGTTGTTCTATGAACCTGTTACCACTCCCTGTGGACACACCTTTTGCCTCAAATGCCTTGAGCGTTGCCTTGACCATAATCCGCATTGCCCGCTCTGCAAAGAAAAGCTGTCAGAAGTAAGTATGTCCTTGCCCCAATTAACAAAAACGCACAAAACTCTTCTTCTGAAAGCATCTATGTGGGGATTTTCTGTGCTCTACTCGCAAGCTGCAATAAAAGAAGAGTGGCCAGCAGGTTGAGGGAGGGGATTCTGTCCCTCTGCTCTGGTGAGACCCCACCTGCAGTTCTGTGTCCAGCTCTGGGGTCCTCAGCACAGGAGAGACGTGGACCTGTGGGAGCGGGTCCAGAGGAGGGACACAAAAATGATCAGAGGGATGGAACACCTCTCCTCTGAGGAAAGCATGAGAGAGGTGGGGTTGTTCAGTCTGGAGAAGGCTCTGGGGAGAACTTATAGCAGCCTTTCAGTACTTAAAGGGGGCTAATAAGAAGGATGGGGACAGACTTTTTAATAGGCCCTGTTGCGATAGGACAAGGGGTATTGGTTTTTAACTAAAAAAGGGTAGATTTAGACTAGATATAAGGAGGAAATTTTTTCGTATGAGGGTGGTGAGACACTGAACAGGTTGCCTGGAGAGGTGGTAGATGCCTCATCCCTGGAAACATTCAAGGTCGGGGTGGACAGGGCTCTGAGCAACCTGATCTGGTTGAAGATGTCCCTGCTCATTGCAGGGGGGTTGGACTAGATGAGCTTTAAAGGTCCCTTCCAACCCAAACTATTCCATGGTTCTACGAAACCAGAACAACACAGTAGTACCCACAGCATCAAGCTGTGAGCAGACCTCATTTGCTCCAGAATGTGTTTTGTCATCCCTTGGAAGACAAGTGGGGTTTGCTGGTGCTTAAAGGAACAGAGGCTTCCAGTAAGTATCACATCAGGTTCATGCCTGGGTAGTCCCGTTGATACCATATCTCCAGTTTGTGTATGTACCTGCGATGAATGAGGAATGGTCACTCCTTGGTCAACGCTTCTGCTGCAGCAGACAGAAAGTGTCTTGGACTTGGAGTAATACTTGCCAGGAACCTGGCAGCTCTGGGTGAACAGAATATATGTATCTTCTGCAAAAGCGAGGCGGGACTGCCTTTTCTTGCTGGTAGTACAACTTCTGCCAAAAAAAGGGCATGGGGTTATAGTTACATGGGCACCGGGGTGAACCACATACCCCAAAGTGGAAGTTTTGATGCCTGAAGGCTGGAAAGGAGGAGGAATCAGTACAGTCCTGACTAACGTGCTGTTTGGCTTTAGGAAAGGGATGGGTAGGGAGGAAGAGATGTTACCTGTCTTCTCATTATTAGACTTAGAGTTGACTCTTCCTTGCAGTTTCTGGCAAGCAGAACTTACAAGAAGACCGTCCTTACAGAAGAACTGATAGTCCGTTACTTGCCAGAGGAATTATCTGAAAGGAAGAAAGTTTATGAGGAAGAAATGAAGGAATTGTCAAAGTAGGCTCTCTTTTTACTACTGACAGCTGTTAGAAAAATGATATTTTTCAATCTAAATTACTGAAGAAGCTTCATTTGCTTATGCAGATGCACAAAATGAACGAATTTGTAAATGAACCTGCCAGATGTTTTGTATTTTTGATATGTTTGTGGCTGATAAACAAGTAACAATATGCTTGGATGGTAGAGAGGCACACCAGTATTCCTAAAATAAAGATAATTGCTTTTTCCTCTGAAACAATATAATAGCTTTAAAAGTTATAATGGGGGTTTTCTGGGAGTAGAATTCAAATTATAGATGGGTTATACTTCAGGTCAGGAGAAGTTCAAGGATCCAGTTTTGTCAGTGACTTGTGGATCTTGCGCTACAACTCAACTAAAAAGAAAATTTTTTTCAGGCTTAATTGCAAGTTTTATTTAAGTGGATTAGTGGGCTTCTTCAAAATTAAAGGGCTTTACTGAGCTTGGGAATTCTGTACCATCTTGCTTTGAACATGGCTAGTTCTTAGGTACTATATTACTGGAAAAATTTATCACCAAAATCTTGCCATGTGTATTTAAGCTAGATGTATTGGTGTGCACACGTTTGGGAAATTGCCCATTATTTCCTGACTTTTCCTCTATGAAAATAGATTAGAGGGATTATTGCCTTAATGTATTAACAGAAAGAGTCCTGAAATATGTTTGTCTTGTAAAAATGACAAACCTCGACTAGATAAGCCTTTATGAAGAATGAGTCTAAGGAAACCACTGGAATCGGTGTCATATTAAGGGTTTATGCTGAATATAGCAGTATCCAGAAAAAAGCTGAATTTTTTTTTAATAATTATTTTACAGTTTGAATAAAGATGTTCCCATCTTCGTATGTACCATGGCCTTCCCTACCATCCCTTGCCCACTCCATGTCTTTGAGCCTCGTTATCGCCTAATGATAAGAAGATGCATGGAAACTGGTACCAAGCAGTTTGGCATGTGCTTAGCTGACGAATTAAAAGGGTAAGGAGATGAGCTGAGAATGTCCTGTTGTTGCAGAGGCTGTTGTGACACTAATGGAGTACTACAGGCAGTATACTTGTCTCCCCAAACCACTGTGGTTCCTTCCAGTCCTGTATGAACCAATACTAAAGTGGCTGGCTTTTTAGGTTTGCATCTTAAACGTTCCTTTTGACACAATGATGTAATTTTTATTGCTCCCCTGTTGGATGGATAGCAGGAATACAACGCATCCTGCTACTACAGGCTCCAAAAATAGCTCTTAATCGTCTATGTGGTTGGAAAGCTTTCTAGCCTGTTTGTTCTAGTGAAAGCTGTCTGGATAAGGTTGCTCCTCTGTCTACTCAGTTTCAAAACCAAAAATAATATATATGTTAAAAAAAAAAATCCAGACCTTCCATAGGTTTCTTGCATAGGTGGTATCATTTGAATGAGACAAAGTATACCCTTGGCTGAGAAGACTGTTCTGCTGCTGAATGTTGAAATTTGATGTTTGTCTTTACTGCTGTGTTGCAATGTCTAAACTATCTGCAGTGAGTGGGTTACGTTGTCTTTCTATATGATCTCACCTTTAATTCATTTTTGTGAATTCTGACACTGGTGTGTTTCCAGCTCCCTGTGCGGAGACTGACTTAGATGACCTTTAAAGGTCCATTCCAACCCAAACTATTTTATGATTCTATGAAAACCTTCAGGTTTTTAAGTCCTTTATAGATAATAGGGTTTTAGGTGAAAGGGATAAGAAGATGCTTGTGGGAAAACAATAAGGTGGTCTTAAAAGAGATGTAATAGATAGTTGCTGACTTCAGAAGGTATGTTGGCGTGATGCAGACTGTAGAATGGATGGCGAGCGTGGGAATTTTTAAGAACACGTTAGACAGGCATGCTCAGGAGCAGCATTTTTGTAGGTGATCATCACTGGAGCTGAGAGGAGGGCAGTCATACCAGGGCTTGGCAGCCTTTCCTTGTCCAGTTCAGGTGGGTTTGGATTGTGGGCTTTTTTTTTTTCTCTCCGACTGGACAGTGAGGTGGCAGTAAGAATACAGGAGATGCTATAGGTTCCAGATGCTATGGCTTCGGCTCTGGCTATGCTTCATGCCATTTGGTGTGCTGCCCTCAGTGGAGTTCAGGCTCCAAGAGCAGCTGATGCTCCATGGTCCCTTCCAGACCTATTACCAATTTTCTGGAAGCAAATGCTTGTAAGAGTGAGGACAAAGTGACCCTAGGACATTGTTACTCCCCTTAGTCTGTGGAAGAGCCAAACTTATTTGGAGGTGGGTCTAATACAGAGGGCCAAGGGGTTACAATCCCAAAACCACAAGAATTGGTTTATTAGATAGTGTCATAAAGGGTATTTTAAAATGCAGCTGATATGGTTAGATTTTTATGTCCTGTCTGTTTTGAGTTACTAAAATAATTAAACTTTTAAAGCATGGTAATTTAAATCAAACAGTGAAGCGGAGGAAGCCTTAATCTGTAGACACCTGGCAGGCTGTTGTACCTTCTTACACAAGTAAAGAAGTTCTTCTGTTTATTCAAAATTGCAAAATCAACTGGGAATATGAAAGGTGGGGTAACTCGTTTTGCCTCATCTACTAAGACATGGATACATACCTCCCTTGAAAAACACAGTGACAAGACATGTTCAATTTATTACCTTCCTCTATTTTATTTCTCCATTTTAAGTCAAAACTGGGAGAAGAATATAAACTTCTAATGTGTCAGTACATTTCATACCCATCTCCAGGTGCTCTCTTGTCTCTCTTTGATTAAAATAACTTTTTATCCAAAAGTAACTTCTCAAAGAATGACAAAAAATCATCACTTCTAGAATAATTTCTAAATTTGGTATGAAAGTCACTAAAATCATTGATTTTAAGCAATTGTAATGTAGCTCTTCAAATACTGTTTAGTCTAATATTGCTATAATAAACTCACTTTTTGTAATCCCACTGGCAGAGCACCAGGGCTTAGCTGTGTGCAACTGTACTCTTCTTGCTCTTCCTCAGTTTGTTCTGCACAATGTCCAGGAGAGAATGGTTGTTCACAGTGGTGAGCTTTTTTTTTCCCCTCTCAAACCCATGATTTCTGGTAGAGTAGAAACAGGAGTAATTTCCCTGCAGCGTCGCTGTTTCGTCATCACTCCGATGTAAGAAATGGCCAAGCCCTGGTAAAACAAGTGTTTCCCTGATGAAACATTTATCAGACCTTGCAGGAATTTGGTACCTTGAGGTGAGACTAGATATAGTGCATTCTCCAGCTTAGCAGTAGGCTGAGGTGCAGAGCTGCAAACGCTGGCAGATCAACATATCGTGGTGAAGAGTCATTCTGTGATCAGCCTTTCTAGTGAACTCACTAAGCACCGATGTAGAGTAGGTAAGCCTGATAATTTAAAGTAAAAATCTGTTGCATGCTTGTTTCCAGGGCATGATTAAAACCTGTGCCTACTTTAAATATAACTGATAGAAATGTGCTTTTGTAAAGAGGGTGTTTTGGGGTTGTTTGGGGATTTTTTGTTTGTTTTTGCTTTTTGGTGTTTTTTTTTAGGAAAGGAAACAAGTGCAAGAAAGGTCTTGCTATATAGAAGCCTTTTTCTCCTAAAGCCTGTAATCCTCTGCTTAGACATCAGAGTAGGGGGACAGCCCTCCCAGCCCTGCATTTGTTCCTCAGTTTCTGGACTTCCTTACGTTATCTTTACCCATCTTGTTTTCTTTGCAAACCAGGTGAATTTGCCACCAGCAGCTGGCAACGCCCAGCATGAAACATGCTTCATTTAGTTTCCTGTCCCTTCCCAACCCTCCCACTCCGCAAATACACTCCGAAAATGCTGCTGCCGTGGACCTCTGAGGGAAGGCAGAAAGGGTGGGGGTTGTGTGGCTTATGTGAGTAAGCAGAAATGTATTGTCACCAAAGCAGGATCCTCTTTCAAATAAGAAGTGGTGAATTAGGCCCAGTATTTGTCCTGATGTGTATAAACACTTGTTGATGACTTCCACTTTTATGCCCTTCTGTCATTTCAGATTTGCAGATCATGGCTGTATATTAGAGATCAGGGACGTAAAGTTTTTTCCTGATGGGCGCTCAGTTGTTGATACAGTTGGTGTCCGTCGTTTTAGGGTCTTAAGCCATGGCCAGCGAGATGGATATAACACAGCAAACATCGAGTATCTTGAAGATAAAAAGGTGATCTATGGTGCAAAGTTATTCATACCCATGTATTGCTGGATTCACTTAAATAGTCTTTCCTTGTTGCATTTCAAGCTAGCTGTGCATTATTTTAAACCAATATCATTATAAATACTAAAGCTCTATTTTGAAAACCATGGAACAAACTTTGTCTCTTCCTTCCCTTTCTTCCTTTCTGCCCTTATAATTATCTTTGCTTGAAGTGTTGCACTCCCTTCATGGATCTCAAAGTAGCTTCTGAGACTCAGGTGCTGAGGTCTGTCATGATGCGTAGATGAGGTCAGAGTAACATTTTAAAACTGATAGGGACTTGAAACCCTTTCTAAGAGCACACACCCCTGTTGTTAGAGAACTGACTATTCTCTTCTTGCACTGAACAGACAGTTGGCAGACTGCATGTGACCTCCAAGCTCTCATTTACAGAACGGGTCCTCAAACAAATGTGGGAGTCCGCTCTTAAAATGAGGTCCTAGTGACATGTAGTTAACCATGCCTGTACAAGCATCCATCAGAGCTGGCTGAGAGCAGAGAAATGCAGAGAGGGGAGTAGCTTTTAAAACCAAGTCCTCTTGTAAAACCTGCATCAAGTGAAGTGCTTGTGATGGGTGTTGGCCAAAGGGTGAATTTTTGGCCATTGTTAATGATGACTTCCTGGATCATCTTCAGAGCATGTCTGTAAAACCCTGATCCCTCTTAACACTGAGTTTAGTAGTAGTCTCATGCCAATTGATGAAGTCCAGTCTGGTCATACAGCTCTTCAGCGTGCTCTCATAGTTGAAGCGCAAGTCTGTAAAGTCTTGGTAGGGCTTTTCTCACCTGTGCAGGATAATGCAGTTGTTTGCCAGGGCATGAAAGGCAGATCGCATGGAGGTGCCTCCCCCTGCAAAAGGCTGGAGTATTTAGTCTGCTCAGTGAGGGCTCTGATGTGTTTAAATCCCCAGTGAAGGGTGGTGGAACACAGGTATCCAGGCATTGTCTGTAGATGGTGCCAGACCCACCTCTTCATAATTAGGGTGAGATTTACCTTGTCTCACTCGAGAGGCTGACACCTGTGTTCAGCACCCTACGTTCATGTTATATCTGATGGTGAGAAATCTCAGTCCAAAGCTGCCTATTTTATCTGCTCTGTCTTAGACCTACCTTAAGGTGAGATTAATGGCCCTCGAGCTGTTTCTCCTGGACTGTGAAGGGCATCCAGAGCAGCTAGCTCAGATGTGCATCTGAGTAGCCCAGGTGAATCACACCATTGGTGTGTACAGATTACAGGGGAAAAAAAAAAACCAAACCCAACCAACAACCCCAAACTAAAAACTAAACAAACCAAAAAACCAAATCGCCAATTTGTAGTGGTTTTTTTGCTTATGCTTTTTGATTTTCCCTAATAGCTAATAGTTAGGCCTGTGCAACTAAAACACTCTTTGCCTCAGCGAGGGTATTTTTTTTTTTTTATGGCCATTCCTGGTATTGGGAAAGCATCTACTTTCCCTGCTTTGTGCCTGCTCAGGTGTCTGCCCTCCTCCTCCTCCTTGGCTGTCCTACCATAGCCTTAACACCGCTACAAAGTACTGCTGGTCTCTAAGTGCCGTAGACCCCCGTCTCTCTGCTCGGTGGCAGTAGTGTTTGTTTTATTTTGCCAGATGATATGCCAATGTTCAGAGGTCCTTCTGTGACAGGGACTCAAGGTTGTGGGTTTGAGATGATTAATATGATGTCCCGGGATCAGAGAGCAGATTCTTCTGTTGTGCCAGCATTTAGGAATGGGTATTAATGAGGCAGTAACTGCTCCAAGAAATATCACTTCAGAACACCTAGGGGAGGGTAAAAAGACTCCAGCATCACAGGTTTGAAATCTGAGACCTGGGTACAGTTTGCCTAGATAAAAACACTTGAACAGCCGTAGTCACTGCATTATTTTGCTTCGCTTGTTTCTGGGGAAGCATAAGGACTCCACGGTATCAAACCTGTTTTGTTCCATCTCCCTTCTTTTAACAATAAGGTTGAAGGACCGGAATATGAAGAACTTGTCCGCCTTCATGATTCAGTTTATGATCAAGCTGTTGCCTGGTTTACTTCTCTTAAAGACAATATGAAAGTGCAAATTCTCAATCACTTTGGGTCCATGCCTGGAAAAGAACCAGAGCCACAGGTAATAAAACCTTCCTACTTACGCAGCCTCATTCTATACAGAATTTTTACACAAGACTATTTTCTGACAAGTTTTTGCTGTGGTTTCATACATTTTAAGCCCTTTATTTACCCGATTTTGGTCTATTAGCATGAAGCACAGAAGACAATCAGTGGAAAACAATATAAGTTGATATCTGAAGAGATCAGTCTTAATGGTGTCTATAGACAAGGAGAGCACCTGAAATTAAGTGTGAACTGGTTTATGGTGACTTTCTTAGCAAATAAAGGGTGGGAAGGAAGGTGGCGTTCTTCATGGGGCAATGAATACTTGATTGCATGTCTTTCCATCCTTTTGCAGAGCAACCCCAGTGGTCCTGCCTGGTACTGGTGGCTCTTGGCAGTGTTGCCTCTGGAAAACAGAGCTCAGCTGGCTATATTGGCAATGACCTCCCTTAAAGATCGTCTTATCGCCATCAGACGCGTATTGATATTTGTGACTCGCAAAAGACCCAGATAACATGGACTTCAGTTGTGAGTGGGCACCAAAAACATCTCACGACAGGTTATTCTGGGGGAGGGCAAAGGGGGAGGGGTTGTTTTGGGGTTTTTTTAAAGATTCCTTCAAGAAGGAACAGCCCTTTCTGACTGTGTCCAGCATCCATCGATTGCATCGGTTTGTTATCCTGGGTATTCACCAAACCTTGCACTCTCTCCTGTTGTCCTGGTGAAATCTGAGCCTCTACAAAGCTGTGCTACAGTTAGAGCGTAGCTGATAGATGTGGACAGTTGCTTCAAAGTACTACGATAGAATTGATGTTTCTAGCCTGCAAGAGAGTTAAGTACTAGAGTAGCACCATTGGCCTGCATGTGATTTGGATTTCTACTTGGTAGGAAAAGGAAACTGGACAGTGGATTGAAGAGGTGTTTCCTAGACTTTCTTGAAGGTAGTGAACAGAAGAGGAGTTACGCTGCCTGGCAGAAGTATGCATGAAGACTAACCAACAGTACACTGTTAGTGAATTGGTAGGCAGTCTGTCATACACCCATGTCTCTCTCTCTTCAGCAAATAACAGTCTGTGAGGAAAACAAAATTTAAGCTGTTTGTGGTCAAGGCATCTGAGGATGTTTATCTGAAAGAATAATAGCTACTGAATAAGTAGACTATTTAGTAGCCTTAGGTAATCCCTCGTGTTGTGATTTATGTGTTGTGGCGGGTTGAGTATGTACAAAATGTTTGGAAAGGTGTACTTTGGTTTATTTGAAAAGACAAATCAAAGTAATCCTAGCTGGTCTTATTGCTAAATTCAAATCAAACCGGCTCCCTAAAGTATGATAAACGCTGCTGTGAAATAATGATTTCACCCCAAGTACAAGGGAGGCATGCTGCAGTTTACGCTGAACACCTAATCTGTGAGTGGGACTGGCGAGGATGAAACGCAGAGAGGTTTCCATCTCCCTCCTGCCTGCAGTGTCATGCCAACCTCCCGTTACTTTGGGGTGATCTCTACTGAACATGTTTCAAACCGAAAGTATTGTAGTTTAGTACCAGTTGCTGTATGTGATGGAAATCAGTCCACAATAACATCGTGAAAGGAGGCACAAACCGAACCTATAAAGGCAAGTCTCAATGCAAGCTTAAGTCAGGTGTTAACCTTCATTTGTCTCTTGGATTATTTTTTTAATGTATTGTTTTGTTAATATCTAACTTTGATAGCTATTAAATTGATCACTTGTCAGTCAAATGATCAACACTTGCTCAACTGCCAATGAAATAACTAGCAGTGTTACCAATTCAATTGGCATAGTTTCCAGTAAGTAGATCTGATACTACCAACAGGGAAAAAAGTTGACTTGAATCTCCATGTGCTGCAAGCATAGCAAGACCAATGTAAAGACCTATTCACGTACAGAAGTCTGGTAAGAAGAAATGGCTGTTTACCTAAATAGTCAAAGTGCCTGGTTTCTTTTTTTTTAGTTCTTTTGTCCTTATTTGTCAATGAAGATGTATTTAAACTTTTTTTTCACTTTGCACATGAATTCTGGAAGAAGACTGCATTAAAATGCAGTGGTTGAGATATATTACCTGCTCTCTTTTGGGTATTGTAGTTATAACCTGTGTGGTCTGGGAAACAAAAATACAGAGGTTTTTTCCTTTCAGCAAATGGCTACCACAAATGGTTTCTGTAACATACCCTGAATGTACTGTAACTGCCTCTACCTTGAACACGCCTTTTCTATTTAAATAGTTCGTAAGTATATTCTCTGAATTGTGAAGTGCATAACTTACAACCAATGATGTCATAACCTCTACAGTAGCCTTCTGCAAGTTCTGCTACCATCACCAAAATACTCAAAATTCAAGTTGAATGCATTTCCTCCAGGGTTTGAAGGTGATGAAGAGGAAGTCACTGAAGTATAAAGGAATTGTTCTATATAGTGGGGAGGAAATGTCAGAAGTCAGTAGGTCTTCAGCCCACTGTCAGCTGAGCTACCGAAGGGTGGTTTCACAAACTAATTCTCAGACCAGAAGATGGACTGTATTTGATCTCGCAATCCTTTCTGTTCAGCTTCCTGTTCTTCCCATCCCTTTCCATGCTGTGTGTTTCTTCTAGACTCACTCATGTTGCTCCTTTGTGTGTCTGGCCTAGTTTTGAGTATTACTAGTTTAGCTGCAAAGGGACGCCGATGGTATTTGTATATTGCTGGTCCCTGATCTTACATGTGCTTAATTTTAAATATAGGAGTGCGTTAAAGAAAAAAAAAATATCAAGGTGCTAGTTAATGTCTTCTTGGCTTTGCCTCAGTAACTAATGTGAATATTCTTCTTTGCAAAAGTGATTTTTTCAAGATATCTACTTTTGAGGTACTTCTGAGAGGAAACCCTACGGAACAAGAGAGGTTGTTTACTGCTGTTCTGTAATGTGTAAAGACACGTTTTACATGGAAAGTGACATTACTGTGTTCATGAAGGCCTGCATAATTAATAGAATGATAGTTATTGAAGAGAAAGCTGAACTGTAGAGGGATTTTTTTTTGGTCAAGGTTTAAAGCGGTTTGTGAGTATTTCAGTGACTGATGTTTTGGATAAATAATAACAACATAGGAATTGTCTGTGTATGGATGCAAATAATCATATTAGCAGCCCAAAGCTGACATTTCTTCCAAAACACTGAATGCTGATCAAATAGCAAAGCTTTAATAAATAAATAAAATAAAAAAATCACCACTGCCCTGTGGTACTTGCTTTCTAAGGGAAAGTACCAGTTTCATTGTTACCAAATTCTCTCTGCCATATAATCTCTACAGCATCCAGTAGTACCTCATGGGAAAAGCTAGCTATCTCATTTCTCTCTAGAGGAAATGTCCATGTTACGGCCGATCTATGCTTAGGTGTAACTTGTTGCCAAGGTACATGTGGAAGCACTGGAGCTGAGCTCCTGGAAGAGATAGACAGGATTCGTTGCCTTTCTAGCTCATTACACTTTTCTTGCTTGCTGTCCAAGCAAGGATGCTGGGATATATGATGAGTCTTTTCACTGTGGTGAACGTGGCCCTTTATACATCGTAAAGAGGCCCAAAAAAAAAAAAATCCCTCTACCTCTACACCTGTTGTTCACCTGTAAAGCTTCAAGCTACAGAATGATATATATATTTTAACCTTTTTTTTGTCTTTCAGAAGCATACTAATTGTTTGCCACTGAGGCCTTTTATCTACTGTATTTTAATATGTTCATTTGATAGTCATCGAGATCTCTTTGTACTTCTAACCTGTAGATCTTGTCATGTTTCTTACTGCTCCTTTTTCCTTGTTCTCCAGTCCACTTTTAAATTGATAAATAGAAAGCTGTACACTCTCTATTCCTATTACATTTTACACTAGTGGAACTGGTATTTTGGTAGCGCCTTAATTTTGCAGTTGTGAAATGATTGTATCAACTCTTATCTGGGGCTTCTGACCAGATTTAAACGAGTATGTTTAATGTAGATAAACTTGAAACCATTTTTTACTGTTTTAAAGCTAGTTATGAAATGGAGTGTGTACATATGTATAAATATAAATTATTAATCTGCACCTTTTTGTATCTAGTAAATACAGGAGAAGTTCATGTTCTAACCACATTTGGCACTTCTTGTTGCATAAGCAAAGCCAAAACTTTTTTTAAAAATTGCAATGTTCATTTCATGTATATTTGCAATATTCATGGGAAATGTATTTAATTTATGTGATATTTGGAATAAAACAGATTGAATTTATAAGAGCGTGAGTTTATGGGAAAGCTTTGTCGCTCTGCGAGGGCTGAGAGCTAAAGCTGCAATAAATACGGTCTGAACAGAAGCAAGCCGCTGATGGGCTGCTGTCAGAAGAGGGATGATGGTTTGATTTCCGCGACAGGAGCCCAAGGGATGAGAATTGGCCTCACGAGGTTTTAAGCAGCAGATGGTGTTCCAGAAGTCGTGGTTAGATGTTGGCGTTCGTAAGTTGCCTGGCAAAGGTTTTAGCCCCAGCGGGGGAGGCTGGAGAGGATGCGGCACGGTGGGGACCTGGGGCATAGGGGGGTCAATGCAAGGGGTGGATTTGAAGGGGAGCTGGAGGTCTCCAAAAGGGGGGGGGGGGGGGGGGGGGTTAGGGACCCCCCGGCAGAAGGGGGGGGGGGAAGGAGAACCTTTAACTCCCCCAGGAGCAGGATGCAACAAAGATGGGAGAGGGTCGTGCAGTGGGCTCTTCCTTTCGTAGCTTCTTGAATGGAGGATTTTTTAGCCCGAAGTGGGACCTGACTGGCCCCGCGGCATAAACTCTGAAAAAATACTATTAGTTAAGAATACAAAACGCTTTATTGACTAAGCCCAAAGAAATAAAGTACCTTCAGGGTGCTGCTGCGAGGTGGAGATGGCGTTCCACAGCAAGGCACTGGCTGGCACTGGTGGGGGGGACGGGGACACTGGCCAGGCTGCAGCAGCAGCAAAATGCAGTTGTGGGAGAGCAAAGCTGAGCCAGATTGCAGAGAGCATATCCCATCCCTCAGCTATGTCTTGCTGCCAGCTGAGCAAAACCACTCTGAAAGCATTTTTTTGTAAATATTAGCCTTTTTTTGGGGTTGTTTTTCTTTTGCTGTTGGATTGACTTTGGCCTTTGTGCCTGTATTCACTGAATGTCTGAGCAAACAAACATCAGTTACAGGACTGCTCTTTTAGAAGAAGTTGCAAGTGTGTGTTAGAGTACATATGTAAATGCTGCCTGAGCTGTTTTGATATGCCAGACAGCAGCGTTCTTTAAACATCACTACTTTTACCACAGGAAGGAGGTGGGGAAAGATGACTGATCCACCTTTTTATTATCCAGATCCTTGTGTGCTTCAAGAATTTGAGAGCAGTAGAAGCAAGAGAACTGCCTGAAGTTAGTAAACACTAATAAGATTTTTTTTCTCACCCTGCATATCCTTTGCTAGCTGATGTTGAGCCCTGGAAGGACAGCATATCAGATTGTGCCCCTTTCCCTGAGCCTTAGAGTGATGCCGTTCCTTGAGCATGGAAACTTTAGCAGTCTGTTGTCCTCTTTGCATTGCTCTCTGCTTCATCAAACTGGGAACCCGAAATAACGCTGCTGAATTTTGTCCAGCAGCACTTACATTTGGAAGGCTTAGCGCTTGCTGGAAACTGTTGGCTGTTGAGCTATAGAATAAGAAAAATGAGTAATCTGGACCAAAAAATCTGAGGCTGGATCTATGGGGTGAAAAAAAATGTGAATCCATGCCAGTGCTTTCCGTAGTTCCTTTAATGAATGTGTATACTACACTTGCAGCTAAAAGACAGGCATGTTTTTAGTCACATTTATGTTACATGGTAGGAACAAGTTGTTTCTAAATCGAGATGAATATCACTTGCTGACTACTTTTATAGCTCTGTTCTGCCATATGTGGGGTTCAGCCTTGCCTGCTAAATTTGGGACTTTGTGCATCCATGTAACAAATGTCTTCACTTTTAAATGTCTCTTACATTTTATTCTCATAAACAGCTACTGCTCTTTTTGTGCAACAGCCACATTGGAGCCCTGCTCTTGGGAGGACCTGGATTTTGAACACAGAAGCCAGTCCTGGGGGCTAGGCCGGTTAACCTCACCATAGACCAAGTTAGAGAAACAGCTCTGGTCCTCTTTCCCCCACCTGGTATATTCCAGAGGCAGAGCTGAAACTTCTCAAGTTATAATACCGGTGTCTGTGCAGACCTGAGGAGGGTATTTTGAGGATGGTATACTGTAAGCGCCCAAGAGCATAATTTTCTTTAACCATGACAAAAGCCAAAGGGAAGCACCTCCGCGTAGCTCCTTCAGCCCATCAAACCCATTCATGTTCAGTGTGGCGTTAAATCCTCCCACCTTCAGTTCAGCTCATGAAGCCCGTCGGAGACCCACCGTTCAGCATGGCTGGGGTCTTTCCTGTGATTCCCAGTGCCTTCTCATCACGAGACCATGTTCTTCCCTTGCTGATCTGCTCTTTTTCTTTTCAAGAGAGAAAAGGGTAAGAAACCAAATGCCCAGGAAGGTTTTGCTGGCCAGTGGCTCCTGTTGCCGACTTTTTGGCCGGAGCTGCAGTCGGAGAGCAGGTTCAGGCAGCAGGACCCCTCATGTCCTCTCAGAGCAGATCTGACAGGGAAAGACAGACACTTTTAAAGCAGAAGGAGGGAGAAATATGTAATGTGGTGTCCTCCATCATAAGAGGAAAGATATCCAACTTCGAGCCTAGGCTCAGCCCTGCCCTGGAGCAAACACCTCATGTTTTCTGCTGGTGGCTGAGGCATGTCACAGTGCTGGCTGGCTGCCCTTGCTGGCTAACAGAAGGTGGACTTGCTGTGGCTAAGTAGTCATGGTATCTGGAAATGCCTAAGTGCTCCATGCCAGCTTTTTCTTTTATCTGAAATTATTTGGCTTGGACAGAAGGAGGCAAGACCATCTATTGCCTGAATGGAAGTCCACCTAGCAGGGGCCCTTTCCCAGCACCGATGGGATTTCCCCATTCCTTCTCTGTGAATGTTTTGCAGCATTCAGGTAAGCTCTATCCCTATGAAGCTGCCTGGAGATCTGAACGTGCCACCAACATGTCTTAGCAGTTCCAGTTAAACCGCTAGTGATGCTCTGTGTTACAGAGAACAGGTCCTATATCAACATGTGTAACAAGGCCGTCAAGGTAAAGTTGGTTTCTGCAAGTCACATAAATGCCACCAGAGCCTAAGCTGCATCAGGGACTTCGCTAAAGGGTGACTCCGTTCCTCGCACCTTCAGGCAGCTGCCTGGAGCCCTGCCTGTACTTTCAGCAAACACTGTGCTGGAGCATCTGGAAACTATACTGTTCTCTACAGGCGTATCAACAGGTGCTTCTTCATGGGGAACACTCTGAGATCAACTTCTATTTAAGTAAATCTGTGATGTCTTATGTGGAAGCAGGACCCAGAGGATGTAGACCCAAACCTCAGTTGCCAATGGAGGCTGAGGTTCAAATAGAGGTATTCAAAGAAAACAGAAGTTACTTACCCAGAACCAGAAATCACCGAGTACGTGTGCCACGTGCGTTTCCATCCCAGCCTCCTTCCCCTCCTCTGGGCGCTTTGTTTCCTTGGTCTCTGCTGGCAGTGGAGTGCAGGAGGGCACGCGAGGGAGCACCTGAACCTCAAGCACCATGCTCTGCGGTGGGACCAGAGTCATTCCAGAGGAACGGCTAGTATTGAAGTATCCAGCCTGGTTTGCTTAAGGTGTGCCATCCCCAAAGCTTAAGTGTACATGTGGAAAAACTGCTTGGAAGGTACGAAGTTACTTGAAGTTTTTATTCTCTTTTGTTCACTGTTGTTACGAATCTGCTCTCTGCCCCCACACGAGGTGTAACTACAAAGCTCAGGATTAAGCACGCTCAGTCCCAGAGGCAGAGTAAATCCTCCATAAGAATTGGACGATCTTCCAAGTGGCCTAATGTCCTTTCTCAACACTGACTAGTACCAGATACTTGAAAAGTACAAGAAATGCTTGAATGGGAAAAAATGAAAAGAATCTGGCAAGATATTTCTCCCATATCCCTCAATCTGAGGCCTCTATATGTCCTGGAAAGCTTTTTCTTTTCCTCTTCCAAACTTGTGGTATAGAGAATTGGAGGGAGGCTCTGACCTTTAGCAAGTAATGTGGTATAGTCATGGCATTCATAAAAACTATCCATTCCTTCTGCAATATTGTGACCTTGGTGTCACAGTATATCAACAAATTCCTCAAATTAATTGTGCACAGAGATCTTTTTATTTCTTTATCTGTTTTTTAGGTTTTGTGTTGTTTTGTCCAGTTTCAGAATTTCTATTATTTCTGGTATGTTTTCTTTTGCTAGAGAAGCATGAATCGATCACACTTTCCTAAATGAAGGAACTGTAAAAAAATGTGCCTCCCACTGTTCGCACATTGGAATGTTTTGTTTGCTGTGTAGAGAGTTAGGGGACTGAATTCAGAAGCTGTGTGTCTGAATTGCAGGCTCCTCGTTTTGCAGAGGTGCCTCCTTACCAGATGGTGCTTTCAAGCAAGTAATTTTCTTGTTTACTTTGCAGCAATAAACTCTGTGTAAGTGTCAGCTTTGGCTGGACCTTTTCAGATATTGTCACTACGTGCTAATTCAACAGTGTAGAGGCTTCTTGATTTTATCTTTATGGGTAATAACAGGTAATTCCTCTTGGAGGATGCATACTAGACGTTGGTAGAAGTTGATATCCTCCCAGTTGTAAGACAGCTGGGGTGTACCTCCTTTTTTTAGTGAAAATATCTAATCCCCTTTAGAGAGCCAGCTGCTGATTGCAGCTTGCCTTTCACTCAGCACTCTGTTCCTTCTGCGCTTAGTGCTGGAAAATCCGTTGGCACAGAGGAGTTAAATATTTCTGAGTTCTTGCTTGAGTCATCTGTCCCCGTGTCAGGAGTGGGTTTGCTTGCAAGCACGTATGGGATTGGAGACGGTCCTGGAACAGGAGCGCACGGCTCACGTCTGACATGCACCCGCTTGGGCAGAAACCAAGGAACAGCCACTGCAAATAAAAACACACCGGGAGGGGAAGGGATGTGCAGGACTCGGGGAGGATTAGCTGAGGACGCTTTGTTGCTTTGCCCCCATTCATTTGAGGCGGAAGAAGGAATACAGGGAAAGCGGGGATGTTTTTGGCTCTGCCTCTGTTCATAAACTGCGTGTGAGGTTGTTCTCTGGCACCAGCACTGCCTGGCATAGAGCAGCTGTGAATGTCCTCAGTGTTAAACCCTCTTTCCCACCCAAAATGTGCAGCTTCACACAAACTACCTATTGGGAATTGTCCCTGCATTGTGCTAACTCCTGAGCTGTGGCTGCAAATTTGAGGGGGTGGGTGGGGGTGGTAACGTTATCTGGCAGGAGCCTAAAGCCTTCCTCAGCTCTTCTTAAATTGCATGTTGTTTTAGGTAATGAGAAGTTTCACGACGAGGGACACTGAGTGTGGGAGGCGGTGAGCGCAGCCAGGAGTGGGGCTGTGAGGGAAGCAGTTTGGCTCTGGCTGGCTTCGGACATGATGCTGGTGACTGGCATAGGGAATCCTAGCGGGCATCTCCTAGACAAGCACTTACACAAGGCTTTACAGTGCTCTGGCTTGATCTCCCTAAATGGAGTATATGGTCCTGGTCTGCTAAGTGTGCAGGAAGGGGGAGGGGTGGAGGACTGGAGAAGTGGTGTTAAATTTTGGATGAAATCACAGAGAAGTGTCCTAAGGGGTTTGCCTGTTTGTCATGTTTCCCACTGAATGAGGACACGATACGAGCTCAGGCTTGTGCATACAGGGCTGATGACCAAAGAGCCTGGAGTACATCGCACCAACAAGGAGCATAAGGCCCCCAGTCTGGACTGGAATAAAGGCCTGTCTGGCCCAGTGCCCTGTTCCCAGCAGTACCCAAAAAACCCAGGGGAGAACAGGGCAATACTAATACTTCATCACCCAGCCTCTAGCACCAAAGGGATTCTCTGACCCAGATGTGATGTCTGTGTGTTTCAGAGCCCTTAGCAGATCTCTCTTCCATATTTTTTAGGGCTCCCCTTTTTGAGCCCATGGGAACTTCCAGCATCCACAGCCTTGTTTGGCGAGGATGTCCACAGGCTGGCTGGAGGGTGTGTGAAGGACTACTTTTTGGTTTGGACTAGGATCTTCCTAGCTTCCCTTTATGCTCCCTAGCCCTTGTATTGGAAGATTAAAGGTAAACTGTAGGGGCTTGGTCTGTTTAGGACTCGGGTGCGGGAGGATGGGCTACTGAAGGTAGGTTTTTGGAAGAAGTCATGGGCAGGTGGCCTTAACAGCTCACTGTTTCTCTTTTCTGATACAGGAGCTAAGAGTCACCAACAGGAGGCACCAGGAGCTGAACAAGGGAAGGGATTCTTCCTCCAGGCCCACAATCTTTTTTTTTTTTCTCCCCACTTCTGTTGCGCTGCTAGTGCTGGCATAGACCTTTATCAGACCAGAATCCAGGCCCAGTCACTCTCTCTCCCTCTTAGAACCCTCCTGTAATTCTTCATAATCAGCTTTCATCCATATAACCCTGAATGACTCAGCATTATCAAGAGAAAAGAGCCAACTCCATGCACGAGGTCCATGGTGGGTTCACAGAGGCCCAAGGGAGCCAAGGAGTCAGGCAACCCCCGAGGCAGCTGGACTGATGCCGTTGTTTGCCTTCCATCCAGGTCTTTGCCAGCATAAGTCAGAGATGTTTCTGCTGGCAGGGGAGTTTGCCTGCTGGGATAGAAGCATATTTTTAGCCATTTTTTTTCTATTCAACAGGCAATTTTGCCATTTCCTCTGCCCACAGCTTTAGAAAGCCAAACAGCTAGCAACACAGAACAGATGGTAGAGAGAAATCTGCCTGCAGCACCCGAACAAAGTAGAAGATGTTTCTGTTATCTGTGAGGGAAGTGCCTGCAAAATACAGATGCTAATCAGACTAAACCCATGCATCTCAATCCCCTTCAATTCACCATAGGAAGGTGGCAGCTGAGAGGTCACCTCTGAGCTTTAGGAGCATCAGCTGTCAGCAGACCATGCTAGTGTTATCAGTTAGGCACTGTAGGAATACTTGACTGTTACCTGGTATTTGGGAGAGTCAGAGGTGCTCCCAGGTCTGACTCAGTTCAGCCTGGCTTTGTTCTGGCCAAGAGCTGGGCCCATCTTGCCTGCCGGCCGCTGCTTCTGCCCTGCCTCTGGATCCTGTGCTTCCATCACCAGCTGCAGTCTGACACCTTTCTTCCCCTCTCTGCCAGCCTACCCAAAGCATGCCAGTGAGAGAGAGCTATTCACGAGACAAGGAAAAGAGAATTAATGCTGGAGACTTCCTGGCGTGGTTTGATTGCTATAAGTAGTGCCGATTCTGCTGTGAGCTGGATGCGATCCCAGCTGGGTGGGAGGGCTGGCAGGAAAGACCTGGGTGACCACACCGTGGCAGAGGGACCGTGTGTCTTGCAGCTGGGGCTGCTCCCCTGGTTCTTCCTTGGGTACAGCTCTGCCTTTGGGGATGAGAGGGAAAGCTCAGCAGAACAAGGTCTAGTCAAAATGTTCTTCGTTAGCTTGACTAACTGGATCTCCTTCTATGACAAGATGACCTGCTTAGTGGATGAGAGAAAGGATGTGGATGTTGTCTACCTGGACTTTAGGAAAGCCTTAGACACCCTTTCTGCTAGCATTCTCCTGGAGACACTGGCTGCTCATGGCTTGGATGGGCCTACTGTTTGTTGGGTAAAAAAACTGGCCAGATGGCCGGGCCCAAAGAGTTGTGGTGAATGGGGTTAAATCCAGTTGGCGGCCGGTCACAAGCGGTGTTCCCCAGGGCTCTGTATTGGGGCCAGTTCTGTTTAGTACCTTCACCAATGATCTGGATGAGGGGATCGAGTGCACCCTCAGCAAGTTTGCAGATGACACCAAGTTGGGTGGGAGTGTTGATCTGCTGGAGGGTAGGAAGGCTCTACAGAGGGATCTGGACAGGCTGGATCGATGGGCTGAGGCCAATTGTATGAGGTTCAACAAGGCCAAGTGCCGGGTCCTGCACCTGGGTCACAACAACCCCACGCAGCGCTACAGGCTTGGGGAAGAGGGGCTGGAAAGCTGCCCAGCAGAAAAGGACCTGGGGGTGCTGGTTGACAGCTGGCTGAATGTGAGCTGGCAGTGTGCCCGGGTGGCCAAGAAGGCCAACGGCATCCTGGCCTGTATCGGAAATGGTGTGGCCAGCAGGAGCAGGGAGGTGATCGTCCCCCTGTACTGGGCACTGGTGAGGCCGCACCTCGAACACTGTGTTCAGTTTTGGGCCCCTCACTGCAGGAAAGACATGGAGGTGCTGGAGCGTGTCCAGAGAAGGGCAACCGAGCTGGTGAGGGGCCTGGAGCACAAGTCTTATGAGGAGCGGCTGAGGGAACTGGGGCTGTTTGGTCTGGAGAAAAGGAGGCTGAGGGGAGACCTTATCGCTCCCTACGGCTACCTGAAAGGAGGGTGTAGCGAGGTGGGTGCTGGTCTCTTCTGTCAGGTGGCTGGAGATAAGATGAGAGGAAACGGCCTCAAGTTGTGTCAGGGGAAGTTTAGACTGGATATTAGGAAAAATTTCTTCACTGCAAGGGTTGTCAAACATTGGAACAGGCTGCCCAGGGAAGTGGTTGAGTCACCATCCCTGGAGGTATTTAAAAGACATGTAGATGTGGCACTTAGGGACATGGTTTAGTGGTGGACTTGGCAGTGCTAGGTTAATGGTTGACTCGATGATCTTAAGGGTCTTTTCCAACCTAAATCATTCTATAATTCATCAAAGTGTGTTCCTTCTGAAGTCTTCTAGATCTATCAGTCCTTTGCCAAGTTTCCCTGCTCTTCTTTCCCTATACCTTTTCTGTCTCTCTTTCTCTTTCCTGTACTGGCAGGCAAAGGACTTGGAGGGTAAGGAGGGGAGCAGGGGGAGTCTGAAAAGAAGCCAGAACTTGAGTGGTTTTTGCTGAGCCACCTCACTGCCATCCCAACCTGACTTACCGCACTCCTTCGCTCACTCCAGCCCCTCCTGAACAACACAGGAGGTCACGGACCTGTGTGTAGCGGAGCTGGGCACAGCTGTCATCACGGCCAGCACAGTAAACCTTTATTTTGGTTACCACTAGTTACCCAGCTGCCCTCGTTGCATATAATCTAACAGGAACACCAGGCTGGCTTGTCACCCCATACCCCATCCTCTCGCACCTTGGCTTAGCTCTTGGCTCTTGCACGGGCCAAGAGCCTGCTGCCGGCGCTGTGCTGAGCCAGCCCAAGGGCCTCATCCTGACCCTACCCCTTCACTGCTCCCAGGCACCAGGGGAAAAAGCCCTACAGCAATCCTGCGCACTGCACTATGTCCCACCGACTCTGTTCCTGCCAATAACTTCATGCCTTCGAGGGATGTACGGATGCAAGTATTTTTTCTAGGCACATTGGTACAGACAGTTATTGCCTGTATGTTCTGTGTCCCTCCGGGAGTTTTAGTATAATATTTGTACTTTGGGAAAATTCAGCTCTTTTCTCCTCAGAGCCAGGAGTCCCCTGCGAGTTCCCAGAAGCAGTTTGGGAACAGCCCTGCAAACCTGCCTGCATCCATGCATCCTGCTCAGCAGCCAACAGAGAAACTCGGTCCCTGATTCCTTCTGGAAAGAGACACTGAGGCTCCTTTTAATGCTTCATTTCTCTTGCTAGATTTTTAGCTAGGAAACCATGCCTGGGTGCAAGGCTGTGCCTCTGCGTTCAGCCACACCAGTAAGCACCCAGTGCCAGATGACTGAAACCAGCTTCCTCTCCCTACAGCTACTGGGAGGTAAATACGTTATCCTGCCCCATGCTGCAAACTGCCAGGACCGAACCGCAACCAGCCGCTGACAGAGCCTGTGTTATGTTGCAATCGCTACTTATTATTGTGGTTAAAATATACCCAGAGCATGTAAAACATGAAAGAATCCCTCCCATCTTTCTAGAGGGCTCTGAGTGTTGCTGCCAGCAATGACAGCAACAGTGGGACTCCGTCAGGTCTCGTGGCTGGAGGAACAATCCCTCCCACCACAAACTTTTAAGCCCCTTGGCGATTTCAGCAAGATTTCCCAGCGATACAGAAGTCTCGGTTCTTGTAAGTTTGATGAAAATTGGTGGCGAAGCAGAGGAGAGAGATGACTTTCATTCCATTCTTGCTAAGGAAAAAAATCTGCATTTTTAGATATTACTGAGCAAGCTGAAGAAACAAATATTGAGAAAACTAGTCTGGGATGGTTCTGAGAGCCCTGGGAACTACTTGCTTTAGTAGTAAATCTGCCATGTCATCTTGTTCCCTCGGAGCATGACTAATCCCTACGGTACACAGCAAGGGCCTGGCTATCGCTCCGGCCCAGCGCCGATTGTAGCAGGCAGTCCGGCAGCGAGTCTGGGCTTTTGGCATTTCTGTCTCGTGCTCAGGCCACTCGGCGAGGTGCTCAGAGCTCCTCTCTCACCCTGCGTTGCCTGCGCCTGCTCTCTTTCTTGTTAGCAAAGATTGCACCGCAATTTTAAAGCTAAATAGGAGAGCAACGAAGAGCAGCATGGACCTTGTAACTGCTGGCAGCATCACTTTTTTTTGGCGTCAATATCTACGAACAAGCCGTCCCTTCTTGTCTCTTACAGTCAGACAGACCCCTCTTGTCTTCTTCTGCCCTAATTCTGCTGGGTTTTTTCCCTCTTTAGCTCCCACGGCAACCTTTTATAAGCCTGGACCCACTCCCCGAGCACCAGCGGGCGTTCCAGACGTGAGAGCAGCAATTACATGTTGTACCGCTGTTTTCTCTCTGCAAACACGTTGTCTTTGGGGAAGCGTGGGGTGGGTGTCAGTGTGACCAGAGCAGTATTTGGCCTCCGGACTTGTGAGTGACTCAACACCGCTTTTATGTTTGTAGGCTCCCAGGCAGGAGCCTGGCAATCCTGCCACTGCATCCCTCCTGCCCTCTCGCCCAGGCTATGACAGTTTTTCCTTTAGCCTTTTGCCAAGCAGCGGGACACGGCGATGCTCCCCTGACAAAGGAGTGTTGCCTGGGGGTGCGGCATGCTGGTGGAGCAATTCAGCCCAGGAATCGTGGGCACACTGTGTCTCAGCCTCTTTTCTCAAGGAGAGCTTCATGTCTCAGACTTTGTCCAGGAGGACAATTATATTACTGTAAATGACCGTGCATCACTTTAAGGAAAGATAATTAAACATCTGAAGGCCAGAGACTTGGATTAATGACAAGAGGGCTCAATCAAAAGCTGTAGGGACAATGACACTGCCTAGGTGAAATGCTGATCCCCTGGCCATGCAGCTGCCACGCTACTGTTTCTAAAACTTGAGAGAGAGGTTTTGAGACCTGTGGAAATTTTGAAATTATATTAGGTGATGAATGTTAAGAAGTAATTACAGAAAAATAAAACCAAGCAAAATGAACAGTGGGTTTTTTTTCCCTTCCTACTCCATGTGAAACGGTAGTGGAATATGATCTCCTGGTGTAGTATAATGCTTTAAGTACTGTGTGTCCCAGTTTCACAATGCTCGGTACAATGTGTACAAAACCAAATATGAGTATGTTGTGGTTAGGCTGGTTATCAGCTATCTGCTTTGCTGAATATGTATTTCTCTATATGTGCTATTTTCACTGTGAAGTAACTGTATAGCTAAAAGAAAGGAAAAATCCATTACCAGTCAATTAAATTTCACAGGGTCCTGCAAAAAGCTAGAGGACTGTCAGTGTCGGGAAGCTAAACACTTGCATTGTTTTTTCTCTTTTTTTTTAAAGAATTACATCATACTTTTTTTTTTTTTTTGGTGATGTTATTCATGTTAATAAGTAGCCCCTGGATAAAGAAAGCAACTACAGCGTCACTTTGCAAAGCTTGCTGTGTCTCCTATCCTCTGCTATAAGCCCTCCGATTATGGGATTATTGTATAGCATTGGCATCATTCAGCCAGTGCTAATAACAGAAATTGTTGGCATGTGCCAAAACTCCATTAACAAACAGTGGTTCACATTTCAAATGACTGCTCATTTCAGGCAAGCATGTGCTCCTTTTTATTTGCTGTTCATGAAACAGATTGCTTTTTTACATAAATGTAATTTGTTGCTTATGTCTACCCCATGATGTATATGGAAGGGGTATTTATTCTTTTTTTATTTTTTGCTTCATGACATTCTGTTTGCAGTCCCTTCAGGCTGCTCACATTATCGCGGTACTTTGATTCTTCACCTACCACAGACATGGACTGGTCAAAGGAAAGACTGCAAAAAGCTTCTAGGCTCAGTGGTCAGTGTATGCTTTGCGATTTTTGCCTTCCCTGTCCTCCGGCCCAACTGCAACTGTGCAGAGTAACCATAACCTTCTTCAGCCCTCCTTTTGCTGGCAGGAGCAGGACAGCTTCCTCCTCTTCCCTGACAGTCAAAGTAGCCCATCTCTGCATTTGATCCTCTTTTGAGTTCTATAGTATAGGTGCCTAGAAATGCATACTGTATTATATTCCAGTATTTCCCCACCTGTATGGACATATCTCCCTCAAGACTGAATCTTCCCCTTAATGGATCCCAGTGCCATTGGCAGGTCAAGCTAAGCTCACTCTTTCTTTCTCTCCTTTCAACATTTCCAGGTTTCAGTTCCTGTCTTCCAGGTAACTTTTCATTGCTAGTTCCCAAATCTGTTTTGCAGGATTGAGTTTCATTTCCATTCAGTTCAGTCCTGTGGGTCTTCAGGCACAGTATCCTTGTCCTCCTCTGTACTGATGCCTTTTAGCTTTGTAAAACACTCCCATGCTCATGTAAACCTCAGGAGTTATTAAACACGAAGGACTTCTCCCTAGACCGATCCTTTAGAAAAAGCACTAGGTATTTTTTCACACCTCCAGCCACATAATTCCTTTTCAGCTTGCCATTAGTGCATCCCATAAGTCTTATGATTTGTCCATTCATCACCATCTCCTTGAGCTTTATTGCTAGGATCCCGTGTTGAACTGTGTCAAAACCGAATGAGACTAATTACTTTCTTAGACCAAGGAGATGCAGCAGTCTGGTTAGTCTCTGTTGATTTTTACCCCATTTTTCATTTAACTTCAGGTCTTTAGTTATCCTTTCATTTCAGGACTGCTCTGAAGTCTTACACACTGTTAAGGTGAGCTTGATAGGCTTGTAGGTATCTAAATACTTCTCTCTCTTCTTAAATATTGGCATTACAGTGTTTTCAGAAGGTAACATTCCTAACTGGATAGATACATTAAAAAAACCCCATCCACCATAAAAACAAATAGTATGCATTCACTCCTTCAGGAGTAAGGTAATTTGATATCTCTGTAGTTAAGTGAATAAAGATCCATGACCTTTTTTTCTGTGTTTTAAGTCTCCTTATCCATACCACATTTAACCTCCGGTGAACTTCAACGTCCTTATTGAAAATTATGACCTTACCTAGACTCACTCTCCACCATCCTTAGCCACTAGTTCCTTTTTCTTCTATTAATTCTATTTATGAGGTTGAAAAAAATCTTCTCCTAGGTGTTGGCATACCTTTTGCGAGGTACACAGGTTTTGACAACAGAGGTCTGGCAGTGACAATTAGATGTTGGTGCCCTGTGTTTATTCATCCTGTCTTTCTGCAAAAGCTATGAGCCCCTTTAGCAGAGTGTAGCTGAGACTCAGCTGCTCTGGTACAAACCTCAGGCTCTTAGCTAACTGCAGACCAGATGTCTGTCTATGACTTTGAGAAGCCGTGGCATGAGAGCTAAACCCAAGTCTAAAATGGCACGACATCCAACTGGAAACCAAAAAGAGAGGTATGGTACAAAATATCCCATGACGCTAGTCTGAAGGTACCTTTTGTGTCTGAAGTAATGACTGGTCTGAAAAGGCTTTGAAGTCAAAAGACAAATTTGTTAGCCCAGGTGCGCTTATTACCGACTCATTAGAAACCAACTTCATGGTTAGTGGCATTTTTAATTAAGGAAGCACAAACAAGCTGCTTTTGCACAAACAGATGTAATGGCTTTAATTGGAAATACCAAACTCTGTTTGAGACTTCTGTATATGGTAGGATGCTTAATTAGTAAACCCAAGGCCCATCCATTTCTTTTTTAAAACAACAACCACCTTCTTCTAAAATAACAAATTATATGTAGTATTTTCCTTTCTAACTTAAATATCTGGTAAACTGAAACTAGGGGCCTAATCATAAACTTGGCCAAGGGAGAAGGGGCTACCTTAAACTGGTTATTCTTTTATGAACAGTAACAAATCTATTAGGCCAAAAGCAGGTCCAAAACTACAGCCAGGTTAAACTCGAGTTAGAAAAGATTTTAGAAATTTCCACAAGAGGTCACTGTTATCATTAGCAATAGATAAATAGACCTCATTTTAGGACTTGTGAGCCAGGCATCATTTCTCCCTTAGAGAAAAACCTAAGGTCGTTCAGAATAAATATTCCCCACATACTATCTCCCTCAGCTGTCTTACAAAATGAATCTACTGAGGTAACAGTTTTTCCTTCCTAAATTCGTCATAGGAATCCTAGATTTTAAAGATGCTAAGACTATCCTATGTTTTCCTTGTCAAAGAATGACCTTCACAATCAAGACATTTTAATTAGGATTTAGAAGGATGTGCTCACGGTTCTGTTCATGGTTTCTCAGGGTACTACAGCAAAACATATAAATAAATAAGCATTGAAATTTTGTCTTTCTTAGGTTGGCAGAGGATGGCAACCTCACTGTTACAGGTTCCTTGTCCTGGCTGGGGCCTTTTCTTAACTTAAAAGACGCATGGACTAGGGAAAATATGTGAAGTTGCTACTAGAAGCAAAAGCATCCATTAGAATACGAGATCCATAAATTCTCTTGGGGAGAGGTTATATGAAATAGTAACCTGATACCCTGACAGTAAAATTTGGCAGTAAAAAAGGACTGGTTTTGAACTGGGACCTCAGGAATGCCAAATTTTCAATCACCCAGAAATATAGGGGCTGCCTGTAAATTTCGCTATGCCAAACACAAGGGGAGAGTGGGATCCATGTTATTTGAGCATTCTCCTCTTTCAACAAAATTGCTTTCCGTTACCTTGAAAGAATTGCCGAAAAGCAGCATATTTGAATGATTACCATGCGTACAAGGGTGCGTTTCCTTTCTAGATCCTGATATGAAATGGAAAAGAAAGGTAGGGAGGTCACCATAATGTGCTGTAGATGGTAATTCGTAGCAGAGGCGCTGCCTGCTTAGCGTGCTCTCTTCAAAGTATTCTGCTGTCAAATGGAGGCAGTCATTCCTCACAAAAACAGCAGTCCGCTGTCTCAGAGGGAAACAGGATGGAAAGAGCAGAGGGATATTACTTTAGGACAGATGCAGATCAAATGAAGCAGTGCTTTGACTCAGGCTTTCTGCCCAAATGACAGTGTAACTGCTGTGTTAATGGAAACCCTGGAGGTGGAATGAATATGGGCCCTTCTCCGGGCAGGCAATCGCTGGACCAGAGTAATTCTATACCGTGATTGAGGCGCAGACGACAAGAGACAAAAATAGACTTTGCTCTTTTTTTCAGCATCAATTGTGCACGTACAGAAAGTGCTTAGGTAAAATCTTCCACTCCACACCAAAGAAAATTGCTCCTTAACCTCCAGGTAAGTTGGTCCAAGAGCATTTCTAGTCAACACCTCTACTGACCTTCTCTACCTGAGCAAATTGGCTATAATAACTGCTGCAGAATACATCATCTCCCAATAGCTGCTTGGGAGTAGTTCCCACTAGGGCATGCTATTTGAAGAAAAACCACTGTATTTCCAGAGGGCCGTGATTATTCAGGAGAAATAATCTTTTTCAAGAAAGCAAAGCCACCTGGTGAGCTATTCCAGAGCACCTATTGTAGCGTGTTTGTTTTGGAATAGCTATTCTGGTCTAAAAGGCCAGAGGATTACCAGGTAGCCTAATGTTCACATCCCCCGCCCCAGGCTGGCTGGGAGTGTGCAATTGTGCACTTATTTAGGCAATTATGTGGATAAATTACATGGCCAGGCACCCACAAGTTTTAGTGGTTACGTGCGTGACTTTTCTTGCTAGCAAAAGATGTGCTCTGTATCCAGGGTAAAATATTGGCCAGATTCTGTAGTGCCTCATATGTAGTTTGGACCATCTCGTGGATAGAACTGGGTCCTCCCAACCGAGAATACAACTCAGTCATGAAGGAGGGGAACAATGGAACAGGTTGCTAACAGGCAATGCATTAATACCAAAATATCTCTCAGATGAGCCCTTTTCACGTGACGGTCTCAAATAGTTCAGGCAAAATCATTTGTATTACTGGCATGTCTCAGCCCATTGTGCTTTGACCCATGACTATAAAATATAGGGCTGCTTTTGTTACTGAAGTGGACAACTTCTATTTTTCCTTATGTATCTTAAAATCTTTAAACCTCCCTTTTGACAAAGATCTTTGATATCGGTGACTTTTTCCTGTGAAAAAAGCGTTATTACAAACTGTGTCCGCCACTGTAATTACTTGACAGTGACATAAAGTACTGCTTGTTTTTGAGCTTGCTTGTTAACAATTTTTACAGTTGCTGGAAAGCACAGCAGCATGTGAGCCCAGGCATTGCAAGGGTAAATCTTGCAAGTGAGAGAGGAGCGGGGATGTTAGCACAGCACAGAGCTGAAAAACCTTTTGTGGTGGTTTTCCTGTGGAAAGTGAAGACATTTTCTGTTGAAACACAATTCAGGGAAAGACAAATGCTAAAACTGGTGCTTTGAAAAATGAACATAAACCTTTCTAGGCCATCTGTTTCCTAAATCTGGGAGGCAATTCAGTCTGGAAGAGTGTTCCCAAACACCTTTCATGGTCAGCAAGGGGTTTCTCCCACCTGACGCTGAAACCTTTCCCAGGACTAGGTGCCCAATAGTGCTCCTGAGCTAATCATATTACCTTAGATAGAGCTAAAGGACAGAAACTTGAGTGATTTTTTTTTTTTTTTTCCTGAATCAACTATAAGGAAGGGAAATCCATGGGGTGCACTCAGACATACCTTGTCATTGAAATCCACATCTGTGACACAGTTTGATTCACAGTCACTGAATATTAGAAAGGCAACGTTCATGATAGTGATCAATATATGTGCTGCAGTTAATGATGGTGGTTCAGGTAATTAGGAAGGACGCCTAGAATGAAGCTGGCATCTGAAACCTGCAGGTTTCCCTTCAGAGAAAGACATAAAGGAGTAAAGCAGGGGGAATTAGCAGATTTGTCTTTCAAGCCCTGTGGAAAGATCCTCTTCGCCGGTGGCAGAGGCTCTATCAATCAGAGGAGGAAAAGGATGCTGCCTTTGAACCTCTTTGCTTTCTTGCCCCATAAAGCTTCAGGTCATATCAAACAAGGGACGTTGGCAAGGATGTGTGCACACACAACAACAGCAGGTAAGGGCATTGTAGCCACTAGACAGAAAGGTTTCTTCCATTCAGCCCTTGTAATCCCGGGCAGGGCTTTATTTAGATGTTTCTAATTACCACAGTATGTTTAAATAGATACCCAGAGAAATCAGCAGGGAGCAACAGCTCTCCTCACTGCCTGGCAGGGCTGATGATGACAAGGGTCATGTAATGGCTTAATATGATGCCACTTAATATCCTACTTAAGCAATGTAATTATGGGGTTTATTTGATAGAGCAAGAAGGTTTATCTCCTGCAGAAGGCATGAATGAGATTGCCAGATGCAGGTGCTGCTGGGTTACAAGATTCATTTTTTATATTATATGGTTTTTACAGCCTTGTCCACTCTGGTGATTTTCATTTTCTAAATCCAACGCAGTCTGTCTCTTCAGTCTGTCTCAGTGGTGCCCCTGTATAAATAAGCCACTTTCCTCTAGTAGTTGGCAGCTCTCATTACAAATATTTTCTGCCAGCTGCTCTTGGAAGATTTCTTTATTTTAGCTCTTCACAACAAAATGGAGATCTCAGACACTCATCCCATGTTTTAGCATAGTGTGCCTCAAAGGAAGTGACTCAGTCTTTGTATACAGTCTTAGTCGACAGCAAAGTTTTCATGCAGGAATATAAAAAAGAGATTTATGTAACTAATATAACACTGAAAACAAACAAGCCCTCCAACCAAGTTCAAAGCACCAGGTTAACACATACTTTCTAAATAAATATGGTGCTTTCAAATTTGTCTAGACCTCCTCATCTAAATCTTAAGATGCTCAAAGAACTGGGCGGGGGGGGGAGGGAGGGAGAGGCTGAAATGCTTTTGGGGATTTTCTGTAAGAATTTGCAAATGCTGAGCTCTTGCCCCATCTTCTGAAGGACTGAAAAAGGAGAGGTAGGGTGCCTATCGTTGAGGGCAGGGGGCAGGAGCCTCTGGGGAAGTGTACTCCCATCAGTGCAACACCAATTCCTGCAAAAAATACTGAAGCAAATAATCAGACACCTGGAAGGGAGCAGGGAGGGAGTAGCTGCCAACATGGATTTGTCAAACCGGTCTTATTTCCTTATGTGACAGGGTGACAGATCTTGCTGACAGAAGCAAATGCATGTCTGGTCACGGCGTCTCCCGCAGAGCGCTCACAGGCAAGCGCAGCAAGTGTGTGGTCTAGACAGATCTACTGCATGGTGGCCACAAAACAGGCTGGAAAACGTTTCTCAGAGAGTACCGGTGATTAGCTCATTATCAAAATGGAAGGTTTGATCAAGAAGGGCTCGGCAGGAGGCTGCCATGGCCCTGTGATTGCTCAGTGTCTTTGGCAGCGAAGCCAACGGTGCCGATGATGGACTTGAGAATGAGCCTGTCGCATTTACAGACAGCAGCAAGAGTTGTGTACCCTCTGTGGTGCTGGGGGCAGTTTCAAAATGGCTTGATATATGTGAGATATGGCCCCCCAAAAAAAGAAAAAGAAAAAACGTGCAATTTAACAGGTCAATGTCCAAAGTACAATTGGCAAATGCCAGAGAAGGACTAGCTCTGCACATAAATAAATCTATAAATCAAAAAATCTAGAAACTATAGCGGACAGAGGCTGAATGTGAGTCTACTGTGTCATGCTGTAATGAAACAGATAAAACTCATGGTCCTACATGTAGTAAGAACACGTAAAGTAATGTTTAACTCTATTCAGCACTGGCGTGGTCTCAACTGGAAGGCTGTGTCAGGTTTGGGGTACCGCACTTGAAGAAAGGTGAGACCCAGCTGGAGACAGCTCGGAAGAGACCCCTGGAAAAGGCAGAGCCAAGAAAACACAACCCGTTAGCCAAGTCTGAAAGAAATGGGTGCAGTTTAGCCTTAGGAGAGACAGGTAATCTGCCCTTCATGCCTCTCGCAGAGGAGACAGCTAGGACTGGACCAATGTTTCAGCAAAAAGTGTCGGTTAGACACAACACAAGCCCTCCCTTGCTGTGGCAGGGGCTGTCGGGAGCAGTCGTCAGGTCTCCTTACCGCCGGCTGAAGAAGAGCTGGGACAGGCATCTCTGGGGAGCAGCCCGCACGCAGCAGACCCCAAAGCAGGTCAGGGAGGTGGTAGGTGACCCTGCAAGAGGGTCTTTCCCTGGGAGCAGCCCAGCAGCTGCCGGCACCCATGCGTGGGTTTAGAGACACCCACAGTTTTGCTGAAACTGGTGGTCAAGGCGGTCACCCTTCCTCCGTGCTGAGCTCTTGGACGCTGCTTGCTGCCCCGCTAAGTGATGAGAAAAATAATGGAAAAACGCTACCGAATGACATAAAGTTGTGCTTGGCGCGCATGAGTGCTTCTACCTTGAGGTCTGTGCGACAATAATCTGTGTTTGGGTCAGCACCTCTCTCCAAATTTCTGCAAGACTTATCTGTATGTTACTCAAACGGCACAACTACAACAAGGTGTTGTTTTACAAGAGCAAGCCAGTTAAAGTATTGAGCGTTCAAAGAATTAACGCTGGGAGGGAGAAGCCAATGAGTCATGGCCTGTGTGGAGTCCTGCAGTTTGAAAGCCTCGAAGGTATTTAGGTATTGCGGTGAGCTGAGGTGCAGGGCCTTAACATCTAACCTGTCTTAAAATAGGCAGTCTCTTGCCTTGCTCCCTGTTCCTCCATCTAATCAGAGGGCACATTCACCAAACACTTCAGGCTTTAAAAGACAGCAATGAAAAGAGCCTGCTACCAGGGACACCTCAAGAAGAAACAGCTTTCTGTCCCTGGGGGGAAGACAGGTTTGTGACAATCTGAGGGGAAGGACATCCCACTCTGCCTGCCAGCCTTTGAAAGGCGTATCGTGCCCTCCACGTTAGCACGACCAAGGAACTGGTCCTCTTCATGTCTGCGGGGAATTAAGTCTGGCTGAAGGAACGCAGAAAATCTGAAGCGATTCAGACAAGCATGACTCAGCCACCCTGTCACAGTAAGTTTATAATGCTGAGGAAGAAATTTACCCTTGAACATATTTTAATTGACACGCTAGATTATATACACTGAAAGAATATCTTTCAAAATAAAAGATGACAGACTTTCAACATCTGGTCTAATTCCCTGCAACTATACTAGCAGATGTAAACTGTTATGTATTCTATTAGCAAATATTCTTCCTTTATTTCCTTTTTCTAAGTATATGAATGTACTTGTATATATTTTTATTACAGCTATAATAATCTATCTTAATTTTATATATTCACACTTGAATTCTGGGTTTAAACAAAAACTGCTCATGGTGCGCAAAATTCTGCTCGTAGAAATGGGAAAGAGTTTTGCTAATTACTTATGTGGGGCTAGGATTTTGCTCAATAAGATTATGCATGTCTCAGGAGTTTCCAGAAGCAATATAAACTGTGAGACTGAAGCTGAAGTTGTGTTTATAGGCACCATAATTGCACCAGAAAAATTCTGGGGGTTTTGTTGTTGTTGTTGCTGAGCTTATTTGCATTTTTTCTGGAACTGATTGAACGAGGACTGCTTGTGAGCCCTTATTTTGGCTGTCTCACGGCGATCAGAGGATGACAGAGTGGGAGAGCTGTGCCAGCTCCACTCACTGCACCCTGTCCCACGAGCCCTCAGGCAGGGCTTGCACGCATCTGAGGGGTGGCTCCCAGGACTGAGAAGCAAAACCTGCCAGGCTGCTGGTTCAGCTGATCTATTTTTAATTTTTTTTTTTAATTTTTTTTTTTAAATTTTTAATTTTTCCTGCCTGCAGCAGTTCTGCCCAAAGAAGATGCCCATCATCTGTGGCCCTTGGACCTGCCAGTTCTCTGCTCCTGTGTGCACTCCCTAATGCCTGTCAGCCTCAAAAGCTGACTTAGCAGAGACCTGCCATTTCTGGCTCATTTTCACATGGTAAATTCGTGGGTGCAGTAACTTCTAGCAAAGCAGTGGTGACAAGTACTTGGGGCTGGTAACCTTAGCCACAGGAGCAGAAGCAGCCAGGAGACGATGTGTTGCGTCCTTCGCCCCATCACCCACTACAGCCAGCGTTAAAATCCCTGCTTTTATTGACCACGCAGAATTGGTTTGGGAGGGCATTGCTCGAAGCATCTAGCACACTTCACGAAGTGTGTTAACGGAGTGGAAGGGGGAAGCCAGCCTCCGAAGCAGCAGTAAGCTGTCAACAGATGCATCGTGGTGCTCATTCATCCAACATCAGCCTATCCAAATAAGTTTAAAAGTAAGCTTTGAAGCCAGCCTGGGAGGTAAAAATTGAAGGAGATGAGAAATTTGCATCTTTTTGTGCATTCAGTCAAAACTACTCCTGCAAAAACACATAAAAGCCCCTAACCATTATGGATTTGTATATGCAGATTTAGTTCTTCAGCTGCTTTATGGTAAGACACAGAAACCTGTCAACAGAAGCACTGTCGCTATGTTCCATTAGCATGTATTTATTTACATGACTATCAGAAACCAACCACTTAAATAAATCATTGTTAGGGAAGTGGACTACTTAAAGAATGTGTGGCCCATTCGCCCATAAAACACTAATTATCACAGCAGCACCTCTCCAATGAATCACCGGTAATGAGACACCATTATGGAAAGTATCAATTTTCAGTGCAACTCAGCCACACTGTACATGGTCAAGTAATTGTACCGAAGTGCCTAACAAATAAAACTTTTCCATGAAAATACATTGTTCTCTGGGCAAAATCATCTTCCAAGAGGGCTCAGTGATTTTTTGCAATTTATATTATGAACAAATAACACCTCAATCTGTGTGTTGCTTATTACTGTTTGGAAATGTGAGTAGCTCTTTACTTACAAGAAGAAGAATTCTGTCAAAACCTGTCATCCTCAGGTATGAGGTCACTTCTGTACATCTGTGCTGCTTACCAGAAGGGAAGAAGATTCAGAAGGCCTTTAAAAGCAAATGTAATGTGATTCCATGATGTGGATACGCAAATGAAAATGTTCTCTGTCCAATACTCCTAGCCACTTTTTGGTGGCATCCGGAGGCAGTGTATCTTTGTCATGAGGCAGACAAAACAGGTTTTTCAGATTTCCTGAAAGTCTTCATAGGATTCCCATGGGGACCGTATTTCCATACACTGAGGGGAAGAAGAGGAAGTTTAATACTGGTGCAGAATGGGGCAAGACTTTGATTCATGGAAAAAAAACCTGCCTTCATTGAAAAGCAGATAGCGATCTTGGATCTTCTGTGTTGGTCAAAAGTTCTTCCTCTGAAGCAGCTGCTGTCTACACGTCTGCCCTGACAGCCTGCGACGTTACGGAGAATCAGGTCATCGCCACAACTCACCACAACCTTCAGCTTCATTTTAATGGGAGGAAATAGTGCCTCTCGCCGCATCACATGTAGAATGGCTGGAAGGAAATCTGTGCAGCAGCGTGCCTCCCCATCCTCCTTCGAGGGGAAAGCAAGCGAGAGGCGAAGTCCATGGCTGCGTGGTACTCGGAGAGCACGGGCAGGACCTGGCAGCCCCAGGTGGTGACAAGTTCATAAAGCGTGACAGCATTACCAGGTAACCTCCACCAGCACTGCAGCTCACAGTGCTTTCCGGGCCATGGAATTAGGTAGCAAGGGGAAAGGCAGTGCTTCTGTTAAGCTAGGGAGTTTTCTTACTCCATGCGAAGCCCTGGTGTCAGGATGCACAAAGCTAGGCAAAGATACTACTAGGCCAACGAATTCCAGAGATTGGCTTCCTCCTATATATATTAATGAAGCACACCAGGTCCAGGCTGATATTCATGGTTAGTACTTAGCACGGGGGCTCCGGAAAAAAGAAGATAGTACAGTTTTTCTCATTATTGATCTATGTGCAGACTGAGGGCCTGTTATAAAGAAATACTCAATGATGAACGCATGGCATCAGTCGATAGAGAGGATGGAGTATTTCCTCCTGTCTGCTCCAGTTTCAGTGCCTGGTTTAATTTTGAAATGCATTCTTGCAGAGGTATGGATATGGGCTTCTCCCGCATCCTGTGAGGACCACAGCTGCACACTCACATGCATCACAGTTCTGCATGTCTCGTACAGAGACAGATTTCCCTGGAAAAAAATCAATTTTCTGGGTTGCTCCCTGTGGGATCTGTCACTAGCCGACAATTTTGGTCACTTTTTATATTTCCAAGGGCACCTCCTCAGTGCCTGTGGGATGAATGTACTGCTTTTGTCTTGCAACATCTGCATGAAGCAGCTTTTGGAGGTTTGCTTTTGTGAGGGACCCGGGGCTACCTGTCATGTGGTTGGGAACAAGATAGCAGGACGTTTACGTTCTTCTTGTGTTTCCTCAAGCAGCTGTCTCTTCCTGATCGTCTTGCGTGAACACTAGTTTTTGTGCCTTAATCGAATGTCCTTGCTCAGGTCTTCATTGCTAAACATCTTTTTGCTTTCTTCTCCCATATGTACCTGCGCCAAGGATATAGGTGTATCATAAGAGGATAGG
Organism: Haliaeetus leucocephalus; assembly: GCF_000737465.1. NCBI lineage: Eukaryota > Metazoa > Chordata > Aves > Accipitriformes > Accipitridae > Haliaeetus > Haliaeetus leucocephalus. Next base: position 7,328,619 of record NW_010972931.1, read on the forward strand.
AATTTACTAGTTTTCCAGGCTGAAGGGACACTTAACGGGCATGCTGCTTGTTTCACACCAAAAAAGTATAGGCTTGGGAGTAGGATATTATGAGGTCTGATTTCTCACAGATTCATTTATCATGGATTCAAGCAGAAGGCATGAGGCTGGAGCGGCGGGTGCTTGTCCGCCGGCAAGGCAGGCCCACAGCTCTCACCCAGGTCCTGTTCACGGGTGCTGCCTTTTGTGGCTGCTTAATTGCTCCTGCCACAATCCAATGTGTAATTCAAAACTGCTGGTGGGAAGCTCTGCTTTTGGCAGGACGGGAGCCTTCTCTGATCCATGAAATACTTCTGGCCGTTGACTCCATGCATCGGGTTTCTCCCGGCACAAAACCCCAAAGCAGCAGAGGCCGTAGACTCTGTGGGTTGTTTTTTTTAACCTTCATTTCTCACGTAGCTACCCCTTGTCAAGCTTGGGCCTGGTCCAGGCAACGAGACTTACCCCCACATTCTTAAAAAACATCATATATCTTCTTTTTGAATTATACACCCAAGTGAGCTATAAATGGAGAGTAACTGCCATACGCAAGAACAAAGGGGTTTGCTGAGCAGTGATAAATAATAAATTGCCCAGGAAAAATGCATCCCCTACCTTGGGTTTTGTTTTGCTTTGGCTTAGCACAATTTCCACAAAATTTTGGCAATCACACTGCCATTATCTTTTCATGATGGAGGCCCTAGGAACTTGTTCAGCCCACAGCGAGAGCCCTTTATGTACCTACTAATGTGTTGGTTCACAGACAGACGGAGGGAGGCTGCTGATCTGAATAGCAATCAGATGCCAGCGTACGCCGCCTCTCTACGAGAGCCGTGGACATTAATAACGTCTCTGGGGAGTGGCTGCAGCTGTAATAAAGAAAAGATATCTGCAGTGTTTGCACAGCTCTCTTCATTCATCCTGGTATGTAGTGAAGTGTGATAATAAGGACTTTACAAAATCTAACTGACAGTCTTGGGTGGGGGGGCATCCGTCATGGGGGGGGAAAGAATGAAGAAACATTTGTTTCTGCTAGACATAGTTGAAACACAGAGGTGTTTTTAAAAGTGACCCTCTGGTTTTTGGTGTTTTGTTTTGTTGGGGTTTTTTTTGTACATGAAACAACAGTCACAACGTGGTCCTTTCTGAATATATCCTAAGGGGGTTTCATTTGGAGCTCTGACTCCAAAAAAAAGTCACGTCACAGACCTGCATGCATGCTTTAATCCTCCATCTGCAACAACAGTTGTGCTTACAGCAAGCTCGGAAAAAATGATTGCTTTTTCTGTGAATGCCCAGGTACAACAAGGAATCGGTTACATGGTGAAAAACTAAAACTGGCTATCTGATAGTTTTGACAATATTATAGACCAGCTCCTGCGAATGCAGCGTGTCCCAGATCAAGCCCTTTGTGCCTCCTCCAAGATGTCGGGAGAGAAGCATCAGTCAGCACATGCAGGTGAAGCACTGGGCACTTGTGCTGGTGCATAACGTCCTGGGGCTCCAAGAGCTGCTCACCTGCACAGAGCAAAACAATGTCCCTGGTGCCCTCCTGAGAGCCACAGGGGCTGAGCTGGGACGCGGTCCCCAGCGTCTCCCTCCCTGGGAAGCGTGGGTCAGGTCACAGACAGGCTCTGGGTCTCAGCATTAAATCACACCTTGCAAGTGTTAAGCAAACACAAGTTGAGACTCAAGGCACAGCGAGGCTGACTTTGCATTATGTTTACAATCCAGTTTTTTTCTTTTGGTGGCTTCTGGGCACTTAACTTTTCATTTTTAATGTTGCAGCAGCGTAGACTCATGTCCTTGCTCTAAAGATGAGGGAGAATTCAGCAACACCAAGACAAAAGTAATTCACCAGCTCCATGACTCACATCTGTGACTTGCACAGCAGGTCTGTCCAAAGAGGAGATGCATCTCTGCAGCGGCAGCCCAAGGAGATGGAGGTGACAAGGCACCTCAAAGTGCTTGGAGCACCAGAGGGTCTCCTTACAGCGTGGTTTAAAGCACCTAAATAAGTGCAAAATTACCAGTTTCCACCAGCAGTATCGCTGGGCACCACTAAGAACCGGGGCAGCTCCGTGGCCACTATCACAGGAGAGTTCTTGGTGACAGTAAATGCAAGATGGGAAAGTGCCTGTGGATGACAGAAGTGTTGCTGTAATTAAATGCAAGAAAACTTAGTGAACACAAACGTAAACATGCACAGTGTCAAAAAAGGGAAAACTTAAAGTCTCATAGCAGTGTTGCCAGCTCTTTTTACAAGTTTCTGGCTAATTGAGGTTTAAAAAAAAAATCTCAGTTGCTGGAGTCTTTTGATTATGGGAGAATCTCATCTTTCACTTCAAATAAGAGTTGGACTGCAATCTTTTTGGCTGAGTATAAATATCTTAAAATTATGACTTACAGACTCAGAAACTAAAAGACAAATAAAAGGAGCCCTACATTTATTAATTTTAAAGCTCTTTTGACTCCTAATTCAATTGATGATTTCAAGGCCTGTGTTACAATTTTGTGAATGCTTCAGTTTTAGCTCATCTGAGCATCTTAAACACGCTCAGTCTAAGTTTTTTCTTCACATAGCAAGTATATGACAGGCATAAGGGTAGGGGTAATCCAGCATGCGCATATTAATGTCTTCCTGCATTTTCTGAAGATATCAGGAAGGTGGATGTCAAAAAAGAAAGTCCCTAAGTATAAAAATGTCAGCAGTTTCTTGTACGGGTTTGTTGTTTTCGTTTTTTTTTAAGTTTATGACAAGCTAAGATGCAGTGCTGGGCACGTCTTCAGCGCAAGTCACCAGGCTGCCTTTGTGCTACCTTGGGCATAGTCTGGGGCAAGAAGAGCTGCACAAAACCAGTTTGAGATGAAAATTGCTGCTCTCACAAAACTGCGAGCTGCTCCACTGGCCAACACTCCCGTCTGGAGGGCAGCAGCCCTCCACCGCAAATGCTTTTCTTCACTGTCAACAAGCAATTCAGCGAACAACATGATCCCTCGTCTGCTAGCTCATGTTTGAGTTGGTTCCAACTCCCAATTATCCAGGCTTGGCTTAATTCAGAAAGTATGTCTGAAGCGCTCCACCAGCAGCAGTAACAGCAGCCAGGTTGGATGAGCGCTGTCAGTCGATAGCCCGGCTGTGCGGCGGGCGCCTTCTCCCCCATTGCCATCAGAAACATCACCTTCCTCTCCACCACACGGAGAGATTTCGGAACAAGCCCAGCAAGGGCTGGGAGGGCGCGGGCGGGAAGCTGTTTAAGCCATGGCAAATGGAGCTCTCAATGGGGTGCCAAGGGGAGCGAGCATTAATGAAAAGCGGGATGCAAACTCATCCATCTTTTTTTTGCATTTCCCAGCCTCGGAGACAGTAGCTGCTCTAATCACAAGAGAGGGTTTGCAGGATGTGTGGGAGAATGGTTGGTATTTGCCTACATTGATTTTTTCAGCGGGTGGAGATGAGACGAGCAAAGCCTCGGAGCCCCCATGGTCCCGCTTAAATCCGAGCAGATCGCAGGGCTCGTGCCGGTGTCTGACTCCAACTAAACATACCTGCGCCCGTGCGGGTCAGGAGGTTGTGTTTGTGCTTTCGCAGCAGCGCAGGTGTCTGTCAATCCTCCAACATGTGCTTCAGGCCTGGCTTATATATGTCTAACTGATTAATTAATCTCTGTGCAGCAACTGGAAAATGTAAAGTGCGACATAAAAGATAAGTATTACTATTACTAAATCTGTAGTCGACAAGTGTGACTTGACATAAAGTGGCAGGTTTTATCTTACTCATTGCTACTATCTGAAAGAGGCCGTTGAGAGCAAATTTCTGGAGCGTAATTTATTCTATAGACATAGTGGGATAAGTGGTGCACGCGAGCAACTTACGCTGCGTGCACCACAGGAAGCGCTTTGCTGGCAGAATACATGATGATTTTTTTTTCACACGTTGCTCCACTACCTGTGACTCAGAGGCTCAAATGCAGGGGCATCAGATGGGTACACCGTGCTCCCTCGGGAAATTTGGACTAATAAATCAATCACGGCATATGGTTGCAGAGCCCCCAGCAAGATGCGGAGGGTGGGGTGTTGCGGGAGCGTGGCAGACTGTAATGGCAGAGGCGTGACTGGAAAGCCGTGACATTCGGGGTGCCGACGAGGGTGCTGGAGAGAATGAGAGGAGGCTGGCAGCGCGACAGCGGCCGGTGGCGTGGCCGGAGGGTTGCAGTGCTTAACGGTCTCTGGCTGGGCGTTTCTTACAGCGTCCATCGGCTGGGCGGAAGGAGCGAGGGTGGTCAGGAAGGCGAGCTGGGAAGTAACGTGACTGGTAAATAACTATATGAACTAATAAATACATCTTGTGCACTTGTGGAGAGCCTAGTGCTACAGGGAGTTGATCCGGACTGTTCCCTCTGGGCCATATGGTAATATAAATACTTAATAATAACGATAATAATAGTAAAGATCTTTGAAAATGGAGAACTCTGTAGGCAGTTATTTTTATTAATAGGAGTATGGAATATTTGTGACTTAATGGCTGCTAAATACTTTCAATTGATTTGAGTCTACGAAGCCAACCTGAGCACATACACAACAAATCATGCCTATGTTGCTGTAGCAGAAAAGCAGGTCAGAATCCAGCTCCTGGAAAAACACCCATGGCACTGAATGAAGTAGGTCACCCTTGTCCAAATCCTCACTGTCTTGGATATGAGGTAGTGTAAAACTGTTTTCAACTGTGCTTAATTTGTCAGTATTCAAATAAGTGAAATACTAAAGCAATGGGAACACAACCTTAGTTTTAATGGGGAAAAGCAGGAAGGGTCAGAGTCCCTTCTGCTGACATTAAACTCCTGCAGATACCCAGGTATGGCCAAAACTGTCTCTGAAAAAGCAATATGATGGTGATGCCACACAGCCTGAACTCTTCCACTCCTTGCCTTTGCACTGAAGTCTAGCACCTTAGTGGCTCACTTAATTTCTTTGGATTTGGTCTTCTTTAAAGAAAAATATGCATTAGTGCTTCTGGCTTCTCTTCTGCTTTTTTCAACCTTACAAGTTTCTTGGCATCTTTTTGCAAAATAATGAAGGAACCAGTCCTGGTGCTTGCACACAGAGAAACCACTCACATGAACACAACCTCTGACTTCTGCACTTGCCCTGCGTTCTCAGTCCCTGTAGCCACAGCCTAACAGCATGCACATGTTTGACTGCTGTAATGTATGCTGGGGGAGTAAATCCACCTGATTAGTGGTTTAAACCTCACTTTCTTAGTGAGTCAGGTGATACAAGGCTCTGCTTAGGGTCAAGATCTCTCCCCTAACAGATGCTTTTTTTTGTTTCAGCCTTCAAAGCTTTCCCTAGCATTCTCTCTGGTTGTTCCTGTTCCTCATCTTCCAGGGTTTCCCAAAGTTGTATAGAAAGTACCTCACGTTTAAAAGGGTTTAAGTTAATAAATGATAAATCCAGCCACTGTCAGGTAATGTGTCATAGCCTAAGGAAAAAAGAAAGGTCATGAGCAAACCTCAGACGCAAAATATGTGGTTTCCTTGAAAAGCCTCAAATGCACTGGGAGAAATTTTTCTTCTTGTGCCAAGCAAGGTTTCTGGACAAGTTCCCGAGCATCACTTTCTTGTGGATCTCTTGCAAAGTCCCCAAAGCTGTACTTAAAAAATTTAGCTGGCCTCTGAATTCACAGGAGAAACAAAAGTAAAGTAACTGTATGGAGAAGGGGAAAGAAAAAGCCTCTGAGAAAATGTCTATCTTTTTTTATTGTTATTCAAAGCTACAAAGGATGTGAGGAAGTTCTGTGTAAAAGCAATGAGAGGGGCAGAGAGTGTGCCAAATGGAGGCACATGCAGGGGAAGAGCGAGGAAGAAGGGAATCTGTGCTTCCAGCATCGAACTGACATGCTACTTCTCACCATATTCCACATTTTTCTCATGCTAGCCTGTTTGGGTATCATCCTAGTTGTCAGCAGCAAAGCCACACAGGATTTGCTTGGCAGACAAAGCTGGTTATACCAGGGAAAACTGGAAAGAAATTTTGTGTGATCCAAATTTAGCTGATCCACCAGAAACCCTGGCATACTATGAAGATGGTGACCTGGAGTCACTCTAGAGCCTTAGGTGATGAGCACAGAAAAGATGCTAGTTTAACTTGGTGAAGGTCAAAGGCAAGACAGGCCCTTAAGAAGATCCTCATCAATGACCTCATTAAACAAAATCTTGACCGTGATCCTGAAGTTCATACCGGGGTTTAATACAAAGCTCACTGACTCCATTTAGTTTTAGGTGAAACTTGTGGTATAAACCTCTCATTCTCTTAGAGAGAAACAGTAGATGAGGCTCTAAGCTTCTCAGCCACTGACTGTTACCCCGAGGTGGAGCCACACTTGGCCAGGCCACTCCTTTAGCACGAGGAGATGGGGGAACACAAGACGGAGGGCAAGGACGAAAGCCTGAAGGAGGAGGGCTTGCTAGTCCTGCTTTTGCCAGCGAGAGGGGATGGAGAAATTGGGCAACTTCTTTTGCTGGGCACCTGTTTTCAACTCAGGCTGCAAAATTCCAGTTTCAAGTCCTTTCCTTCCTCGTCGTCAAATTGTCCAGCTCTCGGAGCAGAAGAGATGGTGGGCTGTGGGTGATCAGAGCAGTCTTGCTGTCCTTGGCAGCCTCCTACCCTGTGCCCATGCCTGCAGCTCATCGCTGCCAACTCTGCCTCCTGTGATGGGGCAGGACGGGAATGCTAAACTCTGCCTGCATGTGGCTTACTTATTCCACAGCCCTGCAGCCTCGCATCTCTTCACATGCTGCTCAGGCGTGCATGCAGGGGAGAGACTTTTAGCTGTCTCAGCATCCCAGAAGATGTTTGGGTTTTGGAGGTTTTTATTATTTTGGAAAGTTGTCCTTCCACTGCTTAGTTCATTTTTTTATAGTCAGTCTCTGTGAGTCCATCACTAGCTCTCAGTTTGCAATGGACTGTAGGTGCTGTAGAGGAGAGTTATTTGATTCAGTATTGAACTGCGCAATATAAAATTATTGAGTAGTCTTATTATTGAAATAACTCTTTGGTGTCTCTTACATTCTGATGTTGGACCTCTTCCATTTATTTCTGTATAGTCCTGCATTTGGAAGTAATTTGTGTCTTGGAACAGCAACCTGAAATTATTGGCCAGCATTGTGTATAACATAATGAGTGCTAGACATTTATAAGCTTAGCGGGTTTGTCAGGAGAATATCAGCTTCCGCTCCTCACCCTATTACCAGAGGTGTTCTGGCTGACCCTACAGTTGCCCCAGAGTTTTAGTCATCTAGAAGTTTTGGCTTCAAAATCAATACAAGTTTCAATTATGTTTATATATCTTCAGCCATAATAGAAAGCAGTGGTCTCTGCATCCATCTGATGTTGGAGGCAATGTTATCTAACAGCTGACAGAGCAGACAGGAGCTCATCTGGCTTGGGCATGCTCTGCTGGAATGGATTTTGAGACCCTGAACAGAGCATTTTGGTTTTGTGCTTCTTTTGTAGTCTGTAAAGTGGGTGAGATGGGTGTGAAGAGGATGGAGGAAGGAAGCAGGGAGAAAATTTCCTTCTTCTGGCTTCTTTTATTATTATTTGCACAAAACTCTGTATGAATTGTAGTTGCATACATGGCAAATAGATGTTGCTATAATAGACACTTGAAAGAGAGTCTGTCTAGAGGTGGAGTTTTGCACCATACTTGGAGACCTTCCTGATGGCAGATGAGGGAGGCAGAATCTGTTGTAATCCATGCAGTACAGACATGTGCACAAACTCTTATTAGAAAGTCAGAGAAGCCATGCCATGGGCTCAAATGCCCATCGAGGGGAGTGTAGCTGAAGGATTCAAGCATGGCATCTTGCTTTAGCTGGGCTGCTTCCAGTGATATTATGCATATTTGTTATTTAGACACCACATATCAAAAAAAAAAAAAAAAAAAGCAAACAAATGCGTGCAATATGTGATAATTGGTTCACTTCTCCAGCATGGTTTATTCAAACTAAATAGATGTGCTTCACGTTCTGGAGAAATCTCCATTTCTTGTATTCACAGCTTGAAAGGCACTTTGAACATACAATCAAGCCACTTGATGCGGAAAAGGAAATGTTAACAGAGGAACAGATTGGACATTGCTTCATTTTAGTTCTCTAAACATATAGTGGTCATTGACCTACAAATACAATAGCTGTTGCCTTAATAGCATTTTTCAGTAGCCCAGATAAACACTGCTAGTCAAGAGTTGGCTTCCTCGTTGGGTTCTGTTGCATCTCCTGGACAGATGATGGCATTGTAGCCCTGCCGTATTCTGCGAACCCAGCCAAGGTACTCCCAGAGCGAGATCTTGATTTGATTGTGCTATGCATGCTTTACCAGCTTAAGATTTTTGCCTTTTGCTTTCATGTCTTCAGTGAAACAGATGAATGCTATAATAGCAGTACTTTCTAAAAGGAAGACATGAAATTCCTACATTTATAATAAAAAAGTGTTACCAACCTCATTGTAATTCAGACTTGAACTGTTCACCCTGTGCACGTCCAGAAACTCATTCTCTAATACTAGATGCAATGATCTCTGGAGGGAAGTTTTCCATCTGTTTCCTTATGATGTTAAGCTGTTAGTGCTGTTCATTATTTATTACATCTACTGGTGTATGTTAAGCTATGATTTTCTTCTTGTCTGGTATTAAGAATTCGACTTGGTTAGTGTAAAAAAACCCCTAGGATTTGCATATTACACATTGATATTTAGCGTATTTGGGGTGGGGGGAGATAGGGGACTGTAATTGCTCCCAAGCTGCTTTTGTGCAAGCAGATAATTTATATTTAATTCAGTGATACAGAGCTAAATTAACCACTTAAAATGGAGATAAATATAGACATGCTATATATAGGTGGAATCTGCCACCCATACTCAGATTGAAGAGCATTATCTCTGCTTGATTTCAGTAGGACTACTGGAGGGTAAGATGCCTCTCAATATGAGCAAGGTAGGCAGAATCGGGCCCATCATAAATATGTATGAGTATGTATTTCACCTATATGAATGAAAGCGCGTATGTGAGAGAGAGGGCTTTTAAAATATGGGTATGTGGTTGCCAATGTGCATATTATAGGAAAGCTAACATGCATATGGTTTATTCTCTGTATTTTCACATCTTCTATTACTGGAAGGTTGGGAGGACTTTGGTTATTATGTTGTTCTATATAGAATAAATGACTAATTCTCTCTTTGGGGTGAGGAATGGTTCAGCCCGATTCTCTGTTCCTTTACAGAAATTATTACCTTTTTCTGGAAATAGAATTCTTGTTGAGTTTATCCTATTTCATCGCTGCTTGCATTAAATACTAACAACAGTTTAGGTGTCACAACATAGCTGGGAGGGATAGCGTTCGTGTTATTATTTGCAATTATTATATCAGGAACAGCTCTTTACATTCAGCATCTTGCTCACAGAAATATCTTAGAAGATGTACAGAAATAAGATCAGTATCTTATTACACTGTAATTAAAGTATCAGTTTGGGCTGTGAAACATTATCTAGATCAACCATTGAGGTTACTCTTAACAATACCGATTCCTTTGGAATAAATATATGTGTTTCCAAACTGCATAATGGGAAGTTTTAGCATATCATTCTCACATGTAGTGTCTTTTGATGTGATGGAGAATTGTAGATGAACTGAAATGTTCGCTTTCCTGTCATGTAGCTGGTTCTTTATCATAATATAGATGTTATTAAGATAAAATCTGTCTCTCCATATTGTAGTATTATAAAACTCAGAATTAGAAATGCTTTATCATTTCTGAAGAACAAAGACTATGACTGCTTTAAGCAATATCAAAGTCAGACTACCTTTATTGGGGGGAACATGAAGGAAAGCATCAGCATTTGCCAAAGCATAAGTTAATTCTTGTCAGACTTAACACAGGATGTTTGCAATTACCAAGCAAAATAATCACTGAGTGATAAAACAAATAAGCTTTCCTAGTGCTTTTTTAGTACTTTTATTAAGTGGTAGCAGAAATCACCTACCTAGGAACAAGATTGCTCGATTGTACATCTGCTCTTTTGACTCCTGAGTCAGATGCTTACATGGAGTAAATCAACACTGCTTTGACAAGCCAGTGGAGCTACGTTGACCTACACCTTCTAAGCTATATGTATAGGATACTAGATCGGTAAATATAAAGGTACTATTTAAGGTGCCCCAGGCACTGGAAAAATTCTTGCTTTTGCACCCATTGAAGATCACCTCTGTAAGACTGCACCCATTGCAGCCATTTTGGAGAGAAAGTCTAGATGCAGTTATTGACAGATTGCAACCTATCTTCTCACAGTGGCATCACCCAGCATTTTTTGGAAAGGGACCTGGAAGTGTGGTTAGTCCCCATACAGCCACAAGGATCTCTTGTAAGCCTCAAAACCTATCCTTTGTGCTAAGGATCTCAAGAGCATCATAGAGACCAGCCTCCCTCCCCGCTCTGGCATCGTTTGCTTTTCAGATGGTTTTAAAGGGAAGTTGTGGCACTAAATGAACAGGGGGATGGTGAAATCAAGCAGCGGAAAGCTAGGAACTGTCGGCGCTGGGGTTATGTATGCAGTCACTGAGTAACCATCAGTAACCGTGGGAGTAACTTCTCATGGCTTGTGAGCAGAGCATCGCAACCCTGATCTACTCAATTAAAATCTGCAGCTTTACTAGTTATTTTTCAAGCTATGAGTTTTGTGTTAAAAGAGTTAGAGGCAACGTACGTTTTTTGAGATGGAGCGTTGCTGCGATGCTGCTCCAGTATGCGGCACTGCCTGTTTGCAGAGCAAGCAGACTCGGGCCTTCTTGACCAAAAACGGTTCTTTGGGGTCTGTCCCAGGCTCCCTTCACTGTGGGGAGAAAGAGCTGGTGAAGAAGAGGCTGATTAAATGCCTGTGTTGGAGGAGAAGAATTGCTGCCCTTTTTGGGGTCTATTTTTTTTAATTCCATTAACTGTAAGGGAAGATTGGAGTGATACCTTGGAAGGAGACACATGAAGGTGATACCTCCTGCTGGGTTTCAGTCCCAGTGCTGCAGGAAAATCCTGAACCACATCTATCCACAGTTGGCTCAGGCCAGCGCTGCTGAAACAAGGTGGAGCTCACAGCCTCTCTGCTCTCCATGCCGGGCTGCTGGCTGGATGCAGAATTTCATAGTGATCTCCCAAATGAAAGGCATGGCCATTGTTGGTGCTCATTCTGCCAGCAGCATGTTTGGTCCACCAAGTCAGTTAGTTAGTTTATAGTGGTGCAGTCTTCTTCAGGTGTCCTTCCACCGCAGCTATTTTCTCGCTGAGTTGGACACATTCTTTAGCCCTGTCTGGGTATTACCAAACCCTTCCGAGAGTTGGCAGCCCACCAATATGTGCTCTGTGGCTGTGCTTCTCCACACTCTCAAGTGACTATACCAATGGATAGTCATACGGGACTATCCGGTTAGTGTTCAGGGGTGGTTCAGACATCTCTGGGTCAGGCATTCCCACATGTCCAGGCACTTTGGCAACAGCAGCGTTCATGTCACTACAATCACAGCCAGTTTCTGGAACCCTTAAAATTAACCTTTGGTATCAAAGTGAATCAGGTTTTAGTTTAAATTTCTTTAGGGTTTGGTTTCTTTTTTACTACATTTTCATAACCAGTTAAGCAGACAAATGTGAGCATCCACAATTATTAGAATAACAAAGATTATACAGTATGGTTTGTAGGCTGCTCTTTCACAAGAGGAGTACCTCTGTTGAGCCCCACTGAGTTTGCCTGAAAACCTTTTAGAACATTTGATGTCAGGAAATTACATGTAAAAGTGGGGAGGCTGCTTCCCTGCTGCTAACAGGGATTTACAACATAACCTATGGTGATTCCTACATGTCGCCTTGTATTACACTGGATATGAAGCAATGTGACCTAACCACAAATTAAATGATTTTGATATTGGTTTGGAAGGATTCTTAACTATCAATCTAGATCTTCACTTTTTTTTACAGCCAGTTCTTCAGTATTTTGAGTTCATCCAAAACATTAGCTCCCAGAATCATGTACTCCTGTAAAATCCCGTGTGTCAGTCAAAGAAAGAGAAAGCGAGAAACAACAGGAGAGAGTAAGTTGAATATATAATTCAAAAAGTTCCCAAACAAGTAGATAGAGTCCTTAATGGTTTCTAATAAAAATACAAGATTTTTAACCCTTACAGTTTGCAATGCTGCATGATATACCATTGCTTCAGAGAAATGAGCACTTGCTGCAGCAGCTTAGATGATCTAAAAGCACTTTGTTCAGAGAGGACATAGCCAAGAGTGTGACAGTAAGAGCAGCTATATGAGATTGAGTGCTTCACCCACATATCAGCCAGGAAGGCTGAAGGAATTAGACGTTATCTAAGACAACTCACTATTGAATGCTCACTTTCCATTTCTTCAAAAAGTCATCTGGGAAGACCCAGAAATGAAAAGCCTGAAAATGGAAACCCCCAACCCACCCTTTCCTCCTGCTATTTTCTAGGCAGAGAGCACCCCAGAGCATGACCACTGGCTCTGCTCAGGCAAAAAGGTTTGGTAACTCTGCACATCTTTGTGGTGGTCTTAGGAGACACATAATTATGTGAGAAACTTGAATGAGAGACTCCTTCAGAGCTTCCCATGAAAGCACACTGTAAGGACTAACGGTTCTGGATTTGCCAACTATATACTCATGCATACGTAAAAAGGTGTGTTTATTTTATCTTGTTAAATATGCTTTTAGCAGGTGGATTGCACCATCATAGCAGTAACATTCTGAAACCATGACTAACATGGCACTTATGTTCTAAACCCTTATTTTCAGTCACTTATAACTTTCTGAGAAAAGTAGCTTTTGCATTGATTTATTATGCTCCACCTGGGACCAGACACAATCATTTTGCAGACGAAAGGGAAGTTTTATTAACATCCATCCAGTCACTTAGCCAATTCGGAGTTGTCTGACTGAGAAAAAGCCTTTTTTGCTTTTAAATCCAGCACATAAATTCTGGGGGCTGAGATAACTCCAGACTTGTTTGGTTTAAAAAAAAAAAAAAAAACAAAACCAGTTTCACCTGGGTTGAGTGGAGTCTTCAGCTTTCCCCTTTCTGAGGAAGAAATGACAAATTTAAAAATAACATTGTGTATGTCCATGCTCACACATCTCTGTGTGTGCGTGTATGGGCCGATTTCAGAAACAAATTCGCACAGGCAACATCTTGAACACGAGTCCCAGGTATTGAAAGGATCATAAACACGAGCCGGTCTTCAATCTTCTCCTCTGAACTGCCCACACACAGAAAGTGCTCAAGTCTGTGCTAAACTGGAGTCCTGATAACTTAAAAGAAGGGAGATATTAATTATGAAGGTTGACAAATCTCCTTAGCTTTTTGACTGTTACCTGCACAGCGGTTGATAAAATGTTCAAGCTAATGGTATAAAGAAGTAAAATAATGATATTGCAGACTTACAGGTTTATCCTGGGATTAATAAATTACAGGAGTCCGCAGTGAGTTGTGTTTGAAGGGATAGCAGCTGGATCCTTGAAAACAGATGGCCTTCCTTGTCTAAGTAGGCTTGATCTTGTCTAATCTTAAAAGCTAAGCAGGTTTGGGTCTGAAAGATCCACCAGAGAATATCTCATGCTCTAGGTTGTTGCTTTTCTATAGCAGCAATTGCTGCTCATAATGTGATATGAAATTTAATGAGAATTTTGTGAAAATAAATAAATAAATGCAAAAATTATAACTTGATTTTATGTTTTTCATATTATTTCTGGTAGCATATTGCTAGAAATTTGCTGTGTTCTCAGGATAATAGGAATTTAATACAAGCTTCCTTTGCCTTAGTACATGATGCTTTGTTCAAATGGCAAAAAATTACCAGCCTGTTGCTGTGACCTGCAGCACGAGTTTTGAGAAAGATTGCTCATGAACTGGAGAAATTTAAAAGTTCCTAAAAATCCCAGATCCTCTGTATTTACAGTATTTGTTGTTTCATGAGCAGCATTTTCGGCTGCAGGTTTGGGGTTTTTTAAATTGTTTTGAATGTACTTTTCTTGTAGATTTTCTTAAAAATCTGAGCTGTTAGCACCCTACAGCATGACCATTTAATCGCAATCACTCAACGTCTGTGCACGTAACAGTCCAGTTCACAGCTACCTATTTGCACTCGGAACAGAGTGTGCCCACGGGAGGCTGCAGGGCTCTGCACAGCCCATTTCGCGTGTGCCAAGGCAGTCGAGAGGAGGGCAGCTTCCTCCTCCGGCTCCCGAACCCTCCTGGGTGGGCAGGCTCCTGCCAGACAAAATCCCACGCGGTCATCCTTAGGAACTCGGTGATTCAGCTTTGGAGGAGCAAATTTCCAGCTTACCATTTTGTATTTGTTTTTGTGGGAAAGCGGCAGTTACCGAGCCAACGTTACTTGATTTTCTAAAAGCCGGGATCAGTAAAGATTTTGCCTTTGGCTTTGGTGAGAGCAGCGTGAAGCCCTAAGGCAACTGGGGAGCGTTTATAGGTGACCGCTGTAGCTGGCTGCTGCTGAATGCTGACTGCTCACATGACAAACACCGGTGTTCAAGACTGATCAGATTAATTAGTCTGTCAGCATGGAAGGATCTGGTTTATAGCCACTTGACTATTTGTTATGGGGCTTTTTCTCTGAGCACTGTTAACCAAATACAAATGCTTGAAAATCGCACTATTCATGAATCAAGTGAATATGGAGAGAATAATTGTCACTTCCTTAAAATGCAACAATCCAAAATGCTTTATATAAGCATCTAGGATTAGAAAAATGCTGTTCTTTTCTGGTAATTTATTTTATATTGTACTGTATGATAGCCAGTGTGGTAAAGACCTATATCAATTATAGCATTTCATTACACAGTAGCACAAAACATAATGTTGTATAATAGTTTGCTTGCTCGAGAATAGGCAACTCTATCTCAGACAGTAAACCCCCCCTCAGAAATCCACAGATAAATTACATCAAGTATCTCATACTGTTGCAATCAAAAAAAGCATTTTTATAAAATCCAATTGAGCAAAATTAATTACTTCCACATAAGCCAGGTTTCAACAACAGAAAATTTTACAACCAACCTAAAATCTTGTAAATGCTAATTTTATGCACATCATAGAATTTCTGATGACAAAATGAAACCTTTATCTTATAATAGGTTCATACTGAATTCTTAAAAAAGACAGGCTTGGAAGCAAGCATAATATGCAAGTATTTATATAAAAGTATTTCCATATCCCCTAAATATATAAGTGCATATAGATGCACATGCACAATACACAACTACGTCTGTGTGTGTGTGTGTGTGTGTGTGCTTTCCCACTGACTGCAGTGTCGCTTGTAACCCATTTGCCCCACAATGTCAGTTCAAAGGTTTTCTAAGGATCACGAGTCTCTCTGCAGATGGTGATACCATTATACTAGCTAGTAGTGGCTTGCAAGACCTCATACTTGACTTGCATGTGCCTTTATTCTTGTAAATATTTTTGTTGATATAACAGAAGCAGTTTTTACTAAAAATTGGTGTTCTTAAAAATCATCAGATTCTGTCCTCTGAGGTGATGTTGATCAATTTTGTAATTTTGATATGATAAGATAAAGGGGCAAACATTAAAACAGTACAAAACTTGAAATTCTCTCCACTAAAGAATCTCTTAAAACTATAGCTCACATAGGTTTCTGTTACAGAAACACTTTCACAAGTAATACACAAACTACCAGATAACTCAAAGATGGAAAAAGGCTTTTTACCAGGGCATATAGTGATAGGACAAGGGGTAATGGCTTTAAACTGAAAGAGGGTAGATTTGGGTTGGACATATGAAAGAATTTTTTTACAATGAGGGTGGTGAGGCACTGGAACAGGTTGCCCAGAGATGTTGTGGATGCCCCATCCCTGGCAGTGTTCAAGGCCAGGTTGGATGGGGCTTGGAGCAACCTGGTCTAGTGGAAGGTGTCCCTGCCCATGGCAGGGAGGATTGGAACTAGATGGTCTTTAAGGTCCCTTCCAACCCAAACCAGTCTATGATTCTATGATAACTCAAGTGACTGATGAAAACTTACACATTAATAGAGCGGAAAAGTCATAAGTGGAATATCAAAAATATTCCTCAAAAAGAAAACCTTTAGTAATTTCCTTAATTTTCATCTTTATGGCAATGATCAGTAATATGGACCAGGTAAAGTTATGACTAGGTACTAAATTGTCATCTGATTACGTGACCAATTTGTAAAGACAATTTTTAATAATAAAATCTTCATGTCTGCTCTATGTATAAAATAAGATATGACAACAGTCTTCATAGGAGCCACAGAGAAAAAAAAATCATAGCTATGTGTTTGGCCTCAAAAAACCAGGCAGGTGACCCTACCAGCTCTGAGAACAGCTGTGACAGTAGCACTTTGCATTTCTACAGTGCTTTTCACGTCACAATTTCAAGGGGAAATGAAAAAGTGCTGCTTAATGTATCCTCCCCTTGGGTTCTAACTCTTGTTGTCCTTATCTATGTTTGAGGAAATTTCTGAGTGCTCATTGGAAAGTTAAAACCCCTTTGGTTTTTGGGAACCCACCTTAAGCTGGACTAGCCTGTATGTTCCAAGGTGTGAAGGTCCCGTGAGTCCCCCCATTCCACACGTGGGAAATGGCATGTTCAGCACTTCTAAAAATCAGTCTTCATGAACTAAGAGAAAATTAAGGCCAATTTCAACTCTAGTCAAATTACTAGAAACAAGTAGTGAAAATAAATGCACTGAACCCCTTAATTTTTTTAATTAATTTTTGAGGCCTTCTTTCCAGTGTAATCTTCATTCACTTTGGAGACTGATGAAAAAGGATTTCAGAAAGTGTCCCAAACATAGCAAACATTTACTGGTCCATAAACCTTCCTCTGAGACCAGAAGGAGTCCCAGCTCACTGAGGCAGCAGCAACAAGTCTTGCCAGAAAGAGGAAGACTATGAGGAGGGTGAAGGAGCGAGAGAAATGAGTGGTCTGAGGGAGCAGGTTGGTTTATCAGTCCCCAGTCCAGCTACCCAGATGCTCTTACAAGCACTGAGTGGTACAACATCAACAACTGCATTTGCTGCTGCCCCAAAGGGAGACCCTGATGTATTCGTTTGTGCATTGGTGGAGTAAGTAAATATTAAAATTGACATATTGTAAGAGGGTTTTCTCAGCTGCACTGAATAAAAGAAAAAAAAAAAAACCCAAAGCTTTGTCAGGTTGAATAAACCACTAGGATGAAGGGAGCAAAGTGATAAAGACCTCGATCCAAGCTATAGAAACAAACATGAAAACACTTTTTTTTAAAGTGAATGGGGTGTTGGGTCAGCCAGCCAGTGTGTCTGAACTACGTTTTTGAATGAATGTGTGATCTTACAAAAAAAGCTTCCCTGATGGAAAAATGGGGGGAAAGCTGTTGTACTTTCTAATGCAAAACAACTTTGAATGGCAACACCAACACTGGTATATTCATTTGATCATAGTTCAATGATTTTATTTTTTTAATTGCAAAACATAGGTAGCACTGGAAAAAACGTGCCTAATTTTGAATAATCAGCCTACAAAATAGAATTGTGCTATTGTTCACTTACTTTAGAAGGTGAATCATATATATACATTCAGTCTTTCCTATATGTTACCATTCAACTAATTTTTAAATATATATATATATAAGCACCACTTTCAAATAAAAATACGTATTAACTTTTTCAGTCAATGACTTAGTTTTTCACTTTCAACTGGAAACTCTAAAATATATCTTTGGAAGTTATTTACCAAATGGTAGGAAAGTGTAGCACAAACCAGTTACGTTTTCATAGTCTCTTTCTGTGTACTGCTACCTCATAGAATAATTATTTGCCAACACTTCGCTTCCGTAAGAATTTATAACTGCCAAGATTATCTATCCAGGAAAGTCAGTGAAAAAGTTGATTTCAATGGGAGAAAGTTAGCCCAATGTTTAGCTTCTTTAAAAAAAAAACCAAACACCCAAACTGTCAAATCCTGATTATTTCAGAACTTAGCAAAACTTATAACATTATTTTCCTTTTTTGTTCATGAAATTCTACTGTAGCTCTTTGACATGTAAATTTGAACTGACGACTCCCTTCTCTGGCTAATCAACACTGGCTTCACCATTCTGTGTTAGGATAATAATTGGCTTCACTTGCACAGTGAGCTTAATAATATGCTCTTCTTTTAATTGTTTGACTTCATTAAAAAACTCAGTATTTACCATTGTTTTCCTTTGCTAAAGAGATAAGTAAATTTTGGGGACGTGTTCCAGTGAATCATTTAAGTGGGTTCACGCCTTAAAATGTGTGGAAAGCCCCATGGGCCTCTCCTGCCTAGGTTGTATTCATCAGTGTGATATTTAAATGCTAAACAAATTTATTTCATAACTTTGTTTTCCCTTTCCACCTTTCCTACTCACCTTCTTCTCCTTCCCCTCGCACATACTAGATCTTCCTGTGCTTTACTGGGGGCAAGCTCAACCCAGTAAAGCATTTTGTTTGGAAACCAGCTGAATTCATATGATAATCTTAGGTGCAGTGCTCTTGGGCTACCATGCAAGGCAAGGTCCTAGGGAGAGCAGCTGCCTTTAACCGCACCGGTCAACACGGCTGGGAAAGGTGGGCAAGTTTTCAGGCTCTCTCAAGATCCCCAAGACCTTTGCCCACCTCTACCGGTGATAGCCCGTGTTCAACAGAGGGAATTCCCTTTCCCTGCCAGCCTTGTGTTTGTGAGGCTGGGGTCGTTCTGGGACTTCTGAGTCAATTCTGCCAATCTGGACCAGCCACTGAGATCTGGGCTGGCAAGTACCTCCAGTCCTGTGCCACTGCAACGCGGCAGTACTCTGAGCTGAGGTCACGAGGGGCCTCTGCGGTGACACGAGAGGCCTCTCTAGGCTCCGTTCTGCTCATGTTACTTGAACAAGCAATGATAATGAAGGAGGTCTGACCCATAACACATCTTCAAAGGTGCTGAGAGACCTTTATATGATGTTGCTTTCACAGTGTTCCTTGGAGTTATTATTGGTTCCACCTACACTAATTCACTCTCACGGAGCCTGACCCAGAAAAGATCTAGTCCATGTTTCATCTGACACTATCCTCCAAATTAATAAAAATGAGTGAAAAATAGCCGAAGAGGTTATTTTCTAATGTCTACCTTCAATTGGAAAAGGAAATTTCACTTTCTTTCTTTTAACTCCATCTGGTATTTTGCCAGGTGTAAGTCTTAATTCTTTTCACTGAAAAAAAAGTGTAATACTGTAATATCTGGGCACAAAAATTGCAAAGTGGAACAACAACATCCAGCGGTCTTTACTTGGTCTTGATACAAAGGTCCTTGTTAACATGTCAGTAAGGCAAATTTAAAAGAACCAACTGAAGGACAGGGTCAAGTTAAGGTATTTTGGCATCCACAAAATAGAACAGTGCTCTGAAAGCTCAGAAAAGGCTGTTGAAGCTTAACAACCAGCAAGATGTTGTGTAGGTGTGTTTGTGAAAGAGAGAAGCATGTAAGAAAGTGCCCAAGGAAGTCTCGCTTGCCTGGAACTAGAAGCAGATTTAAAACCGTCTGGGGCTGACAGACTCAGCAGGATGTCAGCAGTCTTAATAAGCCTGGAAAAATACTTACCATGCTTACCAAGCCAAATTGACCTCTGTTATCTCCTGGTTCCTTCTTGTGTCCACTTATAAGACCTAAGTTTTACACCTTCACTTCACTGTTACGATGGAGACATGCTTTATTACACTGAAAATTCTCATCTGCAGCTATTGCACACTTCTTTTCTCTGGCTGCCTAGAGTGGTCACAACCTTGTTGCCTATCCACAATGGCTAAAGATAGATTATGTCTGCTGCAGGAAAAACCAAATCAGGATCAAAGCAGTTCATTGATTTATTAACAGCACCTAATTAACCAGCAATCAGTGAACAATACTTTCGGGATCAATACCAGCAATACAACAGATAAATGGCAGCACTAGACTCTCCAAAGCATTTACATGACTTCAAGCACACCGGCACCTCCTTTGAAACCGAATCTATTGTTACATCAAGGCCACACAGAACTATTTTTCCAAATTATTTGCTTTTAGATCATATAGATGAATTCATTTCTTGAAGTGTTGTGACTTAGTAACAACTCTGTTCATTATTATGAAGGCATACGGAGATGCCTGGAATCGAAACCCTTGGGTTCAATCCAGATACGGAAGCAAAGCTTCTGGTGCCATGATCAGCTCTCCCTGCGTTTGGTCCTGACCCGTAATTCCTCTGCCCAGTTTCAGCCCATTTGAAATGTAATGTGAGAAGCCAGCATGTGCAAGCATTGCCCTGTCAGAGAAGCTGATACAGAAACATCTTTTACTGTTTTTGCTTTTCCTTGCAAGAGCAACTTTTCAAAGATACTGACCTATATAACCCCAAGTCCAAGACACTTGCAGATGCTGCATTTTTTTGGGGGGGTGGGCAATTTTTTTGGAGTTGGGGGTAAGATTGCTTTGGAAGTGAATGACTTCTGCAGAGCAAAGGGCCAAGGGATGCAAGTGATACAGGAAAATTTCGAATGCATTTTCTTTCATCTTTTTCCCAGCACCACCACATGGAATTGAATGACACATCTTCATTTCTTTCTGTATTGGCATAAAACCTCTTTACCCTTCCTTTTCACAGTCACTTTCTTCTAGTGATGATGAATGTCTTACAAACAGCGCAAACATAATAAATCCGTTCTTAATTTCCTTCTAGCTGATCTTGGATTTGGCTGGTGGCTATAAGTGAAGTAAATGTACTAGAAAAATAAATGGTAGGTTTTGAAAATAAGGATCTGATTGTCATAGCCAAATAGTCATTATGCGTGTTAATCACCAAAACTGAATTCCAGTGTATACTTAACTGCACACCTGTCTGACATCTGGAAAATTGAACTAATCCATTTTCTGAAAGGAACTCCAACTTGGAAATCACATTTGCACTTGGCAGTGTTATGCCTACTATTGTTACAAATGGCCCTGAAGATGATTAGAATGGAAAGGAAATAAAGGCAATCTCCTTTGTTTTGCGGTCTGTGTATTTTGTAGGTTTGACAGCATTGGGAGGGACTTATTCGCCCTGTTTTATCAGCACATAGCTCACACGCGGCACCCAGAGGGCTCCTGCACCGCTTGCCCCGGGCTCTGCAAGCAGACAGGTACACAGCACAGATTTTGGGAAGGCGAAACGGCAGGAGGACGGGCAGCAGGGCTGGGGAGGGGGAGCAATGGGGGACGGAGGGGCGAACCCCACTGTTTGGCGGGTTGCTCCATCCCTTCCAACTGCCCTGCCGAAAGCAGAGCGAACGGGGGAAGGCTGCCCGCTGGGCCTTTCGAAAGCGTTGAAAACTCCTCTGGAAGATTTTGTCAGATTAAAATGGCCAATTTGTTAGTGGCACTGTTTCAAAATTGGCAAAACTGTCACGTGAGTTTGCTTACCTTGAACAAAAAGGGGAGAACTATATCTCATACATCACCTTGAGCTTCCCAGGACCCCCTGAGCCCACCAGCATCCAAATCTAGGTTTTGCTGGCAAACCATAAATGACTCAGCGTGCCAGAGATTAAATGAACACAATTCATCTTAATGTGAATTCATCTTACATCAGCTACTTTTTATTTTCTATAACTGCTAATTCTTCTCTCTCTAAATAAAACAGTATACCTTCTATCACTGGTAGTGGCAGTTATTGTAACGTAATGTTGTATTTTCTTTCTTAAAAAAAACCTAGAGAGTGTTATCGGCCAATGTATTTCTTCCATATGTCTTAGTTTTTTTGTCATAATAGCAGTAACTAAAAAAAATTACACATTACAAAAACTGAATCAGGCAACTGATTTTAATTTTGGATATTTTAGTCCTCTCATAATGTGTGATTGAAAGTTTGTGAGGTGCTCAGTGTGGTTTATAAAACCCTGTCAAGCGCTTGTAACTTTGGCAAAGAAAGACTTCTTAATACACAGTTTTTAATGTGAAATTACCATATTTTCAGTTAGCAAGAGAGGTCTTTTTCAGCAGCTAAAATTAACTGTTGAAAAACGTTGGAAATGTGCATGGTAATGAGTTCATTCCTGTCAAAATGAAATCATTAATATTAATTTTTACCCTCCTCTGAGTGACTCCTGCACCATTTTTCAAGTTAGAAAAGAAGTTAACAAATTTCCAAGACCATTTCCTGCAATACAGGGTTAGCAGGTCTCCCACCACCAGCAAAAGACTATTTTAAGTTTTGACTTCTCCTTTGAAAACTTCTTACTTCAGTGTTTAACTTTTCCTCTGATTATTTACAGGCAAAACCCATCAAAATTATGGTAAGCCTGCTTACTTCTAAAACACATAGCATGTACTGCCCTTGAGACTGCCATAAGATGGTCTTCCAAATGGTTTGGGTGGGTTTTTTTACCAGCTAAGCAGAGCAATACGTGTCAGTTCAGAGTGTTCCCAAAGGACCTGTCTTCACTGAAGTCAATGGAAAAATTCCCATTGATTTCAGCATGGCTGGGTTAAGTTCAGACACTTCCAAAAGGTCTCCAAGTACAGTAAAAAAAATAGGAGGATTTGAAGGCTCTTGATTCACTATAAGATTTCAGTAGGTATTTAGTCTATGCTGATTTAATTACATTTAAGCATAAAACTAAATATAAGCATGAATTGAAATGTCTTTGTTTAAAAGTTCTGTTTATTTTTAAAAAAATCACACACCACACTACAGCTGCACTTACCAAGCAGGAAGGTGACATGGAGTCTCAGTGAAAATAGCTCTTAACAATAAATAGGTTTTATTTCTGTGTCAAAAAGTACAATTTTAATTCCACAGTACGTCATAAAACTTTTAAAAGATGGCATTAACAATGGTATCTTTTCAATTTAAAAATGTCCTAGTATTTTTAACTGGGTGTACCTTGTTGGCTTTTGTTTTAATTTGGGGGGAAGGGGAAATGATCAACTTTTATCCTCGTTTAATGCTAACTAAATATTCCTTAGCTACTGAAGTGACTTAATGACATGAGTATGTGGTCTTATCAAAGTCCCATTATTGTTCTGACAGTATCTCATTTGTATGCAAATCCACTTGCATGCAACTTATTCTTTGGCAAACGGTGCTAGCAAGCCAGCGAGCGTCGTTTTAATTATGTGCATGTCTCCGCGTAGTATATTTGTTACTGCACAGGAACATTATGCTGCTCTAACAACCACTGTACCTTATATCATGCTTATGAACCGTGGTGCAGATCATCCTGCAATTTTTATCGTGAGTGATAGACATGCTCTGTCAGTCGCTGTGACCCAAGGGTAATCGCAATACATAAGGCATCCTTTTAAATAAAATATTCATGGGGCACTTTTTTGTGATTTTTCATAATGATGCCCACTGGATATCTGTTCAGTCGGTGCCTTATCTTCTCTTACTTTGCCTATTCTTGACCATTAAGAAAAATTAGTCCTGCTAGACACAAACCGAAGGGGACACCCCCGTGCACCTGTACGGTAGAGGACAGCTTCTGCTTCGTGGATGTAGGCTAGCATCAGAGGACGACTGGTGTCCGTAGGTGCAGTGGGGGAGAGGAAGGGGGTGTACATGTATACCCAATAGTGGATGTCTACCCAAAAATAAGGGGGTTCTGCCAGGTGATTTACAGGTCGCCTTTCTGACACCCCTGAGACGGGCTTCCCAGGAGAGGTGGCCCCTCACCATGTTTCTGCAGGCTCCAGGATGGGGCAGACAGTCCCGCTCCTCGAGGCCCTATAGGCAAACCCATCCTTCTCTGTGCTTCATCCAGCTACCAAGATAAAGCTCACTCTGCTTTGTGTCATGAAGCCAGCTCGATCACTTGTGATACAATCCATGCTCGGAGAACGCTCTACAGGGATGAATATTGTCAGAGTTGGAAAAATGGCTTTAGAACTGCATGATTTCAGAAAAAAAGAAAAGGACTGCGTCAATGTCCCAGCTTCGAGCCAGGAAAGTTTCATCATGAATCTTCAGAGAAAAAAAAAAGTGACTCTATCAGGAGAAGCATAATGATGCAAAATCAGTCAGCAGAAACAGAGGCATAGAGAAAGTGCAATGTCCTCTGAACATAGCCTCAGCTTATATGGTTAAATGTATGCGGATGTGACTCTACAGCGCACCTACGTGTAGTGCTGCGGTTTGATCTATTTAGGAAGACAGGGCTGGGGGAGCTGTCTAGGTCATTATGTCCAGTGCTCTGCAATTGCATACATCCATGTATAAATTTATGCACATCCCTGTGCACAGGAAGCATAAAATCTGCACACCTACAAGGTTACCTGCATCTAGAGGAACATTTTCTGGCAGCTGGGAAAGAGAGGCTCTAGTCAAACAAGACACCGAAACTTCTGCAATTACTAATAAACCTGACAAACTGATTTATGGCTGTTTTTCTTGCTGTGATTTGTTGACAGATTGTTCTTTATGCAAAAATTACGAAGGTTTAAATCTGTATCATATGGCCTCTAATTCAACTGACAATATGTTACCAATTAAATTCCGCTTAAGCTATCATCAACTAGCGAACCACAGACTGTGTTAAAGAGAATGACAGTCAGATAGCCAGTAAAATCATTTGTGCCATGATTCTGAAGGCTGGCCTATAAAGGAGGGACATTAAACAACTATATGAGAGATAAAAAGAGCCTTTTTTTGTAGTGAAAATTAAACTGCTGCTGGTTTTGCATTTAATGCATCTCCCGTAGGAGAAACAGAGATGGGATTCCTGCCCTTGGTATCCCATACTGTTCTGACATGCAGGACAAGCGGCACAGCAGGGTCAGTGGTTAGTGGGAAGTGTATCAGTGGAACTTTACCATTTGCCCTTTCATTTGATCTTAAATTACTCTTTAGCTCAATTTTGGCCCTTGACCTTCAGTATTGTTTTCATTTGTAGGGAGAGGACGCAGTTACCGCCAGGCAAAAGAGATGATCCCATGGGAAAAAGAAGGTGTTTCTAAATAGGTTTCACTTCCCCAAGTAATTTTCTTCTTCACTAAGGTGACAAAAGGGCCCAGCGCACAGAGTGACATTGAACGTCATAAAGAAGAATACAGGTCCTCGCTCCAAATACTGACCTCGGCAGCACACGGCATTGGGCAGGGCACGATGCCTTCCTTTCCAAATTCACATAGGCAACCTCACCCAGAAAAGACGCATTTTAAGTGTTGTCATGAGATAAAACCTGCTGCGTGTCAAGGACTGTGAGAGCTAAAAAAAAATCTGTGCTTTCCTGAGCAGCCATTAGCTGGGTTTGTTCCAGGAGAGGTGGTAACTTCCCCAGATCCAGTGCTCTGCGGCATGAAAAGGGCTGAGGTCGGCTTACGCGGTGGAGGTGGGCTGATTCGCTTTCTTGGCTTAAACGCGGTAGTGCCAAAGCACGGGGTTTAGACAGTGCGGTGGGAGCTCGTCTGTAAATGCTGCATTGTATGGAGCTTCCCGCTGAGAGTTTTATCTGCCTCCTTATCTCAGCTTTAATGTTGCGGTTGTGTATTAAGTGTATGTGTGCTCCAGAGAATGGGTAGTAATCTTTGTTTAGAAAATAGAGCCTATCACTATTAACCCTAGTGAATTGAAAATTTACTCCTTTTCCCACTATATCATCATCTCAGTCATTATTTACTTAAGAGCTTTTTAATGTTTTGCTGTCTGTAATGATGACTGCGGTGTCCTAGGCAGGGACTAGGATTTGGGATCTTGTCGTGAGGTGTCTCTAATGAACGCTTGAACCCCCCTTCCTTTCTGTACATTGCAATCCAACATCATAAGCCAAAAAAACCCCACTGAGAAGCAACTAAAATCATAACACTTTCAAAAATACAAACATCCCTCTTACTGAAGATTACAATGTAAATCAGGCATCTATTATTTCCGTGTCAGTATAATAATTTAAAAAGAATTTGCACATGATAAGAAGCATCCTCTAAGGATGACAAATTAGGCATAATAAAACACTTAGGAAAGAACATAAATAAGAAGGCATTTGGGGCAAATCCTCTTCTTCCTCTGCAGTCACGCAAATAAACAATTTGGGGGATATCTGTCCCTGCTTACAATATAATAGCCAGTCCCAGAGAGGTTGTTAGAGATCCCATCAAGTCCCTTGTCCCAGCTCTCCTCCACAGAAAGGAAGGAGGGGAGCAGCAAAGTCTTCAGTCCTCACCTCGTATCGTGACTTTGTGGTCACAAATGTGAGGAATTGCGCTGCCATCTTAGACCTCTCCGTCATGGGACGGCACGCTATGCTTGCTCTAAGGGCTGGGGCAGAAAGACCCAGGGTAGAACAGGCTGCACCTCCGGTCAGAAAACTAATATAATGGTTCCGTATAAAACTAGATCTATGTATCTATCTGCGATGTCTATACGCATTTCTGTGAGGTCTTCATCAGCTCTGGTCTGTACAAGAAGTGCAGGAATATTCTGGTGTAACTCAGCTGAACTCAGTTGAACTACTTCACGCGTGCTCCTGCATGAACTAAGAGTCAGCCCCTGCGCTACTCAATATTAACTCCTTCATGCATCGGCATTGTTGGGATGTAACGTTTTTGCTTGTTTTGTTCATCTTGCCTGGGCATCTGTGTGTGGTGCTGGAGAAAAAGGCAATCCTGCAACAGCAGGTGAAGCCCTTGTTGACAGCTCTGCTACGGTGCATTTGTCAGTGTTTCTGCTGCTCTGCCACCTCGTTCGGATTTTTTCCAGCTTATTTTATAGCTTGCCCTGCAGACCATGTGGGAATGCAGATCACTTCTGCTGAAGAAGATGGTCATGAGGGATGTCACACCAGGAACAAGGATAGCTTTCTCTTCTCCATTTGCTCTTTAAGAAGCTGACACTGCAGTAGCCCTGTGAGCCTCAGGTCTCTGCAGCCTGAATCTACAGGGTCTGGCAGACTGCATGTCGCCTCTGCATTTCTGTATTGCTCCTGGATGTGCACAAGTAAGATCCAGGATCCTACTCATATTCCCTCCGGCCCCCAATTTCCCCTCCCACGGACAAGCTCAGCCTCAGAGTGTAATTAATGTTCATTTATGGGTGAGAGGGGAGAGGAACACTCACCTCACCTCAGTGCAGACAGTGTTTTATTATAGACAAGACGAGGACAGGATGGAGAAGTTATAGACCACTTCTTCTGAAGAGCTGGGTGGTCACCTGGGGACCACACACTGCTGATGTAAGTCATGGTAGACTTTGTTGTCCATCAGCACACCCTGGCCCCAGGATTAGGCATAATGGCTCCTCTGCAGACCCCCATCTCAGCACAGCATGGGCCAGGCATAGCCCTCCGCTCTGGCTCTGGAGGGGAACGTGTGTTTTGGGCTGCTGCTGCTGAAGCGGGCCATATAAAGACCCCAGCGGGAACCTCCCTCCTTGGCTGTCGTACCCCACGCAGGGGCTCTTCTTGCTGTTGCAGAGATTGCCGTGGTTCTCCCTACTCCAGGTCACTGAGCAGATGGAAGAGCATGGTTTTTCATAAGCTGGATTGATGGTGGCCAGTATTACAATTTAATTTGAATACCTGGCAATACAAGATTGCCACCATTCACTGTGATTACAGAGAAGTGACATAAAAACACCCAAACTTCATTAATGTCTTGCTGTCTTATATAGCAGCTTTTTTCCCTCCTTGCTTGATTTTTCAGATGAAGCTAGATTTATTCAGAGGCTCACTGATAGCCAATGCATGTATTAGTTAGACATAACAAACAGCAGGCTGCATGGTATTTTGCAAGATTTCCCTTCCAGCCCTACCAGCAAACAACAGAGATAACCGCTGCTTCCTAAATTTCCGTACTCTGTTTCTTTCTGGGCCTGGTCCAACTTGTACTCAAGCTAGTTGGGAAATTTCCACTGATTTTCATGGACTTTGGGCTAGTCCCTTTTAAGAGAAAAAAAATTAATTTGTGCCAGAGATGGACAATTAACCTAGTGGCTTCTAAGCTGCATGTGCACATAGGAAGGATATAGGGAAAACAGAATCTGAACCACCTAAAATGGTGGCACCATCTAGTCCCCAGCCAGTATGTCTGCTACATTTCCTAATTTATGCAGTGATTTAACATTACAGTGGGTCCAGCTCATTGAAGCAAATTTATATGCAGGAGCACTATTTTAATCTTAGACTTAAAATAATTTTAATTAATAATAGCTTCCTTTTCCAGTCTGTCAACATATCTCCACCTCTTGGCTTTTTAAGAATTAAAGTAAATATAGAAATAAAAATATTAAATTATTACCAGGCAACCAGAACAAAGAAAACATCAGAATCCTCAAGTCTAGAGATGCAAAAAATGGCCTAGACTTTTCAACTCTGTCCTGTCTACTCAACAGAACTATACCTGGTTCCATCTTATTGAAGGCTTGCTAATTTAACTAAATATTGAAATGAAATAATGAAAATACTATAATAGACCATCTCATGTTTTATTCTTGCAGTCTCTCAGGTGCGAGGTTTCTTTCTCAACCCGCAACTGCTAACAAATATCACTTTCATGACTTTGCCTGTGGCATTTATCCTTCTACTACTATAATTTTCTTCCTCTTTGCTGGAGACAGCTGCTCTACACGTGTAGCAATTCTGCAGCATGGTAGGACATTATCAAAAAGCTTATTGCTGATGCTAATGGAGCTGGTCTAGCTGCTGACACAGAACATATGGCTTTACCGGATTTCAGATCCAAAATGCTGACCCCCTCTTTCGGGAGCAAGGAGCACAGCGCTCTGGAGGACAGAGCTCAGCGACCTCCTCGCTGTAGGAGAGTGAGAGATGTATGGGTTATTTCACTCCCCTTGGCTCAGAAGGGAAAGTTAGCCTGTCTATATTTGCCTCGTCCAACTTAAAGAAAACAAACCGAAAAATGTTGTGTTCAGAAATCACCGTGCCAGTTCCAATAGGATTAAAGTTTCCCCAGCAGCATGCCTTTTGGAAGTTTTTTGATATTACTTGGATAAAAAATAAATGAGGATAAGACACACCTCTTTCTTTTTCTAAGGATGTACTCATTTAACGGTTAAACTTGAAAAGGGGCTACTAGAAGCATCCTGAATTACAGTTTAAATGAGTTTAAAATTCCAGTTGCTTATAGCTTAAAAAAAAAAGTGTCTTAAACCAAGTGGTCTCAGTGGGGTGATGCATGGGCAAAACGTAAAATGACACATAATGAAATAAAGTCATTTTATTTGCAAACCTGCTCGAAAGGCTGGTACAGAACATAACGATCAAGCAGAAGCAGTCTGGCATTTCTCTTGGTGTTCTTTTGCAGAATTATGTGACCCAAGAAAGAAAACATTAAGATGTTCTGATTTCACCCTATAGGACAGAGAAATACGCTTTGGTTAATGCTTACCATAATTCTATCTACTTGGCTCAGACAGTTATATTTTTATGAATCTTACGTTACTTTCTGTCACCCTCTAGGCAACAATATAGAGTTATTACAGTATAAAGGAAAATGTTTCCTGTTGAGCTTATACTTGAACAAGTCTCAACCAAGTGGAAGCTCTTAAGAAAAGGGTAAATATACTAAGGAATAAACAGGTAGAGTGAATAAAAAAGAATATGGGCTTTATGGATGCTCAGGTTGATGGCACAGACCAGCAAAACACAGAAAACTCCAAGGTAAAGCCGATGTGCTAAGCTACATCAGAAATCTGAGGGAGTTAGAATTTTGTTAAGTGAATTTAGTGCTCATTAAGGGATTTGCGGTGTCAGCATTATAAAGCAAAGTCCTCTCTCACCCTCAGAATTGGAACAGTACAGTGCAGCAATATTAATTCCGCGGCCGTTCCCTTCTTGGCCTCTCCAATAAAATTATTACCCAGGGACCCAATTGTTCGGCACTGCTCGGCGAGTACCTCTTCATGAGGAATTGAGCTGAGATCACTGGCTCTTTTAACGTGGCACATGGATTGTAGCGTCTTGTGCCATGCCAGGCTTGAAACACAGGCAACTTCCACCTTTAGTTTAAAGGAAAATATTGTGAATTACTCTTGTTGCTTTCTTTAAGTCAGATGGTGCTCTGCGTCTCCCTGAAATACCCAAATTGTTTCCTTCTGCTTTACCTCTCTCTCCCATCATTTTTACCCCTTGTTCTCAGCCCAATTATTTTGACTAGAAGTTTATTCTGCACAGCATAGGAAATAGAGATCCACAAATACTAACCAGACTTAGGAAAAAATATCAGTGTGTAGGTTTTCAAACTAGTTATGTGCAGCACAGACCTAGTTGTACAGAAAACACTGATGAGGTTGAAAAAACTGTACTTGCTCTCTCTGTTTGTGTATCTTTCTCTCTTAGCCGAAAGCCAGCTAGATATAGTTTTCATTCTACTGGAAACTCTTCATAATGAGTATACATGTATATTGCAAACCCTTTTCCCCTACGGCCCCATGTGGCTTTTTAAGCCCAGATATTAAGCCTTCCTCAGCATTACCTTATCCTTTCGTCCAGACATCATTCAAAGGTACAGTTGACTTTCTAAATTACATCATATGTAAGTAGATTTATTTTTCCTTTTCTGCAGATATAGTTTAATTTCCTTTTCCAATTTGCATGGGTGCACACTCATAAATTTTAAATATATTTAACCTCTTTTCAAAAGATCCTTTGAATTTCTCTAAGGTCCGTGCCCTTTAACTTGGATACACGATCTTTTGTACATGAAAAACCCTACTAAGACGTCCAGAAATATTGCTTTAAACACCTTACTGCATTCCCAAAAGGCTCTTTTTTTCCCTCATGAAACAAAACATTCCCCTGAATGATGCTCCTGGTAGCCCAGAAACGAGGGCTTCAGCTGAGAGATGTTTGCTGGGGCTTTGCTGAGCACGCAGTTCATTGAGTATCAAAATAGCGAGGGAAGGTCGGACGGACCTCCTGGACCCAAACAGCGATCCTGCAAGCCCGGGGACCGACCAGCACCCGTAGCTGCTGGAGGAAGGCAGAGGAAACATTTCGACACGGCAGTGATAGGCTGACTTGCACCCATGGCAAGCCCTTTGTCACCTCCTGAGGTGTTACCAATTGATGAAAGGATCCCACCCTAAACTGGGTTTTTTTTTGAAGTGCCTGCTATTTCCGAATAGTTGCCTTGTCACCCAGGCAGATCATTACCACCATCATCTCTTGTTCCTCACCATTAGATGCCCCTTTCCTGGCGTAACACCCCTGGGAAGTCCAGGTCCACACCTGCCAGACAATGATGCTGGACTATTTCCTTGACTCTAACAAACCCTTGCCACGCAAGGCAAGGCGTGGGAGGCAAAGGACCTGCCTCCCAAGCCGAGCACCTTCCCTCGGGTTCGAAGAAGAATACCTGCTGGGGACTTCTCTTCGCGCCAGGTGGTGGCTGCAATCTCCCTGCCCAGTTTGGGTGGCCTGCCTGGGACAGCAGGCAGGGGACAGCCCATTTCGCACACCGCAGGAGGTGACATGGGGAACGAAACGGGCAGGGATGGTCCCGCACAGGAGCGTGGTGTTGGCCGTATGCCCGTCCCCACCCCATGCCCCACAGCAGGTCCTGGCTGCTGGTACCTAACCCCAGCTCGCAGCAGCACCAGAGACCCCCAGAAAGCCCCCACGAACCCCCGTGGTTGTTCAGCGAGGACCACCTGCCTCTGCTCCTTGTTTCGGTTTGTAAATGTAATTATCCGAAAACATATATATATCTCTCTCTCTCGTAATCTTTCCCAGATGTCTCGGCGCTGGCTTTGCTCGGGGCTTGCCCGTGCGGTGGAGGCAGCGGCTCGAGATGGGGAACACGCACAGCGCAATCCCTGCACGGCGTGCAGGCAGGCAGGGATTGCGCTGAGCACCACTGCCTTTGTCTCTGGCTTGCCTCTGCCTGCTCGACGAAGGCAGCCAGGCAGCAACCTCGGTCACGCGGAGGTTTTCTTCAGGGAGCCGCTGCTCTGAGAGATGCTCTGAAAGGATGCAACCTTAAAACCGACGCAGTCACCGAGAATTGTAATTACGGCATTTATTAAAGCCGTTTACAAGGCAGGAACATAAGATGAAAGGAAATACGTAGTAATCGCTTAACTGAATCTGACGCTGCTCACAAATTCAGAAATTTGGAGGAGAGATGAAGGAGAGGTTAAAAACCTTTCTCTTTCGGGTCCAAGGGGCATCGTGTGCCGCTGGCAGCGGTGGCCAGCTCCGGTCTCCGTCCGCTGCTCCTCGGCCACTTTGTGAGATGGCCCCTGACATCTGTTGGGGGGTGACTGGCAGGCCCAGGCAACGGGGAGCTGTCCCTGGGGACCCCCTCTTCTCTGCCCCCCTCGCCCCCCGTGCCTGACCCCAACCTGCAGACCCCTCGCTGGGCTCTGCTTCGGAGGATGGCGTGTACCTGCCGTGCTCATCGCCAGCGGGTCGTGCCCTCCCCATCGCCGAGAAAGCCACCATCCAGCAAAAGGGCTTTGTTCGACCCGGACCCCAGGGAAAGCCCGCTCGTAGCATTGGGTTCAGTCCTTTTGTTTCCAGGTTAAAAACTTGACCTTCCCCTCCCCTGAGCCTGAAACGGCCCTCGTAGCACTTCTGTTCAGCAATTACATTTTCTTTTTAAATCTTTCTTTGGGTCTCGGGCGACAAAAAGGACTTTCATAATACAAATAGGTCTCAAAGCCTTTTGTGTGGGGAAAAAATGATAGGAAAGAGAAAAACAAGAGAAAAAAAATCTGTATGTCTCTAATTGGCATAATTCCTTCAGCCCTGGCTCATAATTTAAGATGGATCAATTCTGCAGCTGACATGATAGATGTTGTCATCAATACTCGGAAGCAGCGATTTATATTTCTTCGTTCGGGGACACAGCCATCCACCTACCTCTGTGGGGGTTCTATGTGTGAATCAAGAGCAATATGTGGCCAGTAGACTAAGACTTGACATAGACTTCCAGCCATGCAACTTATTAAAATAATAAATATTTTCATTATCCAGAGAATCCATTATAGTTCTCTGTTTTAGCTATTGTTAACTAATAATTTGGATTAATTACCAAGTTAAATCATTAAAAATTAAATCCATATATTTTGCTTCTTTAAAAGAGCGATAGTTTGCAACCATTTGTGTATTACGCATGTTAAGTGGGAGGGCGATGAAATATGTTGTGTTAACTTAACTTTGACAGCATCTGTATCCATGCCATATTACACTCTGGTCTTATCAAATCTCAGAAGCTACAGTATATAAATAGACTGTGATGATATTTGCAGGAGAGAAATCATTCACAATATTTTTGGCATCTTCCGTAGTGACTAGAGAAAAACCACCTAACGAATATAGCATATAATAATGCAATAAAACGGTATATAAGAGCATAGAATCGAGGAGCACTTACACATGCTGAGTCAGAGTTAAGGTTAGGCATACGTTAGGGATCAGACATAAACACAACTTTCATCCTAAGGAATTTCAAAGCAGATTGCAAGTTTAAATGAATTCAGAGCTCATTTTGCTCTCTGCTGAAGCAACACTGGCCATTGTGATGGAACTTAGCACTGACTTAATGAAACATTATCGGGTTGAAGACATATAGATACAGGAGAAAAGTAAAGCTATTTAGAGAGTAAAATTATTTACAAATGTACATTTTATTACGTTAAGAGTACTAAACTATGGGCTGTGCAACTGCTTGAACTGCGAGTTACTGAGCTCAATATGGGAAAAATAGTGAAACTGGATAGGCTGTGGTATACAGGTAGCTAGGGTAGGTAATTCAGTGGGTTTTCCTTGCCGTGAACTATGAGGTTATGAAAAAACCCTACATTTAAAACGCTTTACACTTAAGCCTCTAAGTATCTAATTATAGTGGAACACTGTATTTAAATTTCAATAGCAAACCTATTATAAAGTATATTCAACAGACTACTTTAGAAACCCCTGGACAAAAAAACCACATCCTAAAGCACCGAGGGACTGATTCTGCAACACCAACTCTTAATTTAGGATCCTTTGCCCCTGTGGAGCCAGCGCCCGGCTGAAGTAGGTACTACTCAGTATGGTGATGAGTTGCTGAAGCAAGACTAAATAATGCTGCTTGGCTTTTTCATGCTTTGGAAGAGATTTGGGGGGGGGGCTTTGTGTAAACACTCACTGAGGAACCACATATGTCGTGTCCCAGCGTACACAAGAGCTCGGAGCCGTTGCTGGAGCTGCCCTGGGAGGACTGCCTTGCAATGAGTGCCCGAAGTGCATCGCACACCAAAAAAACGTGTGACCGTGCTTGGTAGCCCTCCCCTTGAGCAACGTAGCAATCTGCCCTCCGAAGGAATTGCTGACGGATTAGGCTGTTCGGACAAGGGCAGGCGTGGCTTTACTGGAGAAGTGGTGAGATGTAACAGCCTCCATTTTGTCCCCAAAATCGCAAGGTGCGACACGCATGGTCTAATCCTGGACCGTGCTGCATACGCACGGCTGTGTGGCTACCCCCAGCAACTGCTGAAATCCACAGGCAAAAAACCAGGGTCTGACCGTGTCCCACCACCTCTGCGTTGGTGTGTCAAAAGTGGGGTAAGATGTAGAAAATCACATTCTTGATTCACACAGTACCGATGCTAAGGAATTTCCTACACTGGTCACCTCCAGAACTCCTTTCGTGTTCTTTGAAAGCATTTAGCTAAGGTCTTAGGAAATCGCTGGGAATTCATTTCTCACTGGGTACATGTTTTAAAGGTAGGTTCTACCAGAGAGATACTATGGTGATATTTTTCATAGAGGATGTTGACTAAGAATGTAGTATTTCTCACCTCCCCCTTATTTTATGTTGCATTAAAATTATCTTTACTCTTCCTCAGGCAGTTGCTATGCCACACTCAAGACAGAGAGTCTGAGAAGTGGGAAATGTCAACTTTTAAGATGATGTTCAGCTTTCTTGTTACATGCATTCTTTATGTAGTGGATTTGAATTACATATTGTTCCTAGGTCTTCAGGTCTTCTTAGGCAGTCTGCTTGACTGGGCACAGTTGCTTGCTTATTCTTAATGAAGAGTTGTTAACAGAGGAAAGAGCACAATGAGGGGGCAAGTAATGTCTACATGAATCATTAAAAATATATGTACAATGAGCAGGATTGGATAGCACACGGCATATTTTTATTTATATAATGCCGTGCTTTCCTAAAGGGGCAGGCTTCACTCCCTACAGGAGCTGAAAATATGTTGACAAGTCACACAGCAAGGGATGACAGGGGAGAACTGGTGGCTGCGGGGAAGCCGTGGGTTGCAACAGGCAGCACGGAAGGAGTTCCTTCAGGCATGGGCCTGAACTCCTTTTAAACGGTGTGCGTTAATTTACTGTACGTTACGGATATGATCATACCATGCTTGGTGATAGATGGCACGTTTTTAAGTAAGAAAGCAGCAGGTGAGGTTACTGTTTGATGGCAGGCAAGCGGAAAGGAGTTGAGCGAGCGAGGCTGCGGAGCACAGAGGATGCTCCGGCCACAGGGACCGACCACGGTGTTATGCCGAGGACTTAGCAGAGGAGCACAGCAAAGCCACAAGCCTGCCCGGCCGGGCACATCACAGAGGCAGCAACATCAGAGGTGGAAGGTTAACCTGTAGGCGAGGTCTCACATACAAGGAGTTTCAAAAACGCCATCCAGGCCAGGGGAAAAAAGGGGAAACTTCCAGCACTTGGCAGCCAACCAAAGCAGTTGAGATTTTCAATTGACATTAATTTCAATGCAATTAGTCTTGATGTTCTCTGCTCCGCATGAGAAGAGAATCATGGCCATGATGGGAAAGCAAAGAACGCCACAATAATAATATACATGTAAGAAATGTAAAAAAAAAAAATAATCTTGTGTGTTAAAACATATTAAAAACATAAAACATACTGCTTATGTTGCTATCATTATGTATTACCGTTTGAAATGTAATTCACTCAGTGCTGTTCAGGTTCCTTTACTTTTTCTATTGATCTCAGTTTGGATGATGAATTTAGCCTACAGAATTTCACTTCCAAGTTTCCACGTGTTTGTGAGCTGCCACCTGTGAGCATCGCAGTCCACCTCACGCTTTACAGAATGACCTACGGTCAGCTCCAGCGCTGATGTAAAGGGGGTCTACCTCTAGTGATTTAGTCCATAAAGACAGCCTAAGCCTCCCCTGCCGTACATACCGCTTCAAGGGTGATTTAAGCACTTCTGCAAATCACTGTGTAAGCTGGGACTCAGGGAAAGAATCAGGGCCATACTGCAATAGGGGTTGCAAAATCTCCCTTAAAATAA
This sequence comes from Haliaeetus leucocephalus, assembly GCF_000737465.1. Classification (NCBI taxonomy): domain Eukaryota; kingdom Metazoa; phylum Chordata; class Aves; order Accipitriformes; family Accipitridae; genus Haliaeetus; species Haliaeetus leucocephalus. The sequence goes on from NW_010972931.1 coordinate 7,364,963, forward strand.
GAGGGAGACAGCACAGACCGTGGCTTTAAAAGGTCAATGTAAGTGTGCTGCCCTTCGCTCCTTCACACGTAAGTAATATATCTGTTGAGAACGTTACCTGCTTTGCAGGCTCAACCTTCAGCCGTGCTAAGCTTTACCCTGGCTGACACAAAAGGCCGTTTTCAAGTGGTTTTATGTGCCCATTAATACCGGCCCAAGCCTGGCATCTGAACTGGCCTGGTTTTTTTTCATTTTCATCTTCATTTGCTGTGGTTAGGCAGGGGGTTCCGCAAGCCTTCCCGACCCGGACACGTCCTTCTCCATCCCCCTGGGGAAGGCGAGGAGTCAGACCCGGCTCCCGTGGGTCCCTCCCGGCTGAAGTTGTGCCACATCCACAGGGTCGGGGGAGTGCTGGCAGTAGGAGGCAGCACCACCTTGGTTGTGCAAGGGAACAGAAGCAGTTCTGGAGGAGCTGGGGATTTTCAGATGACTTGCTGAGAGCTGTGGACTACGGATTTGCAGACCTGTCCCTTGGAGCGCGTCTACGCTGCAGCCCAAGGTGTGGCCGCAGCTTGTGCAGGGTTGACCCTAGGTCAAATCGAAATAACGCAGGAACAAGTAACACACAGCCACAAAACCGGTCCAGAAGCCGACATAATACTTGAGCCCGTGCACCGCTCGGGGCTGCCAGGGCTACACGCAGGTCGGGGTGCCACTAGGCAGCTGCGGCCTGGGCTGGGTTGGTCTCCACGATCCCGGGGTGGGATCGCCCCGTGGATGTTCCCATCGGCACCGGCACATGAATCGCCCTCTCTTTTCCATCACGGGTTTTTGCACGTTTCTTCTCCCCGTCTGCGATGACATGGCACTTCTCTGGCAGCTGCTCACCGCTTAGCTGAAAAGCCCAATATTCTGGAAAGTATTTAATGTGTGTTAACCTCTCTTAATGTGATTCAGCAACTACAAATCAGGAGAGCCTGCCTCCCCTGGCCAGCCAGATATCACAGCCGGTGCTTCACGCAGGCTGGACAGGGCGAGGGGTCTTAACTCCCTCCGGGTGGCAAGCGCCGATGATTGGTACTTTTATTTTTAATTTTCAAAGGCTTCGTGTGGACCAGGGAGCTTTACTCTGCCGTGCAGATCTGGGCAGACCCGTGCATAGCTGGAGCCTGCAGGAGCTGTGCTTTGCACAGGTGCAGCTTACCACGCACCCGAGGAGGAATCGGTGCAAAAAAAATGCACTTAACCCAACCCCAGCCCCCAAAACTGCCGAAAGGCTGCCGGCCCCCCGGGGGGGGGCAACCGGCTTCCAGCTCTGGGGGACGGGGGGCCACGGCCTCGTCCCCACAATAAACCTGTCCCATCCCGGTGTTCACGCCGGGTGAGCTGCCGGCCGGCCGGTGCGCCGAGGCCCACCCGAGGGCACGCCGCGGGGCCGAGAGCACGCGTGGAGGAGGAGGAAGAGGAGGAGGAGGAGGAGGAGGAAGGGGGGGGGGACAGCCCCCAAGCCCAACTTCTGCCGGGCAAACCTCCCAGGGTGCAAGTTCCCACCAACTCCCCCCG
>NW_010972931.1:7368191-7619745 GCF_000737465.1 Haliaeetus leucocephalus
GTGCGATCCGACCTGCGACGGCCGGTTGTGTCCGACCGGGCAGTTTGGGGAGCTGAGGTTACTTTTGCCCGAAATCAGTTAACAATATGCATTTCTTTTTTTTTTTTTTTTTTTTTTAACGTGTTAGGTGATCTATAGCTTCTGTCAGCAGGGTGCGCGTTCGACAGCGCCGGCTTATCTCTTCGGTGGCAGGTGTAACAAAATAAACCGGACCGGCGAGTCCCTTAGTTGAGCCGCTTCTTTCTTACAAAAGACCTCGGGATGATGAGAAAAGCTTGCACTGCATAATGCGGGTGCTTATAAATGCATACATTGATAACATCCAGCCTAATAAAACTTTTATATTGCTATGGGAACTTTAAAGAGCACATATAATACAAAATTAGTTACTACCCCATAAAAGTTTTTAATTACAGTGTTTCTGCCTGTGACACAAGTTAAGGTTATGTCCTCGTTTCAATTATAAATACCAATATCCAGTTTATATCCAAACCATAACATTTATCTCTGGTCTGATTTTAAGTTTTCAGTCCATATGCACGGTTTTACAATTAAATTACGTGTTTTTTCTATTAAAGAAGAGCGGGAGAAATAATACTTCCACACGTTTGACTGCTTTTCCCTTTCTCCTTGAATGAAGACAAACTTTGGGGGAATTTTCTTTTTCCAGCAAAAGTGTGCTGTTCATTAGTCTGTTCTGCAAGCTGGCAATTGGAGTTAATATTGAATTTGAAAAGCTAACAATGTAGCTCTGGAAAGCTAGGGCTTTAGGCTGTGTCGGGCAATTGCTCCTTTTCATAACCTTTTTAGCATGCTTTTCGACTATTGTGGAGCCACTTTCAAGTGACTGTGGTCACCATAAAGCTCCTGTACGGGTCCAAAAAGACATCAACCATTTTCCAGCTAAATTACCTGCTTAAAAATGTCTGTATTTGCGTTACAAGCAACCTTCTGGTTTCGTAGATCTTGTTGTTTGTTTTCCTCTATGGTCGTTGCAGTTTAGAAGGCAGGTTCAACAGAAGGGCTTCAAATAACACATTCAAAGCCCTTGCATCGTGGCCGGCCTCCATTTGTTGCTAAACTCTCACCCCCGCGTAGGGGTTGAACCCACAGATGCCCAGAGCAGTGCCTCGCGGGGGGATCGCACCTACTTTAAGCCGAGCTCATCGGGAGAGCCGGGGCTTTGCAGGTGTTTGCTCTTGCGTGTTTGTGTCCTTTTGAGGCACTAGGTTTCGCTGACCGGCTTTGGCTTGGAGCAGCTGAGACCACGGGCTGGAAGTTTCTCATCGCGCAGCTGTTTTGGCAAATGGTTCGGAATAGTAACTTTGAAAAGTCGTATGAGCGGTATTAAATAAAAACTTACTTTGGCTTAGCGAAAGCTTCCGTAGTCCATAGTGAAGGCCAGCGGTGCCTCAGTGCTGCAGTGGCTGTGGCGAAGGGCCCTGGGTCGGTGTCCCGTGGCAGGCAAGGGTGGGTGTAGGTTGTGGACATTCTCGAGAAACCTGATTTGGATACTGTACTAAACTGACCGAAACAAAGCCGGTATGTTAATTTTAAGCTGCAAAGTCTTGTCAGGACGCCTTCAAAGGACTGCAGTTGTTGCCAAAAAGGGAAATAAAATACACCACATAGATAGGAAGTACTTCATGGCAAAGAGCAACACTTAAAGAGACTTAATTTTCTCTGCAGCGAGAATGAATGTTGTCCTTTATTCTTTGGAATGTAGTCATAATGGCAATTTGCGCACTTAATTTATGACTGAAAATCTACTTTTTGCAGTACTTGGTGAACGTTTTGCTTAAAAGTGCAGTAATTAAATATTAACGTGCTGTTCTAAAGTGCTTTTTTTTTTATTTGGTATGTTCTTGGAAAATCAAAAGGGGTTTCTAGATGAACAGCAGCATGCTAATCAATTCTCATTGATTGTTACTTTTATACTATTAATGAATTTGCTCTCCAATTAATATGTGCTATGTCTTTTGCTTTGCTGTTGCATAGAAAATGTAATATATTGTGTCATGGCCATAAGACAGTATTTAACTAGTAAACTGCAATGGGAGAATATTGTATGCTGTTTTCTACTAAACAGTAGTTTTTCCAGGTTGTTTTGATGCCAATAACACTTCTGCTTCCCAGAAAACTACTATAATTCAAATAGCGAAAGCTGAGTACAAACTGAAATAGAAATTTTAAGGAAACATACCAATCTGTGGCATAAACAAAACTCGCGCCCATTTGGTAAAGCTTTTTCTGGAACACTTTGGGATGATCAGCCCAACCTAACTCAAGGTGTCGTTACTGCTGACTAACACAGTTATCCCAAACACACGGCACTAACGACTTTGAACCACAGCCCCACCTCCTGTTTTTCTTTCTCCATGCATTTATTTGTATGCTATAGGTCTAGTTTTACTCGTCTAGACTCAAGGATGTGGATTCTCCAGTGCCTTATAGCTTTGTATTTGTTTACACCAGGCAAAAAGAGATGGAAAATCTCAGTTAGAGGTGTTTATGTGCCTCTTGTACAGCAGAAAGCAGACCATACATGATGGAAAGCAGCAAATGAGCAGACCAAAGGACTTAACTGGAGTGCCAGAACTAGTTCTGCATTACAGGCATTTGTGTTGTTATTATTTGCCTTATTTAACAAATTTAGATCAAAATTCAGCCAGGTCCTTAACTCTGTGCTTAGATTTAGGCACAGTGATAGCCCCGGTGAAGACCACTTAGTAAAGGCTCTGCTCACATGCTTATTATGTAAGATACACGCGTAGGCTGAGTTTTTCCCCATTCATTAAAAACAATTAGCAGATTTATTAAAGCACTTACTGTGTTGTACCAAACAAGAAAATAATTTTGAGTGTAAGATGTTCGTTGGCCACAAACAAAACAGTGTTTGTTTAGGTAAAAGAAGCCAAGTATGTAATAGGTTTATTTGGTACTTATCTGATACTTCTGGATATTTTGAGTTAGCATCAGTTCTGTAGGGGTTGGATAGTCATGTAAAAAATGTATAGCTGTAGAGCTTCCAAGTTGAGATCAATATCAAATGCCACAGTGTAAGGTGGCCCAGTGTGTTTTACAGACCATGTATTGAATTATTAGTTCATTTGCTATCTTTGGGTCTGTTCCTGCTCCATTTGAAGTCAATGAGAGTTTTGTTTGGAAGTTGCTATTAACAAAAAGTGGCCAGACATCCAGCAGTCTTATAAATGAACCTTTTGTAACTTCTTGATCCCAGGTTGTCTGGCTTTTAGTCACTACATTTTACATTTGTGTAAGTCAAGATTTTTTTCTCATGTTGCGCAGTGTTCACTGGAGACGGTTTTAGAAAGCTAATTCTACAAATGCTTCTTCAGCCCAAATAGAATATCAAGATATTTCTATTCAGATAACAGTAAGGAGCTACTTTGAGGGGAGAGGGGTCGCTCTGACCATTGTCTCAGTAGGGTAGGAGGCTGGTCCAGCTGATCCTTTTCACAGACAATACACAGCAATAATACCTTCTTCTCACAAAAATCTAAGTTAGTCTTTTCTTTTATCTCCCATCTCCTTTACAACTCTACTGCAGCCTGTGTCTTGGACTTTGTCCCTCATTTCCTTCCTTTTAGCTCTTGGCCTTTTTTCTACTAGTAATGCTTGAAATCCTATTTGTCTCCTTCTTATTTCTATCTTTGTGGTGTTTCCCATTCTGCCTTCCTCCCAGCATCAACTCACAGTTACCACTTTCCCCTCATTGAGATCCCATCTAAAAATTTGCTCTTTCTGTGATGATTATAAGTTGTGAGCAAACAATAACACGAGTAATAACTATAGACTGTTCCCTTCTTTCGCTTTCACAGCGTGTTCTCTCTTCCTGATGCCTGGTTTTTAGGCTGGAAGCCTTTTGGGTCAGGAATTACTTTTATTGTTTGAGGGTTTTTTTCTTATAGCACTGAACAAATTGTATGTGCTAAACATTATAAAATAATAAGAAGCGCAAGCTTTTCACGGTCATAATACTTTATAAACATCAGCTGAATAATAATATTTTAAAAACATATCCGTCATGCTATCTGACTGCTCATTTGCTAGATGTAATGTACCACATCCTCCTCATTTGGTTTAAGTCTCCACTGAGTCCAGAGGCTTTGCCAGTTTATATCAGAAGAGAATCTGGCCCATCGTCTCTGATTTGCAGTACTCAGTCACTTTTTTTTTAAGAATAATTATTTTTTTAAACTTCTGCTTTGTTTTTGTCTGATAAATGAAATTTTGATACACCAGTAGGACAGTGAATGTGCTTTCATCCCTCTCCCCGAGGACTGTTTGAGCACCCATGCCCATCACCCATGTGTGATGCAGGAGGAGAACAGCCTTTTGGGCTTCCCTCCCAACACTCAGACTTGTAGGTTTGTGCTCCTCTGGGCATGTTTTCCATCAGAAGTTGAAGCAGAAACCTTACTACGTTATTGGAGAAGGATTCGGAAGAGGCCATGAGGTACATGCAGCATTTCCTATTCTATGTGAATATTTTGAGGAAAATACCAGGTTGCTTAAAATTAGTGGAAAAGAAATATGGGCCATTAAGCAAAAAAAAAAAAAAAAGACGACACAGAAAAAATACTGGCTGTGGGAACATCTTGTCATCCATATATTAGCAGTAACATCATACTCAACTCCACAACACTCTTATTAGAGAAAGCAACTGTTTAATTGCAAGGTTTTTAACCTCATATAACAAATTAATCCATTTGCATCATATTTATGACTAGGAAACAACAAAGCATGGATAAAAAGAGTTCCAGCAATTATTTGCAGCGTATGTTCAGAGATACCTTTAAGTCTGGTTATAACTTTATTAACAATAGGAGCAATAAAGTAAAATCAATAGAAATTAAGAAAAACTGATGTTACATACAGCTAGAACACAGGGAGGAGGTTAAAATCTGTGTGAGATGGTGTCTCATCTGACAGACTGATCAAGTTGTAACTTTGAAGTGGCAACCTCACAAAACGAGATTTCAAAAAGATGGTATTTTCTAGGAAACCCATGTAAAGTTTCTTCATATAGGGGCCGGTTAGCTGTAAGGCTAATTCCAGTGGAAACCCACAAGCTGTATTCAAGCTTCCTTGGTTTTGAACAAAACTCTCTCTTCGCAAACCCTGCCCTGAAGGGGAATGGGAATTACCATTTCAGTGCTGCTCCCAGGGGCTGGATTTGCTGGCTGGCTGCTCCCGGGGAGCCCGCTGGTCCCCGCTCTGGCCGAGCCCACCGTGTTCGCATCGTTACCAGCAGGGCTGCTCGCTGGTCTTCTGTCTCTTAAAATCAATGTTAAGACACCGGTTATGCTTGCTGGTGCTGCCTAAGGCCTCAGGAGAGCAAAAATGGACACTTGTAGTTTAATACTCGGGCAATAATCTGTATAATTTCTGAGTAATTTGTGGGTAACTACAAATTTCTATTTAGGCGAAAGAGTGAATGAACTGTAGTGACAGTTAAATGAACATGATGGCGAATATTAATATTCCGTGCTAAACGTTTTCTATGTCTTTTCAAAGGTAAAAATGTGTAACTTGTGTTCCTCTCTTACAGCTTGGTATCTCAGCTTTCCTAATACCTTAAACAAACAAAAAGTAGTGTTAGTGACTTAAGTTGACTGCGTTTTATCCTCTTAGGAGGATTTTAACCTGCATGCATGTACCAAGGACCTGGATACGGATGTATCTTGGGAAATACGACAGTAGGAATGCAATTTAAACTTATCCTCAGAGATCCTTTATGTATTTTTTAAAAAATAAATTAGTTCCAATGCAGCAGTGGTGGTCTCAGCAGTCAGGAAACACTTAGAATTATGCAGAAGGGACCAGAAATCTTTGTTAAGAAGCTTTTTGTTGCTATGTTTTGTTTCTCAATAAAGATGATCCACAACTGTAAGTACTTAAAACTAAAAATGAGGGTTGTATCTGACAAAGCCGCACAACTTCTTAATGTAACCCAGTCTTTCCGTGTGGTTGTTTTCACATGTTTTGAACCAAAGAAAGAGTCCTTTGTGGCTCAGCCTGGTTTGACTGAATGGCAGGAGTGGACAAATAGAGGATGAAGGTGGTGTCTTCTTACACTGAGTATGTTTTGATTGCTTTGAGCTGTGATCACTTCTTATTGCATGTATCACTTTTGAAATCCGTTGGGGAGAAACTGGTGGCCTTTCCTAGTCCGGGCATTGCCGTGATGGTGCAGTCTAGGTGTCAGGGTATTATGATGACCTGTGGTGGTATGAAAAATGCAAATACAACAGACAGATGCATCAGGAGGAAAAAAGCATTGGTGAAGTATGCATTTGCAGAGTTCAGATTCAGCAGCCATCCCAGCAGTGGTCTCTCGTACCATCCATCTCCCTGTTTCTCTCCTTGCCGCCTTTGCTTTGGTCACCGTGAAGGTTTTGGGGAGCCTGTTCTGATGTACGGGTGTTGGCAGATACCCTAAAACTCCTCTGTGGGGGTTTAGCTTTTGTTCTGATGTTTCTAAGTGGTGCCTACCTCCTAGCGATGCACCAAGAGAAAGTTGATTCTTTCTGTCATTGACCGCTTCTGATTGACCCAGAGGGTTCATCTCTCAGGTCTGTCGATTTTAGGAGGGAATGACGTGATTTTAATGTTTTTGTGCTCCTTTGTCTTAGAACAGCAAGTGCAGTAGTTGGTTGAACCTCAGTCCAGAAAAAATGAACAGAGTTTGTTGACAGAGATACTCTGGAGAAGATAATTATATTGATATGCATCCAGTAGAAGACACTTTTTTTTACATTTTTTGTTTCTAAAGTAGTCAGGGAGGGAACCTGTCATGTCATCAACTGTTTTTAAAGGACAAAGTAACAATAAAAGCTAAGTGTGCATTTCTTCATTTGTGTTTGGCAAGGAGAGTGTAACATTTTCTGCAGGATGATGACCTTGAGTTAACTAAATGTCGCCAGTTTAAAGAGTAAATTAATGTTACAATGTGCTTTGTTTGTGGTTAGGCCTGAAGACTGTCAGGAATTTCTTAGCACAAAAGGTGATTGTGTGCTAGTCTATTTACTCAGGCTCCCTGCACGAAAACCACCATGATCCCAACTGATCTGAGTTAGTATCACCGCGTTGCCTGGCGTGTTTGGGTGTACCAGCGAGCCTGCAGCTACCTTGTGGAGCTCTACCCCTTTTTTGCTGTGTAGGTGGGTCCAAAAGGGCCATGGGTTTGTACTTTTCGCCTAGGTCGTTGAGTCAGACTGCTGGTTTCTCTGATAAAAGAACCTTTTTCTAAGAAGGAGTGAATCCCTTCAAAACCCAGTCATGCTCTATCATAAAAGTGGCAAGGGCTTGGGGTTTGGGTTTTTTTCTGTCACTGCCACTGGCTGTGAAAATCTGTTCCAAACCCACAGCATTGGTAGCAAAAATGTACATATTTCCGATATATGTATCCCTGGCCATATAGTACAGTCGATTCTGCAACATCTGAGGTAAAATGGCATTGAGATAACCCCAACAAAGGAAAGCATAGATAGATGCTGTTGCTGCTGGACCTGCCCTGGCTTTTGTAGATCCAAGCAAAGTATCTTTTTATGACGCTCTTCAAGGCTTTGCACTGCACAAGAACTTACCAGCTTGGGTGCGTGGCTGCGCGAACATGATTACATACGATGTGGTAGAAATGCAACCCTTTTTTTGTTGTTGTTCTTAGAAGTATATAAGTAGCAATATCTTGAACTAATTACAGCTGATGTAAAGCACATTTAAGGAAACCCATTAGCGGAGAATTAGAACTAGAGCAGATTAGCTATTCTTTAATGGCCTTGACTGTAGATCTTTTGATGCCTTGGTAGCTTTTCTAACACTCATTGCTCATCTGTCTTGACTAAATGACTGAGAAGCTTCTTTCTAGTCACAGTCTGGTTGTAATGTGAAAAAATCGCTGTTTTCAGCTGAAAAAATGATTATCTGGAAAGGTAAACTCTACTGAGTTCTGTACTGTATTTGTTGTTGAGATTTAAAGCATTATTTTACTGCTCAATGTGACTGTATAATAGAAAGAGCAATCTCTAATATGCTTCCTTGGAGCTATTAATTATTTACTTTCTTGAAATACAGATCATAGACAATTCTACATGACTTCCCTTCTTACAGACTTTCTTGTCTCTCTCTTTATTTTTGTGTGCTTTGCAAATGCCTGTAAATTCATTTTCACCAAAAGGGGAAATAAGTAATTTAGACTATTGTGGCTGTTTCATAATTAATTAATTTCAATTCAAAACAATCAAGTAGTGCCCGTCCATTGTTCTGTGTGCTTTTCTGAGGCATTAAGATTCACAATATCAAAATAAGTTCCAGATGGAAGTGCATACTTTATAATCAGAGAAAAAAAATCTGGTTTTGTCAAAAACCTGAAAAGTCCTGCCCTGATCAAAACAGAGAGTATTATGCTTAAACACATTTTTCAGGTTTTGAGCCATTACTTTAAGAATTACTTGAAAGTACCAATTTGAAATGTTATATAGGGCATTAACTTATAAATAGAACTACAGAGTGATAGAAACAGTGATGTAGGACTATTTATTCATTTGTTTCCTCAAATACTCCTGGCATCTGTTAAAATGTAACAAGGCTTAGCACATTTTCCCATTTTTGGCACTCTGTTTTCTATGATAAAGAGAAATATTTGCAATGATAAATTATCTCTTTGCTAATAATCAATAAATAACACACATTCTCCAGAGAAAAAAATTTATGGTAAAATGAAATGAAAAATATTGAGCAGAAGGAAGGATGATCAAAATGGGACACTGAGAAAATCTGTATGTTCCTATACTATAATAAATATTAGGGTTAGTGGAAGAACTTTTAATGTGGCAGTTTGCAATGAGAATAAAAAGTCTTTCTTGAACACGAAAGACACTTATGTAAGAGGTTTATATTATGTAAATGTTACTGTTATTTGTGATACCCATTATAAAGGAACGCTTTATATTCAGAAAAGCATTTGCAAATAATGGGATAGATGCAGCAGTCTCTAGTCCTGACTTGGACAACCTTCTCTTTGAAGTCAATGGAAGTTTTGCCTGAATAAAGGTGGAAGGAATTAGCCCATTCATTATTATCTGAATTACATCAAGAGCTGACTGCTAAACAATAAAATCATGATTCATAACATAACGGCTTCACTTAATTCTTTTGTAGTCTTAATATATCTCATTATATGGTACTTCTGTTCTTTCCTCTCTGTGCAGTATTCAAATTAATAACAACCACCTTTACATAACTGATGGTTAGACATGTTTTGCTGCCTTAGCAAGATCAAAGGATTTTATATACCCTTTTTGGATAGATACCAAGAATGGGGTGATCAATCTCTTCTGTAACCGTTAAGCACAGCGTAAATATCTCAGGGTACCCAATTAGACACAAGTGGTTTGCCAGATGCTCAGAGCATCACCAGTTGTCAAGAGCTTCCCAAGTCTGTGGGACAGTCCAGAATTTATTAGGGATTAGTGGTGGTCCGAGTTGTCACTCCACTGATTTGTGCTCATTCAGCTGAGCCCTGCTGTAAGCAGCCCGCATGATATGTGGAGATAAGGTTCAAGCGACAGATACTTTGCTTCCCCCCAGGCACCTTTTGGTGGGAAGGAGGCAGGGATGGACACTGGTGCTCCAGTGAGTGAGACAGCAAAATTAGAAGCGTATAAGAGAAGGAGACTGAAGAGAACAGCCCAAGAAAAGGGACCCCCAAAAGGCTTTAATACGAAGTTGGAGTTAACCCCTCACCAGGAAGCCATCTGCAGCCTTCAGGCTTTAAGAATTCTTTTTATCTAGAGATGTAATTGAAACAAGATGTGTAATAGCTGCAAGATGTCAGGTTTGTCAAAGTAACTAGAAAAATGAGTTCTGTGACATACTCTCACACAGCAAAGTAACCTATAGCTAAAAAAAAAAGGAATAAATTATCATATGGGTTAAAAAGAAGACGGAAAATAGTCAAGTAATGAAAGTTTCAGTTAATTCTGGAGCATGGATGATTTGAAATTAAACTACAATGAAGGTTTCCCAGAAGACAAAACGTCCCAGCTCTCTTTAGCCCAATAGAAACAATAGTCAAACTCCTCATGTTCCCATCATAACTGTATTTCACTGATGGACTGGAATGGCTAGTGCTCTGCACCGACTCCAGGAGAGGGTGGCAGCTATGTTACTTTACCCTTCTGCCTGTTGCTGTTGTTATTCAGGTGCATCACCAGTGGACTTTGCATCTGTAGGGAGGGACCCAGGTTTGCTGCACTAGGTGCGGTTCAGACGTGGGACGGAGCGTCAGTCGTGGGACCAAAAACTTTGCAGACAAAGTGAAAGACGAAAGAAAATGATGGATATAGGCAAATCTAGTTGGAAAGAAAAAACAGAGTATTTTAATCATGCAAATAGTGGTCGCAGCAAACGGCCAGCCTGACAGTGCTGCCAAACGCATAAGTAGGAGCATGATGGGAAAAACCAGAACTTTCTTTTCAAGAACCTCAAAAAGAACAATGGAGTGATTCTGTGCATGTTTATGAGGACTCCTCCCAAGCATGCGTGACAGCACGGGGATACCCTGAAGGTGTTAGTTGGAAACTTGGAGAGTGAATTGCCCTAATGGGTCAAGAGAAGACTAGAGTCAGCCTTTTCGTAATAACTTTTCGTAATGACTTTTCATAATGATGGGGATAGGCCACAAAGGGCCTCCATGGTGAGCAAAGTGGGAACCAGTGAAGAGCTGTAAAGAAAAGGGGCTAATAGTCAAAGCATCCTGCCTGGGAAATGCTGTTTGCTGTGGCATCTGAGCTGGAGCTGGCTCTCATCTATGAAGTCCGATTGTGCAAACTGAGGTATGTGTAGCAGCAGAAAAATGTCCTTGCCCAAAGATCTCAGTAGATGGGTAAGCTAAGTCTCAGTCAGTAACGCACTGTAGTTTGGAGCTACCATAATCCCAATTTGTTAAAGTTCTGCAGGTTCCCTGGTATAGGCTGGTGTATCTCAGTGCCAGGACATTATTTGTGGGAGGGTTGGAGCCTGAGGTCATACGAGATCAAAGGCATCGAGTGTACTTGAGCAATCTCCACGACCTGACACAAAGAAATGCCACCTCCATGCACATGATACTGGAACCTGCAGAATTACCTAAAACAACTGCTACAGAGTCCGGATGAAGGTAACAGCTTCAGCTGCAGGAACGGCAGGGAAACCAGGCACTGGTGCAGTGGATGCAGGAGACCTTGTTCTGGGGGCAGAAAGCCATGGGCTGGGTGAATGAAGCAAGCCCCCTGCTCTGGGTAGGATCAGGAGGGATGGTACCTGAAGAAGTGTCTTGGGGGTGTGGGAGCACTCCCTGGGGCCGTGCCTGGCGATGCAGGTAAACTCTTTCTTGCCTGGGAGCCCTTCCACAACGGGCAAGGAGAGAGACTCCTCAGCACACTGAAATGCTGATAACTATCGGGTATTCTTCAAGGCACTCCAGCACCTCATCAGAATACGTGTGACACAAATGGGAACTAATTAAATACATCTATTTAATGTACTACTGTACTACTCCAGTACTGCTGCTTTGGATCAGAGCGAGTCTTGGAGCCCACACCTGGATGCCAGTCAAATATACCCTAATTCCCACTTTCAGAAATGACTTGGAAATGTACCTCTCATTGAAAGCCTTAAAGAAAATGGAATTCTGATTTTTTGAACAAATATGTAACTCAAGTGTTTTCCTTTCCTCAACTCATATTCACATGCAAAACCAGCTAATAAAATTTCAGTGGTGCTTATACTGTAATTTGGTTGGCGGAAGAAAAGTCATCTGTTAAAGCTGAAGTCATCATAACTCATTAGGTGCTAATGTATCTGCTGCGTGGTAGAGAAACAGGCTAGCTCTATTGAAATGCTGCTAGTTCGCCCTTACCCGCTCACAGTTCCCTCTGGAGGATTGAAAAGTACAAACAAGTTTTCTCACAATACACGCTAAGACTATGCTAAAGTAGCTGTGTTTACTTTACCCCAGAAGTCTGTCTCTGCCTGCAGACAAGTACAGAACCAAAGTGAATCCAGAAGTTTGAGTATGGTTCCCGTATTTCCTCCTAGGAAGTCTCAGGAGAAAAGGTGATTGTGTGTGCTCACAGATGTCCCATGTACGTGCAGTAAATCCAACATGTTCTGAACATGCTGCTGGCCTTGCTGCACCTGGTAATAAACCATGGCAATAAATCAGGTCATCTGCACATGCATAATAAATCTGATGCACCTGAATGCAGGCATACAGGATGGACATGCTGTGCAGAAACTGGCCGTTTTCCAGGTCTTCTGGATGTCAGGCTTCCACTGTGACTGGCTTGCCTGGGAGTCCTGGCAAAGCTGCCGACTTCCCTTTCTCATGTCAGCATTTCCAGAGCATGTCCAGGGAGAGTGGGATGTATGGGAGATTAAAGCTTGAACATTACTTTTCAGTGTGCCCATACTAATTCAAGCCAGGATACCACCTTGAAAATATAATCAACGCTGCACCCATAAAGATGCTCTTTCTGTCAACAGGCATTTTTTGTAAGTTCTACCTCAAATCCTTGCAAGTTTAAATCTATTCTCCAGTTTCTTTGCACAAAGGTTTTGTGTGTGTCAGGTGAATGCTCTTATCACTTCAGGGCATCGGCGTCCTGAGTACCCTCTCAGTTTGCACCAAAAGGTTTACTTTTGTAGGACAGCTTTAGCTTAAGAGCTCTGAATGCGTGAGGACCTTCCTGAGGGCGATGGGGGTCAGGGTGTCTCAGCTGGGGAGAGATTAGCTCCTGATAGTCCAGTGCAGTGATTGCGTATTCTCCTCCTACGTCTGAGGATGTTCAAAAGCGGTGAACTACTGGCCAGAGTGGAGATACTAAAATGGACCAAGGGCTGCTCTCTGCCCTGTAGGCCAACTGGCTTGACACAAAATATCTCCATGTGGTGGAAGACGGGGTGGCTACATGTTAATTGCCTACTGGAAATGCTTCCTTGCCACTTGGCTATTGGAAACGCTAAGTGTAGGGCCAAGGGTTTGGGGGTTTTTTTTTGGACTGAGTGGGAGCAGGAAAAAGCCCCATTGAGAAATGGCAGCAGAGAATCACAGCACTGACCAGATCAGTGCTTCCTTTACCCCCACCTCTGCATTCATCTGAGAGGAAAAGGACCTCAGCCCTGTAAGGCTGGGTGACTGATTTTATAAAAATGAAAACATTTCCCTCTTTACTTTCTCTGGCAAATGAGCCTTCTTTACCATCATGATATGGGCTGCATAGAAATGAAGCTGGGGACTTTACTGGACTGTAAATCACTGCACTTGCGTTTAAATAAGGAGTATATTTAGAGCAAAGATGCTAGCATGATTTCAATAAAGAAAGTGTTTGAGGTATTACTAGACCCTACTGAGTTACAGTTGCGCATCTCCCTAGGACTTTCACACAGTGGTTTTCTGTGCCAATTCAGGACACTGCCTTTAAGGTAATTAGCAATTCTGAGCAAAGTTGGAGGGAATTCATGTTTTTCTTCGGCTGGGCGACATGCTTATCAAGTCAGCTACCTCCAGTCTGATACAGCAGGCTGCCAACAGACTTGTCACAATTTACGAAGAGGGTTTGTGGTGGAGATGGAAAGTATAATGAAAACCACATCCACCAATTAAACACCTACATTTCCTTTTAGAGTCCAAACAATGGACGGCTTTCCTTTTGCAAAAGAGATTTCTCAAATCAAAGCAACTCATAGAAGAAATATAAATTAGGAAGGAAGCTTTGAGTAGATCTTTAATGAGTTTCTGGCGAAATGACATAGTGAGGCGTGACACATTCATGAATATGATCTACTTGCAAAGATTCAGCTCTCAGCAATCAAGCAAAAGTAATGCAACCAAATATGGGACATGTTCGGGTCAAGTCTTTAGTACACGTGATATCAGTCTTTTCCTGATAGGTAGAGCACACCTGATGCTTCTCTTAGTGTGTGATACATGGCTTTAACACCAGAAAATTAGCATCAGTTATATTTTTACTCAAGTGACCAAAAACTGACCTACTCTTAATAATGGCAAGACATAGAAAAGGATCTTTGAAAATAACTGTGGACTCGTTAAGCAGAAATAGAAGATGAGGTAGAGCCTGGATATGACACATTTGGCAGTATGGCAGCTAGAGGGGTAGCAACAGGAGCTTGGAGAGCTATTTTCTCTGAAGGAAATCGTTGGCATCAAAATATTTCATTCCAAGGACACAGAACAGAACAGACACTTCAGAGAAAGGGTGTCAAAATTAATTTTACATAATTTTACTGACAATGCTTAATTACCATAGAGTTGATATGGGCCAGATGCATTGAAAGACATTACAAAAATACACTGGGTGATGATAAAAACAAATGATATTATTATTATTATTAACATTGGGGTTGTATTTACTCAAGTGATGCTCTGTGATATTTGGCACCAGTTGCACTGAACGTCTCGTCAGTAGGTCTGTAAGCAGTTCATAGGTCTGTAAGCAGTTCAGCTGTGTTCGTAGGGAACAATATCTGTGTTCATCAGCTTTGTCCCATGTTTCTTTCAGGAGGCAAGACTATCCGTTTTGGGCTGAGCATGATGTGAGTAACAGCTATGCTTCTCCTCGATGAAAGCCTACTGGGCTGCTTGGTGCTTCAGTCTTTGTTAGCCCGGGGGTCTCTGCCCCGCTGTGCTGTGTACACATGCCCAAAGCTTCCTGGAGGATGTGGGCCAGGTGAACCTTTTTTTGTGGGCACGGGCACCTGACAAGCTTAAAAGGAGAGGGGTGGAACCAGACTTATCTGTAAGACTGTATTTTCTAAGCACCACAGAAAGTCAGTAGATTGCTCATTGTACGGTACTTCATACAGTGATGCATCTAAACCTGAAGTCTGTAATCTAAGGTGTGTGGTTACTGAGAAAGTCAGTCAGTTAAGGCAAGAGACATAGTTTTATTGCTTATGGGGAGTACAGACTAAGGGAGCACAGAAGAATCTTAGGTCTCCAGTGTAAAGAAAAAGCAAGCAGCTCTGGAAGGTCAAAGTACAGCAAGTAATCCACAAAGGATGCTTGTTAGCAGGCTGGAGACATACCTAGAATGGAAGCTGAATGCGATACTAATGTACTAGCTGCCTATCTATCCGAACCACTAAAAATCACTTGCATTATATCTGTCGTTTAATATGCCTAATGATTGCCACATCAGCCAGAAATTCCTCTGAGTTACTTGGAGACTGGATTTGATTTTGTTCGTTGAACCAGGCAGTGCAAGTTTATGCCAGGAGATTAATTTAGCTGGTTGTGTGCCACCAAAGCAGATACTTCAGTCTTTACAGCTCTTAAGCAAGGTGCAACATAATGGTTTATGTGCACAGTTGAGGCAGAATTAACATAGCAAAACCCACAATCCAGAAACCCCACACAACCCAGCTAGGCACCCAAGATGCCCTTGTTTTGTGGCAGAAGCACACTTCGACATTATCTCCAGCTTTGCTAGTGCATATGTCTAGAGGCAATTTGGGGATTAGCAGACTCGATAGCCTAGTACATAAGGGCGTGGAGAAGTCCAAGATATGCTGTGGCCACACAGTGTCTGTACTCCTTTCTCGTCACGCATTATACAGCTTTGGGATGACGGCACCCAGGGAGGTGAGGGCTGAAACTCAGGACTCCCCCTTTTCCAGCTGAGTGTTTCAGCCACTTTCCTCCTAGTCCCATGATCCCTCCATTCCCAGATCCGTGCTGGGGTCAAGCTCCAGGAAGAGTGGTGAAGGGCTTGTCACCCAAAAAAGCCTTTGGCCTAATAAGTAGTGCATGTTCCTTAAGACTGAATCTATGGATGTGAACCCCATGCTGGGGATATACTTGGATCTGGACTTCCCATTTTCTTATGTGGGTGTTTTAACCACTAGGATGTTATCGAAACAGTATGCTTGGCTGTGTCCTTTGGTTTTCTTTTCAAAGGTGTGCTCCTGTTGTCTGACCTAAGTGCCCAAGAGGACACATGGATGGGACTCAGGCTTTCCTGAGTTCTGCTTTCATGGTGGAGTCTAATCACAGCAAAACCATAAGTTCTCTGACATTTTCCTTTGGCAGGCATAGGGTTTGGCTCCCAGCGTAACCTCTGGGTATGGTGAAGCTGGTTGTTGGGTGCCGGCTTCTCCCCATCCTCGGTACGGGGAGCTTTGGCACCCAACACAGCACTGTGAGATCCATTTTGGGAGCTGGGTGCCTAACTCTGCACCCAGCTGTGCAGCTTGTCCCTGTACCGAAGTCTTTTAAGAGAAGGTTTAGATCTTAATGTCATTACATTTATTAAGTTTAATGTTATCCCACCAGATTAACTGAAGCCAGCTGCTTCTTGCTAGCGAGGAGTGGTAAATGTTATTTCAGAGGAGACAGGAACATTTGTCCTATCTTTTAGTTTTTCAGAGAAAGCATGTTTGCATGGAAAATATACCCAGTTTTGTTGTTAATGCCAAGATGGTCTAAAAAGACAGAAGATAATTCTCATCTAATCTAATCTATTTAGAGTATTTCTGGAGAGCCCATTACTGGGGTCTGAGTGACAAATGAAGGTCTGGATTGCACCTGCCAGGTATGTGCCTGGGGAAAAGGCATGTGCAGCGCATAAGGGTAAAGGCATGCATGTCCTCATGCTCTCATGCAGGAACTATCCTCTATTCAGCATTTTCTGGTGAGACGTGTAATAATTCCCAGTAGACAGCAGGTCAGATTTCTAAAAGTATATCAGTAACTGTGGGCTTGCCTATATGTGAGCAAGCAAAATACATGAGGATGTAAACTGAGTAGCCTGCTGTACAGTCTGCAGGGTGCTGGCATTGGTATGTGGAAAATTACACACATATGTGCTGTTATTTAACTGAATTTGCTTGTATAGGTTTAAAATATAGCTAATGTAATGCCCATACCAAATTCTAGGCATTTCACGTAAGAATGAGAAGTGCCGCTATATAGTAGAGCAGTCAAAATTAGCGGCTTCTATCCAAATTTTGAAGATAGCCTTTATCTGTAATTGGCAACTTCTGTCGTACTCCTCGACCTGGTGCAGACATGAGCGTGATGCACAGATTTTGGTGTTAGCAGTAGCAGATGATTTCCTTCCAGAAAGAAGACGGGGACAAATAAGCATCCTGTTCTGTTCCCGTCGGCAGGAACATCTCTAGCTGTTCCTGCTGCTGTCGCTCTTTCCTCGGGGCCACTCACACTAAACAGCACCGAGCAAACAGTATGAGATTTCACACCTAAGGCTTCATCTGTTCCTCTGCAACCACCTCTGGGCTGTCACAGCAAAGTCTCTAGCTGGTCCACCTTTCTGCTCCCCCCGTCAGTCTTTTACGTAAGCTCCGTCGACCGTGAAGGGCTAGGACCAAGCCTAGGACTATGCTGTGGTGATCAGCTGTGGCCACAGGGGAAATGGAGGATGCGGTGTGCAGGATTCCCTGCGTGTGGCGGAGAGTGGGAAGGCGACAGTGGGAAATGAGGGTTGCTTAAGGCCAGGCCACCGCGTAACTGCCTCGGAGAGGCTGGCAACCTGCCCTCAAGGGAGATGCTGACAGCTCCTCACAGCAAACGAGCTCAGCTCCTCTCCTGCTGCCACTGACCATGCAGGAACGGCACGGTTACAGAAAGGGGTTTATTCAGGGGCAGGAGAAAGAAAAGAGGCTCCCCACACCCTTCAGGATGCTGGCAAGTGTCACCCGTCTGACAAACAGAGAAAACGTGGGAGCGAGGGGGGCTTCAGCTTTTACACCTCATCCCTGCTCTCCTCAGGCTGGCGGGCGGGAGGAGAGGATGGCTGCCTGCCGAAGGCTAGTCGCCCCTCGTGTCCCTCAGCTATTTGGTCCCAGCAAAAATGAGAGTTTCACAGGGGCGGGTGGCTGGAGCTCGGTGGAGAATCTCGCCCGTTGCTGACGTGCTGCAGTGTGCCCCTCGCCTCCCACCCCCAGTATTCGGTATTTTCTCCTCAGCGAGAAGCAGGTAGGGAGCTGGGCAGCTGCAGAGCTTCCTCCTGGAGCTTTGTGCTGTCAGAGGGCTTCTTCGTGCGGCAACCTTTTTTAGCTGGATGTGTCTGGTCTCTCTGAGTACACGGCAAAATAGGGAATCTGGCTGTTCGCATGTATCCTCCCTAGACCCCAGCCTGCATTCATGGACGCCGGTTATTTCTGGAACCGGGTACGGTGCAACATGTATACATTAGCAAAATCAAGTCCTTATGCTGTTCAGGAAAATTTGGCTCTGAACTGTGGAGCTAAAAAAGCTATCTGTCTGAGCTACTTAGAATACTGCACAGTTTTTGCCAGCTGAATAAAACCAATAGCATTTCTATGAACAGAAAGCTTTTGACAACAGTCTTTGAATTATGAGTGGCAAGAACCATTCTCTTCATTTTTAACTTCTAACCCATGATGTATAACGTAACCCTCATTTGAGGATAAGAGGTTCGTATCTTATTGACTTGGCTTTAAATTGCATTTCATTGTATTAAAGAGTATCTGTCCTTTTTTTTTTCTGTGGAGCGAGATACACTGTAATGTATGAAATATTTGACTTTCACGTAGCTGTAAGGCTAGACTTTGGAAAACATTCAGCTGCAAAGCTAAGATGGTATTTAGTGAAAACATCCCAGAAAATTATGATTTTACAATTACCTTATTGGTAGTTTGATTTTAATGTAGTTTTGCTGATAGCTACCTTTGTACTTAAGGAATGTAAATTAATTAGACATACTGCTTCATCTACTCAGAAGCCAGGAGAAAAGCTGAGCTAATAGCTATGGGAGTGCTGTACCAATTTGAGACTGAGGCTAAAATGACATGATAGAGGGAGAGGTTAGTCCTCTCCCAAGGTTGTCACTCCTGGTCACATTTTAATGTGAATTTATTGGACTGAAAGAGGTTAAAGAGGTAATTCTGCACAAGAAGAGAGAAATTTCTAACATAAAGTGGAACTCATCAATAGTCCTGGTGTCTATGGGGAGTTGTCAGATTCCATAATATTAACCATGTAATTAACAGGATATATAAAGTGATGTGCTTTCAAATAATTTATATTTCAGATGCCTTTCGATGTGCTAATAATACCTCTCTTTTTTTCCTTCAGTCTCTTGGAATCACTGCATTCCTTTTTTTTTCCCCTGTCTGTATAAAAACCCTTCACATCTATCAGAGAGTTCTAACTAGTGCTCATTCCCAAGGGTGACTTAATGGACAAAGTATGGATAAATCCACATGACAAATCCACTTTACAATATGGCACAGCTGGCATTCTCTGCTCAAGTTCAGCTCACAAATAAACTTATACGGAAACTGCATCAATGCAGAGTGCAGGTCAGTGCATATTGCTTCGTTGTGTCCTGGAAATGACTTCTCATATGGGTGGTGGTGATGCACCAACTTCTGCATCTCCTTTTCAGATGAGTCGAGGTGTGAGGGGCCATTTGCAGAGTACTTTGCAAGAGAGTATGCGCTTGTTGTTGGCATTTTTGTTGTTTTTCAAAACCTCGTTTTTCCATCTTTAGTGATTGGGCTTTGAATACTTATAGGGTCTAACTGACAATTGCTAGAACTCAGTTTTATTGCTATTATTATTGGTTTTATTATTATTAATATTTTTTTAATATCGGTCATCTAGTTAGGGGAAAAAAGCTTCCCTGAGTGGTGGATTTATGAAAACTAGACCATAGTTTTGTGCCTTGTAACCCAGCAGCCCCACTGCATAAACTTTTTGCCAGGGATTGCATCTCCCTTACGCTCGTCTTCGCTGACCTGGGGAGAAAACACCAGCAGCTGGGGCGGTTTCAGAGCTGTGCCTGAACTGAACGGTGCTCGCACGCTGACGGACGGCTGGCTGTCGTCTGCTGGCATGGATAGAGCACCAAGTTATTAGCACTGCGTAAACAGCTGCTGATTTTCAGTAGGACTTTTTTGAAACCTCTGTCAGATTTGGCTGAAATCGATTAGCAGGTTCAAAGTAACAGCCGGGGAAGAGGGAGTAGATGATGGGGAGACAACACGGTCTGACGCTTTGTTTTCCAAGGAAGCCCCGCTGACCAGGCAATACATAGCGATCTGTGCAACAGACCTGGGTTAAAAAGAAATAGTAATTAAAAAAAAAAAAAAATCTTTCGTGTTTCAAAACTGTATTTACTTGGTAGATGGGAAAAAAAGTGCAGGTTGAGTATCTGGCGTGGAGCCCAAAACACATACTTGCCGGAAATTTCCTGCTGGACTAAATGAGGTCTTTGAGGAACGGCCGTGGGGGAGGTAGCTGCAGTCTGTGAAGGGCAGTCGCTGTGCCTGCGCTGGTCCCGTTGCAGCATCTTGCACCAGAAGAATCCCGACCTGTGGTAGTTACAGCTAAAATGATATAAAACTACAAAAATTTGAAGGAGAAAGGAGGCTGAAGCCTGGACCTCAGTCCGAGACAGGTCCACTTTCGCAATGCATATTCAGCAGCATGACAAGGGCCAACCCAAAATCTATACCCACAAACCCCACATGTCGGAATGTAACATACTGGATTTATAAGCTGACTTGGCTGCTGGATAGTCTGATGATTACGTTTCACTGTGATTTAAGAGGAAAATGCCTGGTCTAGTTGCAGGACGCTGGCCTAAACGTAGACCTATGTAGGAACATGTGTCTGCTTAGTGGTATCTGAAGGGTTTCAAGCTAGTTTGCCCTGCTATATGTAAGTAGCATATGGGGAAAAATACCATTTCCATGCTCACTTACCATAGTAGAAACATTTTTCTGTTATATCCTTAATACATATAACTGATAAACATAACGTAATGGCATTTTAGACATATTCTAATAACTGAGTGTATTTCTATCAAACATTGTCAAAGAGCAGTATTTTATAGTAACATTTGCAGCTTATCAGAAATTGAAGCGTTTTCTCCTCCTATGCCTTGGCCATACCATTGTGAAAATTCACTAATACAATCACTTACAGCAACTGAACAATAAAACATTTCCAGTCAGGCTACAAGTTCATTTTATAATAATTTAAAACTGCCCGTTACAACCAATAACTTTGGTGCTGGAAACCAGTACAGCAGTTATAAAGTCCTGGTTTTATCACAGCCATGAACACGCAAGTGACCTGGGGCATAAAATTACTGCTCAAAAGAAAATGATCTATCTCCAGAAAATGCTCAGATATCTACTTATAACAATTACAACAATGATGATTTCACATCTGTTAGGCAGACAGTTTTAATCTGTAAAAGGTTAAGTATTTGACAGTTACTTGTTCTCACATACAGATTAGCTGCTTGAAGGTTTAACCTTTAGATGTACTTAAGCAACTACTCTTTAAAATTTATTGTGTAAAACCACCCAAATAAAAATGCTCTCATCACTTGTAACTAAAGAATACAGAAGGTCCAGGGTATTTTTCACTCCCTTCTTACCAAATTGCTCAGCTGGCTTTGCTTCTTCCTTTGTGCCTGAAAATATTTACAAGCACGCCACTTTAATTTCGACAGGCACCGCTTCGTAATTAGAGGATAAAAGGAGGATTCTGCGATTAAATGTGTGGAATCAGTTATTTTGAGTCAATAAAGGAGTCTGCTGAAGAACATGATTATTCCTACACATTGAAGTGCCCTGAAAAGCTGGGGAAGGGGAGAGGGAAAGAGGGGATGAATCTTCATGTGGCTTTTGTACTTCCCTGGGAGTGGAGGCAGGGGAGTTATTTATGTAGTAGCAGAAAGATCTCCAGATTTCTGTAGGCTTTTATTAACACTTCCTAAGTATTATGAAACATGGGATGTTTTAAACCTCTCACATGGAAATGAATTAAATTAAAAACTACCATGTGGAACTCAGGTGTTGAGGTTTTTTTCTTGTCAGGCTGGCATTTACCCAGCTATGGTGTGTCGGTGGGAAGGGCTTTCTCATTCACAGAAACACGGCTGCCCAGCCCTCACTTCTTCCTTGAGTAGGCATATCGCACTATCTCAGTCTTCCCTCCATGCTTCTCACAGTCATGAACTTGTTCTCCTGAAACGGCCAGAATTTGGGTCCCCAAATGGGATCTAAATGGCCTTGGTTGCATTGCAGGGACAGTTTTTATGGAAAAGAACCACCTTCCTGAACAAGGTTTGCAACACATTGGGCACAAATATATGATTCTTTCTTGTATCAGGCACATACATGCTCTGTATCTGTGATTTTTGGGGGGGTGTGGAAGGAGGAGACAAACCCTTCTTGTGGAGAGCACATGGCTTTCCCTTTTTTCCCTGCACGGAGTGCCGTGACCCGGAGCACAGGGAAGGCAGGTTACCTCCGTGGTGGGAATGCACAAAGGCTCGTGCTTACTGCAGAGAGGTCGGTTGAGGTATGTGTTGGGTAAGTGTGTGCTCCGTATAGGAAGCGGTCGTGGTGGGCATACAGCTCATGGCATGGAAGCAAACCCCAGCACACACACTGGGCAGGAGCTGTGTTGCTCTACAGACCTGCTCCTCTCCTCCCCTGCCGCCTACACGTGCTTGTAGACCTCATTTTGGTCATCCGCGCTTGTGGGGACTGGCCCTTGCCTGTGCAAAACCATAGGTAAGGATACCCGCTGGAGGAAATGGAGGAACCTTTTTTTTTTTATTTTTGCAGTGGCATTAACCATTGTGTTTTTATGCCCCACTTACCTTGCGTCATTGTAAATGGGACTGCGGTAGGTCTGCCAGCCCCATAATACTGTAGACCATTTCAAACCCATTAAAGTCTAATGGATATCTAGTGACTGCAAGTGTGATGTGTGCCAATTAGAATATTTAAACTGGGCAATAAAAAGGAGTTAATAAAATCACCTTAGAACTTGAAAATATGATTGAAGGTAGTGCACTGTTTTTTCTTCAGGTGTTTGAACAATAAGATAGTTTTTAAAACAATTGATCTGTCATTTTTAAAGGTCAAGGAACATGCAGAAATATGTTTTCTTTCCCTATTTTCTCAATATATTTTACT
The DNA here is from genome assembly GCF_000737465.1 of Haliaeetus leucocephalus. Lineage (NCBI taxonomy): Eukaryota > Metazoa > Chordata > Aves > Accipitriformes > Accipitridae > Haliaeetus > Haliaeetus leucocephalus. The sequence goes on from NW_010972931.1 coordinate 7,391,205, forward strand.
GTATATTTAGCAACCCAGGGAGTCTTTTCCCCCTCACATTATAATAAACTCTTTCAAAACTGATAGCTAGTGGACTCATGTATTTAACTATAGGTTTCATTCCATATATAGTGCAAGAACTTCACTGAAGGTACAGAATGCCAGTGGCATGAATATTTAATAGTTGCACTTTTAAAGTTTTTTCATCCTTCTTTCTCTCTCTGGGATTGCCAAACCCATCTGTCTGGCCTCTAAACCTGTGTACAGCTTTCTAAATTTAAAAATCAAAAAACCCCTTAGTTGCAATTGCAGAATTTTAAGATGAAAGTGGGGAATGCTTACCTTAGTTGTTAACCGAAAAGTAAATAGAACAGTTTATTTTTTGTTCTTTTGGGTTTCTGGTGGTGTGCAGCATATTATATTTCAGTTCAATGTAAGAGATGCAGTTAGTGTGGAGCTACAGGCCAGATGCACACTGGTGTAAATTGGTAGAGCTCCACTGATTTCCATGGAATTAGACCAGTTGGTTGATGGTAGCTATGGCTGTGGCCTACATCTTCATCAGAAATCACGAAATTCATACATTAGCTATAGTTGTCATGTGTGGAAGCTATTATTTAGGTTAATTGAATTAATTAAAATAAATATTTATGTTTTAAGCAAAACAGTTTATGTTCTAATAAGATAACAGACACATTTTACGCATCCTTTTCTTTGCTGGATTTTCTTCCCTACAGATAATGATCTTTCAATCTCTGTTCCATAAATATGCATGTCATGTTCAGGTTTCTATTTAATGCATGCATGAGTAAGTAGTGCTGAATTTGATTAACTTCATTAACGATAAATAATGAAGAATACTATTTTAACTATTTTAGGACAAACACTTACTCACCTGGCTAATGTTACTTGCTTGAGTAACCTTCTTCATCCTAATGGGATTGCACACAGGGGTAAAGTTACTCAGATATGTATGTGTAGGTTCAGTCTTCTATTATGTAGCAACCTTTAGAGCTTTTACTATCTGGCAAGCAATCATTTATATCCTTTTTAAAAAATATTTATGGCTTCTTTGACTAATTGCTTCTTACATGACTTAGAGCCTTTTGCATTGGTACCATTTGTTAAAACACATCCAGAAGCAGGCAGAGCGGAATCATTTTTCAACTTTTTAGTGTCATTTTTATAGACAAATAACACTTGTAAATGATGGATAATAGCCAGCAGAATGCTGTGTTGTATAAAATGAGCATGAATTATATTTGCTGGGAGATAGAAGGTTAACTTGTCTATGAACTAATTGAGGAGCCTCATGGTAAATGCAAAGTGGTGCATGCCCATTATAAACAAGACTTGAACTAGCTAAAAGGGGGATTTAGGTTAATTCAGTATTTCATTTATTCTTTTTGCATGCTACCTGGTGTTTTCTTAAAAAATAAACCCCCAATGCCCTAATGAATCCTAATGAGCCTGTAGAAAGTCCAGAAGGAGAGATGGAGCAGGTGTGTTTAATAAGATGAGATGTTAACCTGTCACAGTCCTGAGGGGGGATCCTGTGCTCCTTCAAGTCCAGTGCAGGCTTGGTCACTTCCATGTGCTGTTTTGACCTGAACATTTGTTTCTTGTCTTGTAAAATACTGCTTACTTGGCCAGTATTTGAAAAAGTCATTACATTTTTTTGTGTTCTGCAGTTCATAGTTTACACTTACGCTGTATTTTATGGCAGAAATCAAAATAACTGCCTTTCCTTTACCCAAGTAATATATGCAGTTGCATTACAAACGTGTGCAACTGAATAACTTTTTTATAGGAGAGTGCTTGGCAGATGCCAGTTAACGTCAAGGGATACAAATGCTCAGTGCCGAGTGATGGCAGGATATACAAATCAATCTGGTTGCAAAATTTTTCTTGCATAAACAGTGCAAGACTGTGACCTAAGAGGACCCTGTGCAAGTGTTTAACTTGATGCACAGGAGGAGTTCCAGTGATTTAGATGGAATTATTCAAGTGTTTTAAATGTGTGTGTTTATGTGTTCATGAAATGGGGGCTACCTGAAGTAAAATCAGAGTTTGGGCTTGCAGGTTCAATGGAGGTCTCTGTATATGTTCTTTCACTCGCCCTCAAAATCCAAATATTATGGTCACTTTCTTTCTTGCTATAGGGGCTGGATCCAATTTATCGGTGCTACCTTGCACTTTGCTGGATGTTGCTGCAGAGCGGAGGTCGTCAACCTTTGGTCTGTCTGCTGATTAGAGACTCTTCAGCTCCTTTTTTTTTGCAGCCTGTTACTTGCAGGCTGTTTACCTACCTCATTGCACTGACTTCTTCAGGTATGAGGATAGAGAAGGCTGTAGACCATCTAAACTGTTCTGATGGTCTACAGCTGGCCTCTGACTCAAGGGTGGTCAGCATCTCCTCCATGACATGATCAAACATGCCTCCAGCACAGCCAAAACAAAGGCATCATTCTTGTGTGACAGCCACGTGCGGCTCCTATAATGGGCTGAGCTTTCTTGCACCGAGGCACATGTAGGGCAGGTGTAACCCATCGCGTGATGGGGATGAGCCATGGGCCTGCTGTACTTGGTGGGAGAGGAGCTGCGTAGAGTCCTCCTGTGCCCACCCGGCTGCAGGGGCAGGCACCGCTTCTATAAACTCGGTCATCACAAGTCCTTCCTCGGGGACTCCGTGCTCTCTGAAGCCCAGCTCAAGCAGGGAGTTTGGGATGACCTCCGGTCTTTAATTCATGTTTCCAGAGAGTTTTCCAGTACTTTGGTAGGGCTAACTCGCCCTTGTGGGTCATTGTAAATACTTAACATTGTATTTACACATCCTGTCTTTAATTTTTGCAATGGTTTCAATTTAACTTTTAAATAAATATTTAGGGTGGGGATAGAAATTAAACAGTTGAGCTCTTGCCAGCATCCATTTTTTTGTCCTTGTTCAAAGGCACTCATGAGACTCAGATGTAAAACTCTGGATAATATCCTTCCAGTTATGGCATCTGGCTTCTTGGCAGCCTCTTTGAGAAGTTGGCAGGCTTGGTGTTGCCTTTAGATCCAAAACTAGCTCTCTGGTAATTTTTTTAAGATGCTTTCTCCTTCTGCTTGTCATTTTTGCTTGCTTTACCTTTGATTCGGAGGAATTCATGCATTATTAATCATTTGATTCCGTGGTGCTTGCCCAGTTTTCCATGCTAGCCAGAATCCTATGGTAAAAAGAGGTTTGTTAATGGTTTTAAGATGGGCACATATATCTATTTTAAAGTGGCCTCCAAGTGTGTGCAAGAATCTGTTGGGGTTTGGTTTTTTTGTTTCTGAGTGAATCAGGAATAAAGGTAATCTTAACTCCACTGGACTAGGGTAGCCTGAATGTTGTGTTTCATTAGCTTCTTTATCACTACAGTAGCACTCAGGTCTATGTTTTTGAAGTGTTAGCTCTTTGGAAGATAGTGTAATAGTTTTAGTAAGAAGTCATTTGTGTAGGGAATATTTGAGTACAGCCAGATATTTCCCCCTTTTTTTTTCCTTGCCATTTCTTTTGGCTTTCAGGATCCCTGTAGACTCTGAGTATATCTTTCAGTCTCTTGTAACTTCCAATTTTCTATATTTTTTTTCCCATGTTGTGCATAATGCACATCTGTGTACGTGCGAGTTGGTGTCTGTGTGTGAGCGTGTGTATGGAGCAGCACTGCCTCGAGGTAGCTAGCGAGCCTGCGGAGGGGAGCATCTTTGTGCACACACACGCTGTGGACTGCTACTGATAGCACCAAGTGGGTGTAGTCCCCGCGCATTGCAAATACTCAGGAAATCAATGTCTTTGTTTAAGTTTGTGCTACCGTGCTGTTCCTCGATGCGCACCCTTTACCCAGGTGGGTCTGTGGGAGATAAATCTGGCATGGCACAGTTTCACCCCAGTCTCGGAGAGAGAAGGGCTTTAAGTCTGTGATATTTCCTTTCCCACCCAGGGAGAAATATTCCCATGCTGAGGTCAGTACTAATTGAAGCCTTTTGCACAACAGCAGCAGGAGCGAGCACCAGGCAGGCTCCCCGGGCAGCAGCCTTGCCTTTCAGATAGTGTCAGATCACAGGCATGGCTTAATGGAGTCATCGCTTATCTGGCAGCCCCGAATTGAGGATGAGTGCATTTCCCCTTCATGCTCTGTGTCTGGGATGCTGGGTTAAAATATTACTACTTTCTACTAGGAGTAATACAGAACATATGACTGTGTCATGTATTATTTGGCTGTTTGTGGTGGTGGGTTTCCACTGGCTGCAATACCTTTGGATCATCCCCCTCTTCTTTCAAAAAAGGCAGTCACATCTCAATCTTTTTTTTTTTTTAGGGGCAAAAGGAATAGAAGAAGAGTGTAAATGCAGTGCTGCATAGCCAGCTTGTTCCCAGCTGCACCAGCAAGGCAGAGTGCCTGGCTGGCTGGGCAGAGCTGGGGCTGATGTGCTGCTCCCCACTAAGCGAGCCTGCATAAAATTACCTGGTGGATATTGGCTGAAAGTAATCAAAAAGCTCTGATCTGGGCCAGCATTGCAAACATTAAGGAAAATACCAGGCTTTTCTGGGGTTTTTTTGTGTCAAAATATGTTGTGGCGGAACAAAAAGAATTAGACCAGGGTGAATGTTTGGTTGCTCTTAGTCAATTGTTGCACATAAGAAAACCCCTTTTGGGGGATCCATATTGAATAAGCCTAAAAAGAGCCAGCCCACAGTTAAAAGAAGGTGTATGTCAGAGGGAAAATATTAGAGTGAATCACTATATTTCTCTTATAAATTAAGATTCTTCTGAAGTCTGCTTAATTTAACACCTACAGGCCCCTTTTTAAAAGGTGCATACCTGCTTTGCATGTATATATCCTAGCACTTAAGAACTCAGATTCATTACAACTGTATGTACCATACAGGTACCTGTAAGTGTATTACTGACTTAAACAAAATAATGCAACCAGCATTATTTCAGTTTTCACTGATGATGCCTCTTCCCTGCTGTTGCGAAGAGAGTAACCTAATTACAGAGGCAGTAACAACATACCGTGGTCAACTTTTCATGACAATGCCCCAGCAAAGATAACTTAAGTCCATCTCATCAGTTTCTTCTTTGGAAACCCCCCCCAACAGTTATAGTAATCCAAGTTTTCCAAATGGAGAGATATTCAAAACCAAGACATTTGAAGAAAGGCCAGAAGTTACTTGTGTATGGGCTTGATTATGTTACAAACCACTGATTTCGCCATTTTAATTATTGACTTTATAATAAAGGCACTGTTCAGAAATTTTGACTAATTACATTCATTTTCAATTCCCATTTCTTTTAATTAGTTATGACTCAGACTTGATTTGTTATCTTACGCTTCATTATTAAAGATAGTTAGCTATTAGAAACTGGCAAGTGCACTTCATACAACCTCCCCTTCCCCGTGCCCCGTATGTAAATAAAAGAGAAGGTGCTATTAGTGAGAGGTCAGAGATGGGGTCCATTAAGTCAGCCTTCGTTATCAGCGACCACGCGGGGTAGATAAAGGCAACACCAGAGCAGGGGAGGCACTAAATGCATGAAGTCGGTCTGCATACCTAAAAGCATGTTAAACCCCTACCTGAACATGCTTGGTCCATCCTCCAAGCAAGCTTACATCGGTACAGTTGATCCCTTTTCCTCTTGGAGGAAGGGTAAGCTGCCATAATATATGTTCATCTGACTGGGAACTGACTTCATTCCCTCAGTTGATTTGCCTTGACTTTCCTGAGAACCGCTGTGAAGACAAATCTTCAATTGCAGCAGTATTTCTCTCCTCTTAACCTACAAAATAATTGCCTGAGCTGAGATATGTCTCTGTTAGCTTTTTTAAAATGCTGACTTTTTAATACCAGCTTTTTCTGAATTACATCAGGCTTTCTATTTATATACTGTTTTCTTTTCTGCGTTGCAGTGGATTAGGAGAAGGTAGGTCTGTGATCTTTGGCCACACAAGATACTGGCTTAATTCTTCTTAGAAGTTCAGATTTTCATCATTCTTGTTATGTTCTATACGTTAAAGAGAAATTTAACTAGGAATGAATTCCCTTTGTGGCAGAAGGTATAAAATGTGGCCCAAGCAGTCCAAAGTGTGATGATCTAAATACATGTATTTGATCATTATAGGTAGCTCTGATGCTCAGAGCTGTTGCACGTCATTCCACAGGCAACGGTTGCCCCTGTTTGGGAAGCTATAGCCCTGTCGTAGCCACTTTGACAGCATCAGCTGCACTCGCTGAGTGTCATACAACTGCTGTGCCCATGCAGTGACAGGGAGATAGTATAAATGCATTAACCTTGATGGCTGACTGAGGCAGAGCGCCTTGCAATGTAGAACTCATTGGGGTTTCCCACTGGCTTGTACAATTTTATCTTCAGTTTTATTTTTCAGGGTACTGAATTTTGTTATAAGTACTAAAATAATATTATTCAAAAGCAACGGTATGTCGTACTACCTGCCAATATAATTTACATAGATTAGAAGCAGCAACTATCAATTAGAAACCTAACTCTTTTGTTTGTTTTTTTTTTAATCCTCACTTCAGGTTTAAAACGTAACACTAGGAATGAGCTTCAGGGAAGTCATTTGTAAAGAATTTCTATGGCTTTCCTATTTAATCTGTGAGAGTGGATAGATAATACAGCTTTCACTGGAAAAACTACTCAAAGAGTCTTATTTGTAAAGGATAAAGACATTAACTTTTTGTTCCCAAGAAGTTTAAATTGCACTTGGTTTGCAAATTTATAAAGCACTGTGTAATACATAAGACTAGCGCTAGATATCAGTGGATGAGTATCGATAGTAGTTTCACATTGTGCGGATAACTGAATGAGCTGAATGCTTATCTTGTATTGATTCTGAGTTTATGAATGCTAAAGATGGTTCTCCATGTCACTGGTTTAAAATCTTTGATTAAAACAGTTGGGCTTGTTGTTTAAATAAAATGTCATTCTGGTAATCTGCAATTACTGAATAAGCTTTAGCAAAAATGGGAGAAAGCAGTGAGGTCACATAGTACGTGATACCCAGTCACCATATGTATTTATTAGTGTCACCTATGAAATTTATGAGGCAAAGTAGCGCTGAAAGAATTTGCTGTCTTTCTAAGCAATGCTCATTTGAGGAATTGCCTAAGATAAATGGGTTTGGCTAATTGAATCATACACTTTCATAGTGTGCTACATATAAAACTAGACTAGGAAATAAATATAATTAAAGTAAACATGCCCTTCTAATTAGTAATTGTTTCTGCTGTTTTAAGCAAATTTCAGTGGCACAAAGTAGCTGTTCCAGTGTAAACCTAATAATGGAGGCTGTAATAACAGGTGTAAATTAACACAATGGAAAACATTTACAGTGTAACATTCTAAATTAAAAATGACATTAACAAGTCTGATTTTTAAAAAGCTGTATAATTAACATTTATTCAACCCCTGACAAATTAGTGCAATACAAATACTAGATGATTTTATTTATAGCTTATAACATTTTTCATGCTTTATTTTTGTTAAACAGTAAATGGAGCAAATGTGGTTCATTTTTCCAAGAACATGTCATATAAGGGCACTGACAAAGGAGAGGCAAAGAAAAAGAGAAAGCAAAGATATTTACCCAAAGGCATTATTTTTGTAAGTGATGTGCAGGAATTGTTTGAATACTTAACAATATCACCGCAGTCAGTGTTCTTGGTTATGTATGCTCAGAAATAAAACATTGTGAATGGTTTAAGTTTGGAGGAATGCAAGTACAAACAGAATAATATCTATTGTGCAATAAAATACTTTGATTCCCCCAAGTGCATCCTCAAAAAAACATAATGTACTACTAAGTGCTTAGCATTGATGTTTGTCTCTACAAACAAATATTGCCAACAGTATTTTCTTTTTATGATGGACCTAATAGAATGCCATGGACAGGTAAGCACAAATATCCAAACCAGTAAAAAAAAAAAAGTTTACCTTAATTTGTGACAAAAGATGCCATAATTTTCACATTATAGAAACCATCTCATCAGATCCCAGAATAGGGTGTAGTATATCTGCACCATACAGACAAATTGTTTTCTTCTTTCTCGATTTTTTCCTAAACCTGTAAGTATAAAAAAAGTTTTGTGGCAGGAGGCAGGGAGAGTTGTAATTTTTTTCTGCTTGCCTATCAAAAGGAAATCAGCATTATTTAATTTAATTTTTGTACAGTGTCTTCTGATGTGTCATGAATTGCAACACACGGTAGGAGAATTCAAACACCTTGACTTCCTATTCCAAAAGTGAATTTGTTAGACTGTATTTGCCTCATAGTTGCAAATCCTGAGAGAAAGCGAAAAAGTAGTCCTTTCAGTGTACAGTCTACAGTGAACTTAAGCTCCAGGACTCAGCTTTTGAGGCAGTTAGCTTCTTGCCAGCCGTGGCTTTCACCCACATATCCTGGGTGTCCCCAAAGTCCACACTGAGGAGAATCCTCCTGAGTTGGCTCTGAGTGGCTGGTGCTTAGTGTTTGGCTTTATATATATACAGTTGGGCATAATTAAGATCTTATTCCATTCGTATGTGGAATAAATTAAAATAGCACCCTTGACGGGAGTAGAGTTATGCCATTCACATCACCTGAAGATGTTAGGAGTTAGTTTGGTGACTGAGGGAGCAGTTGTGACGTTTGGTCACAAAATCATCTTGCCTGCCCCTTGCTTTTCCTGTTGTTTGTAAAAGAGGATTCAGATCTTTTGTGCACCACAGAGTTTGAGGGATCAAAAGTAAATTTCTAATAGCAAATACAAGCTGCCGTGAGTAGCATCCCTTCTGGAATTTTTAGTGTCAGGGATTGTTTAGAGTTCTTGGTCACCAATGCAAGATATTTTAGAAAAGCTCTATTTGGTTTTTGCATGTCTCCCTTTGCATGCCCTTTGTGTCTCTGTAGCAATTAAACGTGGTTCATTTGGAGATGATGGAAAAGATGTTCCTGCTCTCACATCTTACAGATCAGTTTCTGAATTCAGTGACTGAAGAAAGGAAGATTTCTCTGTCCTTTAGCCCCTGTATTAAAAATATAAAAAAAAAATATTCCATATGCTGGGCTTCACAGAACCCTTATTCCATCCCTTGGCTCTAAGGCAGGACAAGCACACCTAGACCAGCCTGACAGAGAAGAGTCTAAACTTTAGAGTCCATACGAGTCCCTCAAGATGGTAGAGCAGCTACATAGGGACTTCCATAGCTCCCCAGCCCAGAAATAATCTGTGTTTGGTGGATGTTCGTCACAGAAAAGTGTCTTCATTGTTGGGGAGAACTAGTCTTACTTTGGTAAGTGCTAACAGGCAGGTACTTATGGAGGAAAGGCATCCCATACAACGCTGTAAGGCACTGTTGCTCACCTGCAAGGAGGAAAGGGAGTTGTATTGTTCAATGGATGAGGATTTCCTCTTCTTGTTTATTTTGTGTATTAAACCTGGCTGAGAAGGAACAGTCTTGACAATAACTGTCTGCTGGTGGGGACAGGGTCGGGGTAAGGACTGACCAACCTGTTTTGAAATAAAGAAGCCATGAAGGAGGCTGTAGAGTAGATAACCAACCTCTTCCAGCCCTTCTTTTTTAAGTGAGATAGCATTTCGAAAATCATATCTAAATCTCCTCTGCTGCAAATTGAGTTGTGTGACCTAGCAGACAGAGTACACAATTCATCATTGTCTGCTCTGCAACAAGTTTTTATAGGTGGGAAGATCATTATCATGTGTCTCCCAGTCTTCTCTTTTCTAAACCAAACCCAATTTGTCCTTTTTCGTACCTCACTCCTTTTATCCATCTGTCTCTTCTCTTCTGGGCTACACCACCCCTTCCCTACAGCAGAGGGCCCCAGGCCAGACACTGCACCGACTGTGTGCGTTTTCTTAGTGCGCAGCTGCGGGTCAGTTTGGGATGAAGTTTGTTACCAAAAAGACACAGGCAACAGGAATAGAATGAAAGGAAGACCTGGAGGATAGGAGATGTTTTGTCTGCAAGGGTTGCTAAAATGGGACCTAAATGGGACCATGAATCATTCAGCTGGTTCTTCTGCTGCAGGATACTTTCTGGGTCACATCAGATTCAGGGAACCTGCAGCCTTATACCTCCTACCTAAGATCGACGTAGCTTTACATGCCTGTTGTATTTTAGCTGTAAGTTCTGTGTGGCTTTGAAGCTGCGTACCAGAGAGATTGCTCCTCCTTGCAAGCTTTCATGACAATGGACATCAAATAGGCTGTGCAATACAATGGTTCCCACATTGGAAGTGGGAGGCTGTTAACTGTATAAAGTGCCTTCTTCCTTGGTTTCAGAGAATCAGCTAACATTTTAGGGTTATACATCTTCACAAGCATTCGAGCAAGTAGATTGATTAAGGGAGGTGAGGTTCTGGAATTTCTGTTTTGTTTAATTTGGCCCTGGGGAAATACACAGAGCAGTATGGTTTTTCTGTTTTGTGTATTAGAATGAGATATGTCATAAGATGGTAAACCTAGGCTTTTAAATGGTTAGAGAACAGATTAATTTGAAATGAACAAGTTTAAATAATATTATTTTCAGCTTGATACTTATGTCTACCCAACTAGTCAATTCATTTGAATTTAGTGCATTATCCTTTTCATGTTTTCTTTCCTGAGATTCTAATAAAGTTTTCTTTTTCTTTCTCATCATATGTCATTAGTATCAAATTAGGTAGCCTCGGTATTCCCATGTCAGGAACAGCAAAATGTTCTTTAGGATTACTTGAAGACTCAGAAATCTTTGACAAACATTTGTCATTGAGTTACCAAGATATTATTTTGGTTCAGAGCAAAATTGAACATGGGTATTACAGTTATTTCACAGTTTCCCAAGAAAGAGTCACAAATTTAAAATTGAACAAAATCACTGAGCTTATTTTCTTGTAGTAAAAAACCCAAATGGAATATCTTTACATAAGTCTTTTGCTTTCCATTACCTAGAAGGAAATAATTCTCTGCCATTTCCTTTGTTACTGAGAAGCTATATCAGCATTGCTACTTCGGAAAGTTTTAAGGAAAGCTAAATGTAGTAGCAGTTTTGTGCTTAACATGGTATGCTCGCAACAAAATACCCTCTTGCTAATAACAGCTTCTGTTTATTTTTTGCACTGGGATATTCCAGTTAGCAAGTGTGAATTATACCATGCTTTGTTTGGATTCAAATAAAAGTCAAGTTCACCCGCAGTGGTCTAGTTTCATGCTCTCTCCCACCCTCATCCATGTCATTTTTTCCCCACAGTGGGCCCATCCAGCAGGGTTGGGAGGGGACAGCAAGCAGCTCTTTCGCCTTTCTGTTCAGTGCTATTTCAGGTTTGTGCCAGCAAGTAACACTGATGGAGTAATGCCGCCGTTCGCTTGTGTTACAGCCCACTCCACGAACACCACCTCTCCAACAGGCAGAAATGTGTTGGCTTTCGGTGGGAAAAAAATGTGCTATTAAATCTACCAGAGTCATCCTGTGTCTTTAACACCTTCCATGAGGTTCAAATGTTACTTCTTAACAAGAATTTGGGTATCTACTGTGGGGGTTTTGATTGTCATCACTTCTAAGACTAGAGAGCCTGAGAGCGTGTGAGCAGCTAAATTCAAACTGCATGATTAGCATTCTCGTAAGTGCTGGGTTTTTAGCAACATGAACGTGAGTTTCAGTGAACTTCATGGATAGTGGTCAGGGCAGAGCTTGCCATGTCTTCAAAATCCCATCCATTCCAATCCTGTCCCATCCCCAGAGGACTGTGGGATCATAGGTTGATAATCTGCCAATACAGAGATGCAGAATGGGTTCCTCCTGTATGGATTTTTTGGTTTTTTTTTCCATTGCAGAAGATCTCCTGTCTTAAGCATCACCATTTTGTTGGCTTTTCTGAAAGGGAAAATCAGGGGAATTTCCTGTAGCCTTGTTTCCCCCCTGCCCCCCCTATTTTTTTAAATGTGTGTTTTAACTCCTTTTGGTTTTATTCTGTTATCCTAGTGAAACAGGAGAAAATGAAATTCTGGCATTTTTTATGCACAACCTGTCAGAGAAGGATTTTAGTCCTTCTAAGTTGTTCCCATGAAACCAGCTTCAGTGGGCTTTCAGGGAGGAGACACAACTTTGATGTTCTTGAACACTGGAATGAGAGAAGGTTAAACTGAAGTCCAATGGTTTGAAACATTTGGAACATTTGCAGGAAAAATGAGCCAGAGTTTTCTAAGCTTCCTAGCATAATAAAAGGGGATCTTTGCTATGGAATATTCACACAGAAATGTTGTAGACATCTCCCAAACCTCTGCTTTTAGAATAATACGTACAATTTAGATTCCCTCCTCATGCTTTTACAACAATATATAGAATTTAGATACCTCTCACCACTTTCAAAATGAAACACTGAATAATTTTACACCTACACTATACAGGTAAATGATATTCTTATAATTTACTGTGACACGAACATGCATTTATGAACTTAGATTTCAAACAAAGTATACAGTAAAAATAAACCATTTCTCCCTTATAAGCTTTTGTTGTTGTTGCTAAAGCTAAAATTTGCTGAGAAGAAGTAGTCAGGGCAAGGCAGCTGTTATATGTATCCAACTTCATCAGGTCACTCGCTTCCCCGCTTTGGACTGGAACCAGGCTGATCCCCTCCAACAGACAGCATCTGCCTCTCTGGCACCGTCCCTGCATGGGCATCTCTGGCATGGCTTCTGCATCTATTGCAACCATTAAAGCTTCTGGGTAATCTTTTGTCATTTTTACGTCATTTCCTTTGGATTTGGGAAATTTTAAAGAAATTTTAACCTGCTTGAAAGTGAGGCACTTCACCAGTCATGCTGTTGCTGTGAGTTAAAATACAGGAGCTTATTTTGCACTTTATTATGTTTAGAGTTTTGCATTCCTGATGTGTTACATTTTGTTTTGGATTTGTGGCATGGCCATGTCACCACCACTCTTCTTAAGCAGAAGTGTCAAGAGAGGCACAAACCAAAAAAAAAGAGCTATGTTTGTTTAAATTTTTTTTTTTTTCCTGTAATGAGAGATAAAATACCTCACTTCCCATTGCATGTCACTTAAGGAAGGGAGGACATGGGTGCTTCTCTGTGCAGCTCTGAAGGTGGGCAGCATGAGTTATGATACAGTTGTCTTCGTAGGCAGAATGAATTGGGACTAGCGTGTGTAAGAAGCTTACATGAATTACACCAGTCACAGGGCATAAAAGTTTTAACTTTTTCATCATTTTAACATGTATGTATTTTTATTCGTGTATGAACATAAATTATTCTTTTATGCATGGGTGTGCTGGTTTTGGCTAACTTCTCTCCCTAATTTTGATTGTGTATCTTGTGGGGCTACATGTCAAAATATGATAGAGCTGTACAAGGCAAGCAGGATATAATGTATAAGAAACTGAAGTCCTATGGTTTGTGTGCTCTGCACTTTTCTTGTGCAGGTTCCAAGGATATGTGGTGATATTGTTATTTGGTCAAGCATAAACCTTGTTTACGTTCTCCATTTTCAGAAGAAGGAACTGGGAAGAAATTTGCATTTTGCTGGAGTTTAAATGTATATAATGTATTTAAGAGAAGCTAGCCAGCTGTATGGTGCAATGCAATATATTTGGTGAGCACTAGTTTCTTGTGAAAGGAGCATGAAACATCCTCTATATCAGCATTTTTTCACTGTTTGTAACTTAAAGTTATGTATGAACCACAACTTTCTTAGGTTCTTGAACCCGGACTTCTTACAGTCCTTTTTATTCTGTGAAAGCAAGCTGTCTATATAGGCACTAGATAGATAGATAGATTTAGCTTGTGATTTAGGTTTAGGTTTCTCTCTCTCTCATTCCATTTTCTAAATGTTCTACCTCAACTGAGCAGAATGAAGATGGAACCTCATAATTCCCCATAATAAGATTTTTATGCTTACAGACTCTGATACAAACTATTGCTAAAAACAGTCACAATTTCTTCGTATACTGAGCTACATTTCAGGTGTTCATGTAAGCAAAAGCACAGATTTTAGTGGATTTATTATTTGGGCATATACAGTGGCTGAATCTTTTTGTACAGCTGGCATAGGGTTTAACTACTCTGGTTGTTGCTTTATCTGCATATGCAGTTATTAACATCATCCACATTTATTTTTATCATGTAGACATGCTAACACACATCTGTTTAAAACTCAGTTCAGGCTTACCTGTACGTAGTGATGGCTCCTCTGTAGTATATAAAATGCTATAATAAGGTCTCCATCTATCTATAGAATATGAAAGAAAGATAAATTAAAGCAAGGCATCTCAAAACATATCGATTCTTTTTCTACAGAATCCAAACTCAGTGTCCGTCTGCTGAAGATCCCAAGAAGTGATTTTCTGCGAATACATAAAAATCTGATGACTTATGCACTGACTTGATCATAATTTTTTTTCACACTGGGGCTGTTGTGTGGTTTCCATAATGCTGTAAATCATGATTAAACACATAAAAAAGATTGTCGCCCAAGATCCATTTTAAGCCAAGTGAAACATAATACAATATAAAATTTACATCATTTTCTTGATTAACCCTGATGAACCTTCAGTCATTATCCATTATAGTAAGAGCAAATTGGAAATGTTGCTTTGTTAATAAAACATGTATAGACATTTTCATGAGTCATAGATTTGATGGTTACTAACAGCTGACACATTCATAATGAAATACTGTACTTTGGCTTTCCGTGAAAGTGCAATACTACATAAAGCTGCAGTCCTCTGTCCCGTGCTTCAGCGCTGTGTTTCAGTGCCTTTTGGACATCAGGTGATTTTGAAAGTTGATCTAAAGTGAAGTGCACAGAATATAAATACAGGCAAGCGTTTTCACAACCTTTATATGCAGGTACTGAATCTCTGTGTGCCTTTCACTCATGTTTCATAGCGGTTCTTAGCAGTGCCAAAAGCATTTAACAGCTTAAATTAAAACTACTGGTCTTTGTCATGCGTGGAAGTCTGTAAAGTTTTGCTCCTTTTGCTACTGTGCCAGGAATGTTTTCTAAGAGGCATTGCTGCTGTTACCTCTGCAGTGCCAAAGTACTCTTAGATCTGGCCTTACTGATTCATTACAGTCTTCGCTTTTGCTACTTTAAGTCAAGTTGCACCAGGGTGATTTGTGTGATAACATTTTTCTACCAGTTACAGAGCTTTCAATTTTTGTGTGCTATGTGAAGTATATGTCGGTGTACTTCTCAATCCTGCAATTAGCTGTGGGTAGATGGATCACTGTTCAGAGCCCCATGGAAAGAATAGGCTATTTAAATTGCTAGAGAAAAATGGGAGCAAGGAGGTGTTTTTTTCTGAAACAGACCTTTTTTCAGGAAAAAGATTGTAGAGGCAAAACGTAATTTTTTTACAATTTTCAGGATACTTGTTTTCATTTTTTTTACTACTGAAACTAGCACTGAAGATCTTTATTGACTGAAATCCAGTTTTCAGCGAACGCATCAATAAGAAGCTCAACAAACATTTTGAATAAAGTATTAAACACTTGCTGCAAAATGTCAAATAGATTTTTAAAAGGCCAGATTTTTTTCACTGCATTTAAAATGTTCAGAACATCCCTAGAAATCACGCAGTGATAGCAGTAAATTCAGTTTATTGCAACATTCAGTCTGTAAACTCTTCAAGATATGCACCAAGACTATATGAATAATTTGCCTGTGTGTGCATATCCTCTACAGAGATGAGCCGGATGGCTGATCAAAAAAAACCCCCTATCATTTATGACTAATTATGACTGTAAGGAGTCTAAAGAAGAAGTTTCAAGGCAAAAAACCACCCAGGCTTGGCAGATGATAACTGGAACAGTTTCCCATGCATAAGGATGCCATGGAAAGCAGAAATCATTGTGGAGAAAAACAGACAAGTGGGGCGTTGTGTCTGACATCTCTGGCAGGGAAGCAATGTAAGAAGAAACTGGATCAGATACAGGCATCACCAAGTTAGGTAAGGCCGTGTGTAGCAGCCCAGGGAATTCAGCAGTGTTAGGTTAGGCAGAAAAAAAGATTCCTTACCGATCCCCTCAGCTGTTGTATTTTTGAATTACAACGTAAAAGTAACATTAACAAAATCAAATGAAAGGGCTTCAGTGTGCTTTGTCTGGTTTGTGCTCTTCAGTCTTGGTATTTTTTTTTCTCTCCACTTGGAAAATATGGATGAGGATACAAAAGGAATACTTTCCCCTGTCTCATCTCCAGTATCTGTTTCTTGACAGCTAAGGTCTCCATGTAATTTCTGGAGGTTTTAAATAACATTTTGGATTGTGGAGAAAAAGAAACACTCATTCCAGGTGTAAGATTATTAATAGTGGTGAATTTGTAACTTGTGAGTAAACTTGCAAACAATATATTGTTAGAGAAGTGCAAAATTAAAAGTAATAGTAATGTTCTGTTTCTGACTTGGCTCCGTGTTGTTATTAGATCTTCATCCATCTTAGGTATTTTTGCTAGTGGTTTTAGGGTTATAAAAAGAGAGCACCAGCACTTAATAGCAAAAAGAATATAGTAAGGCATCAAATACAGGATTACTCATTAATACTGAATGGTGAATTTTTGGATATCTGTGTACACTGTAGGTAGGGACTGGTAGATTTTTGTCATGTGATGAAGTTATTTTTCCTGAAACTAAAAAAAAATAAATTGGAATTGTGTCTCAATTTGTCTCATTGGGCAAAACTTCACTGAGGGAAGAAAACGTGCATGCTTTGTCTGTAGCAGAGCTGGAAGAGGTGCTCTTGTACAAGCAGATGTTGAACTAAATTGGATTTTTTTTTAATGTTCCTCTGTTGTGATGTTTACTGCTCTGACTCAAGAACCTAGATCCCAGTCTCAATTGCAGCCCTAGGTTTTCTCACTATTTCGATACATATTTAAAATTCAGTCAGGTTGCATGCAAAGCACTCGCATTTTGAGAATGTCAGGTGTGAATGCCTGTAAGATAATAACTGCACCCACAATTAGTCTTTCCTTGGTTCCTTCCAGTTGCCCAGCATGAACCCTCAGAAGACCTGCCTTAAACGCTTAGATGCTGATTTTACAGATATGACATGTATATATGCATTCGTTTGGTAGATGCGACATATCTGGCCCGGAAAATACAGCTCCTGGTTTCAGACTTGGAATTTCCAGGCAGATAATTAAAGCAATCTTGCACCTTCCAGCCCGCACCTGCCACCATGCGAGCGGCCAGCCCAGCTCAGCTCCCCCGATCATATTCATGTTTGGACGGTAGTGTTTCATGGTTAATACAAATCATAAACAGGCTGTAAAAGCTGAAGCGTCAATGAATCCTAGCTTTAAAATTGCTGGAAGCTAAAGTTTTAAAACTGATACTGCAAAGTGAAAAATGAAATTTAACCAGGCATTTTGGTAAAGGAAAAATAATTTATTGGATGTAAGATGAAAAGCTGTGAGAGTAAACATCAATCTCATCTTAGACACATGTCATTGATTGATGTTTGCTCTGTGCTGCTGCCTGGAGGTAAACTCTTTGAAATAGCAAAGTAGGTACTTTATCTGTCTGTGGATAGGAGCACAGTTTGTTAAGTTACTGCTTTTTTGAGACCCTGCTACATCTTTATGTTCAATCAAAGTGAAAACAGTAAATCAGAGTAATTGCTTCACCCTACGGCATTCCTGTTTGTAAATGGGAAAAAATACTGTAAAAATCCTCAAATTAACTTCTGCTGTTTAAGCTAGATAAAAAGTCTAAAAAAGTCGGTTGCAACCTAGGAAGGTATTTGATTGATTATGCCACTTGTTCATCAAAGGCAGCCCCTTTGTTATAATCGAACTGATAGTTCAAATGTCATTAGGGAGAACAGTTAATGCTCAAATATGCAAGGCTGCCGTCTCTAAGAGCGCCCCATAACCCATTAGCAATGGGTTCCCAAACAGGCATCGTTTATACTTAGCTCGAAATGGAAGTGGTACCAAGAAATTGGCCAGCAAAAACCATGGACACGAAGAGTAAAATAGAAAACAGACATTAAATGATAGCACTTTGATGTTAAGCACAGCAATTCAGCATGGAAAATAACCTGAATTGTTGTAATTAAATTGTCAGAATTAAGACTGTTTTCTAAAAATGTTTGAGGCTATTGCCTTCATGAGGTCTCAGGCTGGTTAGTCCTTTTGTGTTTTAAAATGTTGCAGATACAGGAATGATGGCACATTTAAATTCAGAATCCAATTTCCATTCTGAATTCAGTTTCGTAATCACTGTCCTGCATCAGGGTTGGACTGTTTTTTTATTGTGTTGTATAAGTTTTCCCTTGAGTTACTCTATTTAGCTACTTTGGCATAAATGGGGTAATTCAGGGGAGAATTAGACTATTAAATATTTAAGAAAATGTCCTCACTTCAGCCTGAAATTTAGTATATTGACTTGTGTGCCAGATTACAATTTGTGGGGAAATGTTGAAAATAATCAGCAAACCATTTTAAAATTTATTTTCTTGAAATACGGCCTGTTTTTCATGGTTTTGAAACAGTTCCAACTCTGTTCATAATTCAGAAATGATCGTGTGCTAAAATTTAATTTCAAAGATATATGTGTCCTCATAGAAAACTTGTTCACGGGTCTAGTTTTATTCTTGAAACGCATGTATCTTTTAGTCACTTCTGGTGCACACTTCTTGTGTTTTGGGGTTTTTTGTTTGTTTGTTTGTTTGGAACATGATCAGCTCTGTACACTCCCAGGGGATATTCAGGGATTGCACCTGGCAGCTTGGGGACGGTATCATTTCCGTGATGCTGGGAGTGGGTGTTGCGGTCTGACGGCGTTTTGTGTGGAGCCTCTTAATCTGATTATGGGAGAAGAAGGGTCAGTTTGGGCGCAAATGGGGAAGTCGACAAAAGCTGGGAAAGAAGCTCAGCCATTACAAATGGGATCTAGGTCTTCCCTAGCAAAGGCCTGCCAGGAGCCCGGGGGAAATGTGGTTTTGCCAGTTTAAGAAATTGTTGCATGTTAGCTTGACGAGTCAGCTCTGCTTTTGTTATTAATGTGTCTAGACTTCAGGTTCTGAAAGTTTTGTGCGAAGTGCCACCCGTAGCTGCTGGAGTGAAGGAGATCAGCCTCCTGGGTTAAAAACATTAACTGCAAATAAACAAGCTACTCCTGCTAAATCTATATCACAATATTTATGTGCGTGGGGAGGTAGAAGGAAGGTGTGTGTGTGGGGGGGGTGTTGCAAAGCCCTCACAATTCAGAGAATAATGAACTAAATCTTTGGACTGGAAAATGATATTGGAAAGTCTGGAAAGGCAAAGGTGAGATCGCAGGTTACTGTAAACTATGACAAGTTCAGTAATCATTGCCAGGTGTGTGTATACGCGTGGTAACGCCTTCCTCCGTCGTGCCGTAGGGCAGCCTGAGCCGCTGCCCCTTTCCTTTCCCAGGAAATAAACTGATGCGAGGCAAGGGCAGCACCAGCAACCTCACCCTCAATTTACCTACCCGTGTCTTTTACAGCCTCAAAGACGCCAGCTGTTAGGAG
The DNA here is from genome assembly GCF_000737465.1 of Haliaeetus leucocephalus. Taxonomy (NCBI): domain Eukaryota; kingdom Metazoa; phylum Chordata; class Aves; order Accipitriformes; family Accipitridae; genus Haliaeetus; species Haliaeetus leucocephalus. The sequence continues at coordinate 7,410,733 of NW_010972931.1, forward strand.
GATGGTGATCTCTTAGCAAAATAATGGTATCCTTCCTGAATCTCCCCTTAGTGATGTGGCAATTTTGTGGTTTCTGAAAAGGTCAAGCAGAATCATTAATGCACGCCATACGTCTGTGAAGGTGGGTAATTCCTCAGTGAAGGTGCACTGCTGTAGTTTGTGGAAAAGGACATCTTCCTCTGAATGCAAAACTTGGGCGTTCCCTAAAACTGAAGGGCAGGAGAATATGTTGGTGCATTGTCTCCACCCAGTTCATCATGGAGATTAGACCTTTCTGAGTTGTTCCAACTAGTGATGTCTGAGGGAGGTACGTTGAGTCAGAAATAGTGTGCTTTTAAAAAAAAAAGAGAGAAAGAAAAGGAGACTCTTCAACACTTAAAACTTTAGGCTTTTTATATGATTGCTTTCAACCTAGCCTGAGACTACATAACTCTTCGGACTTTGTAGGAGATTAAATCCAGTCCCAGGTTTTTCAGGTAAGGTTATTGCTCTGCTCCTAGGCTGTCCCCTGAGATGTCTCTGTCTATTTCTAATTAAGGACTAAAGGAAGCCGTTCCTTCTGATGTCAGGAGTAGCGTGAAGAAAGCTATGAGCATTTCTGTCAGTATTGTGGGGAGGCTGGTGCTGCAGCTGCCCTCCCATCAGGCACCAGCAGCGTTCCTGGGCTCTCCTCTTCAGGCTGGTCTCATGGGCAGCCACGCTCACCTAGTGCATGGCCAAAGAGTGGGGAGCCATCAAGGTAATCGTCTAAAAGGCATCGCAACAGATCTAAATTTATTAAACATACCTACTCTGAGAAGTCTGGCAATCCATTGGTATTCTCATCTGTAAAAATACCTGAGAGTGTGTCGTGGTTTAACCCCAGCCGGCAACTAAGCCCCACGCAGCCGCTCGCTCACCTCCCTCACAGTGGGATGGGGGAGAGAAGCAGAAGGGTAAAAGTGAGAAAACTTGTGGGCTGAGATAAAGACAGTTTAATAGGGAAAGCAAAAGCCGTGCACACAAGCAAAGCAGAACAAGGAATTCATTCCCCACTTCCCATGGGCAGGCAGGTGTTCAGCCATCTCCAGGACAGCAGGGCTCCAGCACGCCTAATGGGGACTTGGGAAAACAAACGCCATCACTTTGAACATTCCCCCTTCCTTCTTCTTCCCCCAGCTTTATCTGCTGATCATGGCGTCCTATGGTCTGGGACATCCCTTGGGTCAGTTGGGGTCAGCTGTCCCGGCTGTGTCCCCTCCCAACTCCTTGTGCCCCCCCAGCCTGCTCGCTGGTGGGGTGGGGGGAGAAGCAGAAAAGCCCTTGACGCTATGCAAGCACTGCTCAGCAGGAATGAAAACATCCCTGTGTTATCAACGCTGTTTCCAGCACAAATCCAAACCACAGCCCCATACCAGCTACTACAAAGAAAATCAATGCTACCCCAGCCAAAACCAGCCCAGAGTGAAATTATTCAAAGTATCCTAGAAGAAGCAGAGACGGTAGGGCTGCTGTGACCATGTGGTGGTGATGGTGTGCTGAAGGTGCTTTGAGCCTGAGGCACCAGTATTTGGACATAATTAATTGGCATGTCCAGTATGTCTCTTGTCTCAGGGCTGAGATAAATCAAAGTGTGTTTTTAAAGCAGTGTCCTAAATTCGAGATAGTGTAATTTTTATAATACAACATTTATTCATATATAACTTTTGCAAGTATTTGACTTGTTACTCATGCTTCAGTTCATGTCCTTTAAGCATGAATTTGAAACAGGTGCAGCATTTTAAAAATAACAATATACCATTGAAAAACCATTTAAATTCATCTTTTTGGAGTTTGACCTATCTGAAACAGATATAAATGACACTGACTTTTGAGAGATGAATAGTTGCATGTTCTTTGGTTTCCAAGTCTTGCAAAACTGCTTCAACATTTTGGCCCATACTAGCAAAACTCTTCATCAATAAACTGATGTGCGAGCGTGTATATAACACATATATATACATACATCACCCACATAAGCACGCATGCCCCAGTGAGGAAAAAATCTTGAGATTTTCATGAACTTGTTCTTCGTGGCTTAGCTGTGGAAAAGACACACACTGTAAACAGTTAAAAAGGTACATGTACATTTGGGATTATTTTAAATTACAAATTTTAAAAAAAGAATGAAGCAAGAAAACTATTAAAAAGATTCATTTCCCATTAACTGAAGTATTTGCAATAAAGACAATTACAGCAGTTTGCAGTATTGTCCTCGAACCAAAATAAATAAATACATTTGGTGACATACATTCAAGGAAATGTGATTGTTGCAGTGTTCATGCAAATAAGGAGCAGCCTCACAAATGCTACAGATTTTGCCATCTGGTATTACCAAAGGAAGACACCTCTCAACTTGTTGCTCTTCCTAACTTACCTGCTTATAGATGGCATATTAGGCATTGTCACACGGTTTTGCCATTTGCATAATCATTCTGAATTATTGCAGGTTGTGCATTGCATTGCCAACAGTGAACTTCTCATTCGGGAAGGGGGTTCAGAGATCTGATGACTTGTGTGTCTTCATCAAATGTGTCTCCATCAAATAAAGGGATTAAAATATCCTTCCACTTCAGGAGTATCACACCAGTGCATTTTTAGATTTTTATGAGGCCTAGTGAAGAAGCTTGCACTTGTTTACTTCCTAGAAACTGGGTAGAGATCAGTATTATAATTAATCTCGGAGGACCTGCCCATCTCTATTTGACTGCAGGCTAGAGTCCAAACGCGAAGTGTCTCAAGAGTCCAGAGGTTCTGGGTGGGGAAACGTAGCTGAGGATGCAGTTGCAGATCCTGCAATTCCAGGAAAACCCAATCCAACAACAGCTCTTCAGGGTGGCAGAAAGTCTACTTTAGACACACCAGTTGTTGTTAGAAAGTCTTTTACCCCGCCTTAGCTGATGGGAGGACTCTCAGATAGCATGATGTGGTAACCGAGGACCATTGCTCACGTGGCAGTAAATGACAACTGCTCTGCCTCCGGCCTTGGCGGCGTGTGCAGCGGATGATCTCCACTCACGGGGACCCCACGGCGAGGCCTTCGCTATCCCCTTCTTCCCGGAGGCAGGCATTTTCTATGCCCAGGACTCCACCCCTATGATTGCCTCCTCATTACACTGCTTTTCAAAGAGAGGGTGTTGGTGTGAATAACATGTACAGGATAAACCCCCCAAAACCTCAACCCCCTGTAACTGGAATAAACAAACGGGCGGCTGGAAGCTGTCTCCAACCTGCCGTACCGAAACCCTGTGTTCACAATAAACCCCTGTGTTTGAGAGCCCTGCTCAGCGTTTGGCGTCTGCCCTCAGACGTCCTCCGACCCATCAGAAGGGTACTCTGCAGGCCACTTCGAGTTAGCAGCGTTAACAAGTAAACATAAGATTTTGTGTTCGTTTGCTGACTGCTAAGGCATTGCTTTTAAATACTAATGGCATCTAACATATCCTATGTATTTTCAACTTTCGCAAGTCTTGAATTAGAATCAGATAGCTGTTGGCCTTTTTACTGCCTTGCCTGAGGCGTACTAGGTAACGTCACGTGGGTAGCCGATGCAACATATGTTTTGCTAACTGGGAAGCTGGTTAGCAAGACAACCTGTTTTTTTTATTAACACATGGTGCACTTACATGACATTATTATATATTTCTACTTTACAGATTTACAGTGCCAGAAGAAAGGCATTAGCTGAGCTAAGCAAAATAGGCAGTCAGCACACTCGTCACATTGTCCTGAAATAACATGTAAACCTTATTAGACACATTGGTTTCCTTTGTGAGGAGAATAAAACATAACAGACTGAAACGTGCAAACCTGTGTTGTTCTGTGGAAATTCAGGGAAAGGATTCTCTGGTTTATGTTGTTGTGCATTAAACTAGAATCCTGAAAAAAAAAAAAGTTAATTTTTATTCTGGATGTCTATATTGAAGCCAGACTAGTTCATTTCTAAAAATTAATGCTGTTGTGTAATGCAGTGATTTTATTCTCTCTCTAGCTACACTCTACCAGGCATACAGGCACTATCGTGCCAGTATTCATTTATTCATGCTCTGAAGTTGTGATAGTGTCAAATCCATCAGAAAGAGGAATTGTTTCAGTAGTAGTTTCACGACTTGGCTGATTAACAGAGATCAGAAGAAGCAGCCTAACTGTGGAAACCACTACAGCATGTAGTTTTAACAGCTCTTTAGGGAGCTAGTTAATGAAAGAATCACTACAGAAACACATCCATGTGAAAAAAGGAGCATTCTCATACAACACTCAGAGGATATGTCATAAGTGGAAATATGTTCATAATTTCTATTTACTCATAGCTGTAATTACCATCTGCCTTAAGAGTACTTTCAGTCTTTGTCGAAGTTGCTTAGATATTTCCTTTGTCACATTTCAAGCAGAGAAGTTCTGCACAGACTAGATCCTGCCCTGTGATTTCTTTTTTATTCTTCTGTAAGAATTTAATTATCTATTCTCTGTGTGAAGAAAGCACCAGCATTCCCAGAGACCTGAGCGTCCCCAGCCTGCTTGGACTGGCATTCATCTGATTCATGTTCTTGCTTATTTTTGCCATCTGTCTGGAAACCAGAGTTCTTCACTTTTAAATTCATGCTGGTTTATATGTTGCCCGCTAATTCTTAACGCTTAAAAAGCTATTCCTCTTTTTTGCTGCAGTGTCTACGAGCCGGATAGAAACGTGCTGCGAAGGAAGGAATGGGAAAGGAGAAATCAGGAGGCCCAGCAGGAGGATGGCGCGTTTAACACAAGTTACTCCCTCTTCAGTGAACCGTACAAGGTAGATGCTTCCCAGCTGGGTGGTTCTTTGTTTATTTATTTATTCCACAGTATAAAAATGCAGCCTGCAGAAGGCATTGTCCAGGTTTCAGCACCCTCCCACAAGTGCTAGCCTCACAAAATTCACAGAGAACTTTTATGGTTCATTGAGAATCGGATTTTTTTAATATATATATATATATATTTATAAGCTTCTTATAATGTTCAGCAGCACATAAGAATGAAATAAACTAGAAATATCCTAACAGTATTTGAGATGGAATTAAAACTAGGAGGTGAAGGTGATGGTGCCCTGTTATTGCAACACTTGGAAGAAAACAATTGTGTTAGAATTGTGTGTGAAGGTCAAGCGATACAGTAAACATTATGCTCTGGCCAAGGTGAATGCAATGAAATATCTTGGTGTTTGCTTTTTTTTTTTTCCCCTATAGGCATTGCCAATAAAATTTGTCTGCTAGACATGTTTTGCCCTCATCAAAGGCAGAAGTAACTTATGAGTCTCAACTCCCTGTTTTATTCTTCATGGTAACAGTAGTGTGATGAGGCAAAACCGCCTCTCCCAACTCCCTGTTAGAAGGGTCAAGCAGGATCTTCTGCACTTTGCAGAAGCCTGCAAACCAAGCCCTTGTGAACAGGACCAGAGTGGTATCCTATGGGGGCTGCTCCTCTCCCCCAGCTAACCCAGTGACTTTGCCTACGTGCATCAAAGCATTATCATCTGTCACCTACAGTGCCCTTCCAGTAATGTCCATGTTACTGTTACAACCACCATGTTGTGAAGCCTTTCCCTCTACACAGCATCACTTGTCCTTGATGCTTTGGGTGCTTTAGTGCCTCTTTCCAGGAGTCCTACTTGGGACCTGGCACTTGGCTTCTGCACCTGACTTCCATGCTCCCATGTTTCTGCCCGTGCTCCAGGGTCAGCTTTTAGCTTGCTGTTCTTCCAGATTGTTGTTTGTTTCTAGTCCCTAATAAAAAAGAAAGATCTACCACTTTCAAACCATGTCCCTTGATAGAAGACAGCTCTGTCTGCCTTGAAGCTGACCTCCAGCTGCCCGAATTTCAGATTCATTACAAAGGCGTTTAGAAACCATGGCAAATGTCTTGAACTCCTCAAGGCTCTGCTTGAAAAAGTCTACTGTGAGACCAATCAAGGGGTAAGCCATGGAAAAAACCTGAAAAGCTTGTCAGCTGTGTCTTGGCATTTTGTGAGGGCTCTGCTGCAATGGGGACTTAATAATTTTCCATTGGGTAGGTCCAATCAGATAGACCCCTCACAAAAAGGGCCTGTCCTTTTGCTGGTTCCCTGATACTGTTTTGTCTGTGGTACCTAAAGTTGGTAATATTGAAGCTCAAATCTATTATAAAAGTGGTATAGTTGGAATATTTTGTGCACTTTGTTACCTGTGTGCCAATGTACTGACTGTCATGGCACAAACTTCATGTATCATGGACACACCAGTAGTTTCTAAGTTACGATGTCTGAAGGCACTTTTATGCAACCACAGTATAATTCCATCATCTTTAATAGAAGTGGATGAAAAATCATTGCCGTCTCTAGAAGCAGAGAGGATACCGAGTGGGTATCCTATGGGGAGATGAGAATAACGGCTCCGTCCATGGTTCTTATCTTTAAACATTATGTCCCTGTTTTGGACAAGCGTGTAAAGAAGATGCTGCAGAAATACATCCTACAGCTGGCTTTGTCAAGGAAACATGGAGAAAGGCAAAGCCTAGGACAGCAGTATAACTCACCCACAGCTCTGTTGCTGTGACAGTCACAGCTGCTTGGGATGACAGGTCATTCTGACAGTATTGGACATCAAAACTTCAGCAGTGGCATACTCTGAATGTGATGCGTACAGTGGCAATGGACCATTGCGCTGTCTGAACTCATCCAAGCATTTGTGAACCTTCAGTGTGGCAGAGCAGAGCTGTGGCTTGGGCTTTTTGATCTTAACGTGGAGAGAGGCTGACCGCAAAAGAGGAAACCTTTCTGCAAAAGCAAAAACTGAACCCCACTCTTCCTGTCTTTAAAGATCATGTTCAAGTTTTAGGTGTTTCCAGAGGGGAGTGAAGTTACAGCAGACATTCACTGCAAGCTCTGATTAAATTCAGTATTCCTCTGCACAGCTTGAGAAACACGAGCTAAAGCCAAAGGATTTGCCATTCAGAAGGCCATATCTGAAAATCAAAGACAGACTGGAAATCTCTTAAATCTTATGTCCTCTCTCACCTTGACATGTATCACTACTCCTGTAACATCAGATTTTCTGAAAAATCCTGACTCTTTGGGTTGCCCCTTATCCTGTTCAAAGTATCCATAGCAACCCTTTTATGGAGGATTACAGGAAATCCAGTATCTTTTACTTAAAATGTCTTTTACAGGGGGTAAAAAGTAGGAGTTTAATTCCTGATATTTCCTGGACAGAATACCTTGCCACATTAACCATATCAGTTTTTTTAATGAAGAAAAAATTCTGATGAACTTCCATGTAACCGTCAGGTATATTTTTAGAAGTGTTGAATCTTGTGGTCTTCAAATGCATGGATACATCTTGCATTACAGAAGAATATGAGAGCACTCTAAGTCAGAAATGTTCGCACAGAATGCTTTTGCTACTTACGCATTTTGTGATCACGTTTTCCCTATGTGAATGATTAAATAAGGCCAGCAATATTTCAGAGCAAATAATAGGACAAACTGTTATATCTAAAGCTCATAACAAATTACCTCAGATCCCATCTTGTTCCCAAAAGGATGTAGGAGAACTCTTCTGGATGAGATCAGCTCAACACAAAATCTTCTCACCTCAGGTTGTTCCCAGTGTATCCAGAAGGGATAAATAACACCAACCAGTTGCCAGCACGTGCTGTGGTACAGGCATTGGATTGGTTTGCTGCAATTATTCTTGTGCTATCTGGGATGTCTCAATACGAGGTGTCTCTGTGTGATCTTCACATCACATCCATATAGAAGACAATCTGCTAACTTCTCTGGGCTAGTGATAGTCTACAGATAATCTGAAATTAGGCTTTCATTTACTTCCCATCCAAATAGCAGCCATCAGAAAGAATGGACTTTCTGTTAGGGAAGTTGGATTTTTCAGGGGCAAAACTTGGCACGTAAATTCACTTACATTCACGGACCTAGAGGCAGCCGGGTGGAGAGCTGCCCCACAAGCTGTCTGTGCTTTAGGAGCCCCGTTCCATTTGGTGGAGCTTGTCACCATGCTCCTGGCAGGGATGGAAACCTCACACACATGAGCTGGCTGAGTCAGGCTGGGTACAGGCCCAAAGGCACATCTCCCTCCCTAGAGGGAAGCTGAAAACACATCTCTCTACAAGGTATCTATGGGGTGGAGGATCCACTGGAAGCATTGAAGAGATCCACTGCGTAAAAGGAAAATTTTCTGTGACTTCTGGAAAGTAATTCTGCTGGTCAAGGCAATGCCCAAGTGTAGAAGCCATTTCATTGACCTCAGGAGACACCTGAGTATGTCTCCAGTCTTGTTTCTTTTCAGATGTATGTGATGTTTCCCACTTTGGAAGCCTCGTTAATAGTTTCCTCTTCTTTAGGACATCCATATGATTCCTGTGAAGTGAAGGAATACCCTTTTTTTAAGCCACTTGCTGTCTGCGAATTAATGCTTCATATTTCTCTTCATAGCATATTTCATATTTCTTTTTCATATGCAGAGAGATCAGGCTGGAGAGGTTGAGCCATCTTATTCCAAGTTTGCAAAGCAATGTTTCGGATGCAACACTTTCGAGTTTTTCCCTTCCCATTTCCCTTCAATATATATTGTTGTTATATATTCAAGTCTGTTAGCATTGTAAAAAATGCATGTCAGAAAGCTAGCTGTAATGTATTTTACGTAGTTACAAGGTAGTGTCCTTGAAATTTGAGGGGACAAGTTTCAAGGAAGACAGGACTGCTTTTACTGTCTGACTTAGGAATGTTTCCACTATAGTCCTCTGAAAGTTAGCATGTGGCAATCACTGCACTCATTTACAGGGCATTTTTGCTTGGATTTAGGTTGGTTCAGGAAACCCTAAAAAGTTTCTGAACTAGGGGAGTTTTCCTTACATTTTGAGTAAAGTGTAAGGAAAACTTAAAACAAAGTTTTAAGTTTTAAAAACAAAAATACCCCCAATTTTCCAGAGTAACTGATGTTGCTGCTACATCTTTCATATTTTTTATATAACTTTAAGGGGGTCTTCCCCAGTCCCTTTACTCCCTTCTTTCTCTTTCTTTCTGTTTTCTTCTAAAACAGAGAGTCTTGAGATGAAAGCTTGCCCTTCTGAAGCCAATGGGAGTTTTCCCATCCAGACCCCATGGCTGGAAGAGAGAAAGGAGAACACCACTAGCTCATTACTGTCTTCCTCTGAAAAACGTAAAGCAAAGAACATCTCACGCCTGAATCTTGGCAGGGTTCAGAAAAATCTCTGCTGCATAAATGTTAATGATACACCCTTTTGCTTATGGTGGCTTTTTAAAGCAAGGGGTTTCAATCTTTTCCAGTATGTTTTATTTACTTGTTTTATTTCTTTGTGGAACGTCTGCCTTTTCAGTCAGGAAGTAAATGGATGATTTTAAAGACAATGATTAATCTTAAAGGGGAGGGAGGGTGGCTGTGTTTCCCCTGCCGCACACAGCAAGCACTGAGCAATGTGAAGAATTTGAGAGGTTCTGTTCACGTTTTTTTTTTCAAAGAGGAGAGTGCCCTAGAGTGAGCATCCTGTCAGAGTATTTTCAAAGAAGGCACATAATCATCTGTAGTTTTCTCACTGCCCCACGATCTGTCTTCAAGTCACCTCGGAGTATTTGGTTGGCTTACACTAGTGGGTTCATTCAGTGCTTACACTGGATGTTCTGTGGCTTCACAGATGCCATGGGAAAACTTAGGCAGGAGAAGGAAATTGGGAATGCAGTGTTTTCATTCATGGCTGAAGGAGAGCTTGCACTGGGCTATAGGAAAAGTTTTATCATGGTCAGATTTAATCCAAACCATTCTGTGTAGTTGCAATAATAAATTTTCTAGTTTCCAGGTAATATACTTTAACTACAGCATGATACCAGTGATAGATTTCTTTTTTTATATACTCTAAGGCCCTTTATAGCTTTTCCAGTTCAGGGTAGATTTAAGATGTTGACAAGTGTCTTCAGAGACAATAAGGATTTTCGATTTCATCCCTCAACGCCGCTGCTGAATAAGGCAGTGCTACTTCAGTAAGGATTTCGGCAGAAGCATGCAGGGAATTTTGTTTTTCTTACATTGACTGTTGCAGAACACTCAATTTTTGTTTTGCAGACTAACAAGGGGGATGAGCTCTCGAATCGCATCCAGAATACGCTGGGCAACTATGATGAAATGAAAGACTTGTTAACTGACCGATCAAACCAGAGCCACCTTGTTGGCGTTCCAAAACCTGGGGTTCCTCAGACGTCTCTTCCCAAGCCCGATGAACATCTTATTGCAGACTCGAGACCGCCACCTCCTCCTCCCATTTCCAGCACTACTTCTTCCACACCAGCAGCCCTACCTGCCCAGCAGAGCAAAAGCACTACGATGGGTTGGCAGAAGGCCGGGCACAATGCCGCTTCGGATGGCCAGCAGAGAGCGAGCAAGCATGGGCACCGGTCGCTGGAGTCACACAAGGGTGACTTCAAACTGGCGAACCAAAAATCCAGTCTGGAGAAACTCAAACGCTATGCATCGAGTCCCACCTCCTCCTCCTCCTCCTCCTCCTCCTCCTCCTCCTCCAACACTGCCCAGCAAAGCTCTCTGAGGGCCACACTAGGAGACAACGTCAACAGAGTGCAGCAGCCAGCAAAGCTCAATTGTAGCTCAGAAGGAGGAGCTCAAGTGCAAGAAAGGACAGCAAAGCATGGTGGCGGGCACTGCGTCCAAAACTTCCCACCCTCTCTTGCTTCGAAGCCCAGTCTGGTTCAGCAGAAACCGACAGCTTATGTAAGGCCAATGGACGGTCAAGACCAGGCTCCTGATGAGTCTCCAAAGCTGAAGTTACCAGCAGAGACAACCAAGTCGTATAGGGGAGTGCCTTCTAACAAGCCTGATTCGGCCAGGACCAAGTCAAAGATAGCCAAGTTCAGCATTCCTAAGCAAGAAGAGGTAAGTAGTTTTATGCTTTTTATGACATCCCCCCTTGGATGGATGATGGTGGCTTAGAACTGCAAATTGCATCTGTCTCTTTACACATTTTTAATACATTAGTTTGCACGTTTAATTTTTTTTTAACAACACTAATATACTATATTGCAAATATCAGCCCCACAGTAATATAAAGATATCTCAACAGTGAAATGCTCACTATCTTCAGAACTACAACATCTCCTACAATGGCACTAATAGTATATTATTTCACTGATTTTTTTTCCTTACTGTCCACATATAAATCTGGATATTTTTAATTCGGATTATTTTTTTGCTAGGCATGGGTATTCTAACTGTTCATATTTCATTGACTTTTTTCTCTTTGCCAATGATTAAATGAAGTGCTTGCGATCAGAAGTAGTTCTGCCATCCTCAATGATGTCAAAGTAGTTTCACAATCTAAATAAATTAGTTAAACAATATGAGATCTGTGGAATAGATGAGAATATAGCAACGAGACTCTCTTTTTAGTTCATAGTATCTGTTTCTGTTTCAAACCTATTTCTAAGAAGATTGAGGTTTTCTTTCTAAAGAATCACCATCTGTAGAAACCCAGCCACACTACAAGTATGAGAACATGTCTGAAAAAGCTTCTAGACAACATTTCTGTTATCAGCAGTAGATATGGAAGATTTCTGCTTGGGCTTATTTTATGTTCATTTATTTCACATTCTGTTTATGCCAGTAGGACACCTTGCTTTATCACTTACATAGTCTGTGATTTTCTGGTTTTGCTTTTTGGATGGGGAGGAAATGGTTGGTTTTGGCAGAACAAAAGGTGATTTTTTTTTCCTTGGGTGTATTCAGAGGCCTGTATGCCAATACAAAGATGGTCACATCATCCTCTTGTGCAAATTGGTGGAGCTCCCATGACTTAAACCATTTATAGTATTTATAGGACTAAACAACTTTATTTGGCTGAATCACTGGGACTTTCTCAGAGCGGAGATAGTGATTGTTTACTCTTATTTGACAGCTGTGGTGTGTCTTGGGATGTTTTTAGTCTTAACATTTTTGTTTCTGGCATTGTTAAAGGAGACGAAAAATCTAATTTTTGGTGGAGTTGTCTGGCCTCTTAATGCCTGTTTTTCAGAAATGGAGTTGAGTGTTGTATTCCCCCTTCGGTTCAGTTTGGGAAAGAAATCTCTCTGGAAGCAATTACTTCTCTCAGCTCTTTTAGGCATTATACCCATGTGGTTTTTCTCTAAGTTAAAGTTCCATCAGTTCCAAACAACATGTAGGTGATATGTTGTTCCTGAAAAGGGGTTGTTTTAGGCTCTTAAGCCGGATTTGATAAGCAAATTTAGCATTCACAAACTGCTGTAATTGTGCTGATAGATCAGGTAATGGCAGGTACTAATATCCATTTAGCTATTATTACCTCTTTCAGACTTGTGCTCCTATCTGCAAGTGGGAAGTATTGTTAGAATTAAAGATGCCTGTGGCAATTGTCTCGATCTTTCAAATTTTCCCCCTTTACATGTATGCAATACTCTAAGGACTAGTTTGGAAAGGAGTTTTGATAGGCAATCATTTGTTTGTCTGAAATTCAGGATTTACCATTTGCATTCCAAATTCACCTACCTCAGGAAAGAAAGCTTTCATTTGTTGTATGTAATCCATGCCGAGGCATAAGGGTAGATTTATACAGCATTTTCTATACATGTAGACGTATTTTGAGATTGTTTTAACTTGCTTAGATACTGATGGCAATGTAAGCTATGGTAGGAGAGTTGCAGGGTAGCTGCTAAAGTGTTCACCAACTTCTCACAGATTTTATGGGATGCAGCATTAAGGAAACAGTATTTGGTGATAGCATAATATAAACATTTAACTGAACTTGAAGGAGGTGGGCAAAAAACATTGTATGGTAGGTTAAAAAAGAGCTAAGTGATTATAAAAAATCAGAAGAAAAATAGTAGGTGCTATAGGTGTTGGCGTTTGAAACTGGAGCTAATGAAAGACAATGTTTAGATCTCATGTTGGAAGGCTGAGAGTCCTGGTGATAAAAGTGCCCAGCTTTTTTTCCTTTATCCTGACATTTCCTTTGTTCTAACATTTTCCATCCCAAATGGCACAGGATGAAATTGGTAAGCCACTGGTATTGCTACAGGGAGAAATATTGACCAAGACTGAAAGTTTTTTCAGTCAGTGTTGCCTAATCCACCCTCCCTCTAATTTTCAATCATACTTCTTTTTATTTCAAAATGTTTTTCCATTCTTGTTATTTCTATCATACATCTCCTAGCACAGTTTTGTAAGAATTTCCATGCATTTTTTAAATTTCTGCTTTCAAACTCATAAAACTTCTCCTTTGCATCAAATGTTCACTGTCCCCTATTAGGGACAGAAGTTTTAAGCTGCTCTCAGCACAAAAGCGGTCATGGTCCTCTGAACATCTGCAGGCAAAATGAGACCTCTCTTGTCCAGGGTGGGGCTAAAGGTGATGGCCAGGAAAGACCTTGTATCCCTCGTGGCCGTGGGAAGAGTAGAGATGCCATATAGGAAGATTGCGAGGGAAAGTAGGCTGACAAGTAGGCTACAACAGTGTCTGGGAAGCTATATGGAAACAGAAAGGAGAGTGGCAGAAAGCTGCCTAAGAGCAGCCAGGAGAATATGGGAAGCAGGAGAGGGGCAGAGAGCTTGGGGATAGGGTATCTGGAGTGCAGGTGGTGGAATGAAGCTTTATGTCTGCTAAAATAAAAGGTGTGCAGCTGAGATGGGCTAGGTAGGGCAGTCAGTGTGCTCCAGGGGTTAGTGTAGGCAGCACTGTGAGGTGTTGCTGGCTTGTGGTCAGCTTGTCCACCAGGACTCCCATGTTCTTCCCTGAAGAGCTCATGCCCAGCCAGTCAGTCCCCAGCCTGTATTGGTGCTGGGGTTGTTCCTCCCCAGGTGCCGGACTTTGCCCTTCTCCTTGTTGAACTTAATGAGGTTCCTGGCAGCCCATTTCTCCAGCCTGTCAAGGTCCCTCTGGATGGCAGCATGACCCTCTGGTGTATCAGCTGCTCCTCCCAGTTTTGTATCATCAGCAAAATTCCTGACCCTACGCTCTGCCCCATCCTCCAGTTCATCAGTGAAGATGTAAAACAGGACTGGACCCAGTATTAACCCCTGGGGCACACCACTGTTTTATCAGCCTCCAACTAGACTTTGTGCCACTGATCACCACCTTCTCCATCACTTTCATAGCCTTCGCTTTCTGTCTGCAGGCCTAATTTTGTCATTACACCTTTTTTTTCCTAGTTTCAGCTCTTAAAATGTTCCTGGTTATACCATGGTCCAAAGCCTATACTTTTCAACTTGGCCTAGGCAAGTTCTACAGCTGCTTAAGTGAACTGAAAACTGAACTGCAGGAGGCTATAAGGGAAGAAGATGCAAACAGGGGAAGCAAGATGTGAGTGCAGGCTGTAGGTGTGAGAGAAAACATTAGAGTCAGAGGAGGAAAAATTGGAGGACAGGGGAAAAACTGCCTGGCCTGACCAAATAGAGGAGTGAATGGTGAGAAATGACCATTTCCCCAACTCCTGCAGAGTTGGGGCACATGAAGTGATGAGCACTTTTGTGTGACGTTTCAGTTTTATTTTGAACATCACGTAACTATAGGCAACTTCAAGCTCCACAGAGGAAACCAGGAAACAAGAATATATTTTTACAGATCTCCTGATTTGCCAGTCCACTTACTAATGGATTCGAGTCCTCTGCTTCCATGCACTTGCATTTAGCTTATGGTACTTTCCAGAGTCTATCAGTATATCTAATATCAATGCACTTTCATTTGTGTTTACCAGTTTGAAGGAACCATCAGTGGAAAAACAAACACATAATGAAACAAAGTTAAGCCTCCCTGTAAGAACTGAAGAATAAGAAGCAACGTCATGCAAAGCGTTTCTGTCTTGACTAGGATACAAAATCTTCTTCTGTACATCCCTTGAGGTTTTCAGAGAAACAGGGCACAAAGTTGGCTGCAGTACAATTATTATTCACTGGAAATAAAATCACTTGAATACAAATTATAGACCATTACTTTTCAATACATGAAAAAGGTTGATTTTTAATGTAGTTCAATACCTCATTTAATATTTTTAATCAGTTTTGGAAAGCCTTCAGTATCTTGACACAGACTGAAGCTTATAATTTTTTTTTAATTGTTTTAATGAGAATAACTTGGATAGACCTGTGTGTAGAAAGGTAGCAGTTACTCATTTGGGAATTTAATCTTTAGGAGCCAGGTTCATCAGTGTTAATTAGAATCCATACCCAACCTCCCGGTCCTTCCAAAATTATCATAGTGCTCTGTAGAAATGATAGCTCGTCATCTCAAGTACTGCTATTTCACATTTTGAACTACTTAGAAATTATACTGCTGTAGGTAAAAACCTACTGTACTGGATAGAAGGGAAAAGAAATGTGATACCAGGATATAGAGGAAAAGAGGCAGGAATATCAAGTGCCTCTCTTTTCTAAAATTTGTTATGAGTGAGACAATAAGAATAACCTAAGATGGCAAATCGTATTCTTTATATGTGAGTACTGGTTTTTAATTTCATCTTATAGGCTGCATGCTGCTTTTTTTTATTACTTTGAAGAAGCTTTATCTATTGTCCTTTGCTTACTTCTCTAAGGGTTATGGAGCAAGGAAATAGAGGTTGTATTCAAGAATGACTAGCAGTCTAATGGTAAAAAGGATAGATTTGGTTCTGTTAAATTTGGGAACACATTTACGTGAAATGTAGATAAGGTCATCATGAGGACATGTTCTTATTCCACTTCACAGAGTACTTGCACAACTTCTGCAGCAGAAGTAATGCACGATAGATTAAATGTTGAATATGTTTTTTTTTTGTTCAGTTTTGCCCTGGCCTTACTCAGGCAAATTCCTATTTGCCTGGCTAAGATACTCTCTGCAGTCATTCTTGTTTGAGTGGCTATATATAGCTATCAGCATCTGGCACATGTGCTAGCAAGTGTTCTTTAAATCTGCAATCTTTTTCTCGCCTATCAGTTCTATTCCCATATATTAATGGAAAGCAAAAAACCCCCACAACTCTTTCCTCCCCTTCTTCCCTCCCTCTGAAAAAAACCCTCACAAATATGGACTTGATGTCAATAATTTGTTCAACACCAGACTCTTTTAAGGAGAGCTTTGGTGCATAGCACGTATAATAAGTAGTTCCATTCCAGTGTAAAATTGAAGGTGGAAGTTCAGGTGTGAAAGAACAAGTGCAGCTACATCTCATTCAACAACAGAAGCACCAGTGTAGACTAAACTGGGAAGATTGTCATGATCAGTGCATGCTTCCCCTGGAAATACTGCATATCTGGATCCACAGGAAAGTGGAGGGGAGACAGTGTCTCACAAGAAAGGAAAAGGTTTTAGAGGAGATCTGAGTAAGTGCTTTTCCCCAGAGGCACAATGCCACCTTCCCCTGGATCTGATGGAGCCTCTTGAACTGTTGCAGGACTGGGAGTTGAATCCAGGTTTTTCTTCTCTGCTTCCCAGGGTGTTCAGTGCTGTCCCAGAAAGGCAGAAATGAAAACAGAGCAGTTGAAGATGCTTTTAGATAAAAAGGGAGGGAGATGATGAATGCATTAGCAAAAAGGTCCAGGGTTCTTCCGGCACCATTCTAGGACGTGCCCAAAGAGGCTGGAGACAGAAACGCAGAATTAAGTGTGTTGATACTCCTCTACCATTTATCAACTTTATTGAAGAATTGCAGTGCTTGAGAAGCCAGTTAGCAATCACAGCACTCGAGTACTGTAAGTACTGTAAGTATGAGCCAGTTGTAGATGTTTCTTTCCCAGATGTTCATGGGAATGAGTTAGCAAGCTGCATTTACAAGAAGACACAGCTCAATTCATCCCTGTAATGGTACCGCTGACCTTCCCCACAAATAAAGCATGTTTTCCCACGTTAAACAGGAAGAACTGGACAACAAGAGCAGTGTGGTGCAAAGATCCCCGCTAATCGTAGGTTATTCAGGACCTTCGAGTGTGTCCGTGGGAGGGCTGTACATAACTGCCTGTTTTTATGCAGGAGAGTTCAACAGACTAGGACTCCATAGAAAGAGTGTATTAAATAGACAGAGTGATGTCTGAAACGCTCTGAACAAACACAGTGGAGACCACAATGTGCAAAGATGGATTTTCAGTATAGTTTTCAAATTGTGACACAAGCCTCTGCTTTTCTCGCGCTCTGCAGTCACCGAGGCACGCAGTGACTGTGTGTGCAGGCAGTTTCACTGAACACAGTGGGCCTAATCCCTCCAGTTATTCTTGCATGGCAGCTCTTGTAGAAGGAAAACACTGTTCAGACACCTTTATTTGACTTTTAGATCTCCCTACTTCTACTGTTTCTACCCTTAGTGAAACAAGTTTCTTTTCCCTTTTGAATTAAACATCAAAATGTTTTTCTGGGAAAGCACTAGCTAAACTTACTATAGGTTTTTTATAGTTTGCTGTATGGATTGATTACCATATGGTATGTGCTATGCATTTGTTGCTATGGTGAATCACTTTGTTGTTCCTCATTGTTTTTCACTGATAGGATGACTATCATCAGAGAAAAATCTCTTGAAACTGGATGTAAACTTACGATTGTTAAGGGAATTCCTTAAGTATGCACCTGCCTTTTTGCAAGTTTTCCCCAAGGTTTTTTTTTTTCCAATTATGGAAAAAATATTTTGAGCGGTTCATTGGGGTCTCTCATAAGTCAGATCCTCCCTTTGATAAAACTGGTCTTGGCATCTTTTCAAAAGTTGGAAAAGCAACAACTTTTGGGATAAGGAGAGCTCAATGAATGTAAGAATATGGTTCATTGTGAGAAAAGTGTATTCCTCTCACTTCCCCCCCCCCCAGTCAAGTGGATGGTTTGGTTTATGAATCAGCCCTGGAGTTTATACAAAAGCGCATGCATAAAAATGTCCACAACCCTGCATAATTACTTCTTTAGTTCCTTTTGGTAAGCACTAAAGTTATTGATGAAGGAAATAACATTTTACAACTACAAAAACAGTTTTTAATGGCACATTTTGTCTGATCTTTTGGAATCCATTGTAGTGCTTATGATGATGATAACTGGATGTAATAAAAATCCTCCCTACCAGAAACAAAGTGGTCTAATAGACCTCCTTTGTGAAATGCGTCTCAGAAGATACATGGCATTGCTATCACTTTTCCACCTTTGGCCCCATTAACATGGATTGCTCCCAGGCCTGTAAGGGTATTCAGCAGTTGGAGAAACTGGTCCCTTTCTGGATGCGGCTGCAGGAGCTGTGCGCCTCCTGCAAGCACAAGAAGCTGTCCTCAGCCCTACGTTTCAGCTGAGCATCTCCTCCCCATCTGCTTGTGGCTCCTTAAACAAAGGACTGCTTAGAAAGGGTTAGGGTACGGACAGAGAGCAAGGGTGGGCTTGCTGTGGATTTCCGATTACCAGCGAAATACTTAGACGCACCCTGCTTCTCAGACCTTACATTGCACAACACTAGAGCATTGTATCAGTGTGCAGTCAGGTGTGGAGTCCAAGCCCTCCTTGCTGCTGCAGAGCAGTTATTAATGCCAACTCACATTCTCCATTCCAATAATTATAGCAGGGTAGAGCATTTCTGTCTACTCTTTGTCTTCACAGCAATCTACAAGGGATCGTGTTGGATGTAGAGGTGGTTTAGGATTTTTTAGGATTTTTTTTTAAATATCCATGAAAAATATTTTACTGCTTTGTTCTGTAGTTTCCCCAGTCTTTCATGAATCAGAGTGACATGAAACTGTCACTACTGAACATACTCACGGGAGTCAGTTATGACTGATGAGCAAGAGAACCAAAGGAAAATACAGCGAGCTTCACAGATCACTGTTAATTCCAGCTAAATAAATAATGCATATGTGCCACTTGATGTATAAGGTTAAAGAGGTCAGACCTCCACTAATTGTTGTAAATGCATCCAGCCAGGCCAGAAGCAGTTAAATTCTTTATTGTTGGTCACAGATTCATTTACAGTAAATGAAGACAAATATACCCTTAAATATCTGCATGTAACATACTTTATTCACCCTGCACATCGTAAAGTTGTCATTTCCATAGCACTTCTGAATATGGAAGATCTATCCCTGTGGTATCACGAAATAGCTTCCTAGAAAAGTAATTAACAGAAGGCTTTTTTTTTTTTAAGTTCAGAAAAGATAAATAAAGTAGGCGTCTGATTTCCTGTCACTCTTGGTTAACTTTGTATGAAAATGGATAACTTCCAAATTAAATCAGGCACCGGCCTGTCTGGAGAAAAATACATCTGTAAAGAAATGTGTACATTACATATTCATGTAGTTCCAAATCTCTTAATTGTTTTTATATATAACAATCACATGTTCTGAAATATGGTACCTTTTTTACTTCACGAGTTAAAACCAGCATGCCAGAAAGGCTGAGGTTGCTTCTTACATGGTTTAGGATAAGCATTTCCTTTCCCAAATTCCCTCACACATGCCCCACTCTCTTCCCTCCCCACCAGTATGTTTCTCTGAGCAGCGGAGGCTCAGCGTGAGGTGGCTTTACACAACGTTTTATTCAGAAGATAAATATGGAAAAAGCATTCAGGCCAGTGAGCCACAGGGGCAGGAATACTGAGACCCAGCATTTTGTCTCAGAACCAAAAATTGCTATTCATATTCCTCTGCATTTACTGCAAATGGCTGTAAGGGAAGCTTGTGTAGCCAGAAAGAGAGGAAAACCAAGAGTATTTCTTGTTAACTCTTATCAATAACACATGTTTAAGGAGAGATGGGATTTAAAACACTCTCTCTGCTTTGTAACTATTTTGAAATGAGATGCTGAAGATAGGGGGTTTTCTTGCACATGCTAGAGATTATTAGTATTCAAATACCAGCAGCATAATTTATTGTTAATCAAATTTTGCACTTATTTAAAGCTAGTTGTACAACTGCATTCAGATGCAGAGGCAGGTACAGCTTTATGTGACTGCTACAGCTTCTAGATCTGAAGGAGAAAAGGGGAAGACAGCTGCGAGATTATTGATTACAAATGTGGTTAAAACCAATATTAATACAAAGTATTTAGAATGGCCATGATTTGGCAGTTATCCATTATTTCCTAAGAGGCCTTCTCCAATTTTAATTACAATCTCAGGGACATCTGACACAAGAAAACATATTAGCTGGTTAATTTCTGATTTCATGGAAGTAGCAGTCCAGAGCGGAAGTATGCTGCCTAGAAAAAAGGCATGGGATGGAGAACCAAGTGCAATGTGAGAGAGACAGTTTTAAAAGTCCCCTAAGCAGATAAGGAAATGTCTTTCTTGCACCAAATCGTAAATGTTTAGCATGCAGGAAAAGTTATACATAGATAGAGAAGACATAAGAATGAGCTAGGCCCCATAAGAGTGGAGGAGTCTGAGAGAAGAATTATGTGTGAGCCTAAAGAGAAAAGTATGAAATGATGCTTTGAGAAACCCACTGAAAAGGAGGGGTTAGTCACGGTCTAAATTTTTGTCCTCATGGGAGGACCAAGTGCAATGTGAGATGGACAGTTTGAAAAATACCATAAGCAGCAGTCGTAATTTATGATAAAGTCTTTCAGTAGCTTAGAGATGGCTGAGCAGGCGCCAAAACTTTAGTTTTTTGCTGCAGTGTGTTTGTTCCTATGAGGAAGCCTTTGGGAGCACCCTTCCTTCCTGTGCAGCTCCCGCTCCCAGATAGGAATGGACCTATGTCCAGAGGACACCCCTGACAAAGAATTGAACTGCACGATTGCAGTTATTTCTAAAGAAACTTGTCCTCTCCCATGAGGACAAAAATTTAGACAGTGGCCATCACTTTCTTCACAGGTGTGATATCACTGTCTCGGGTGGAAAATGCATTCCCCATCTCCCCCCATAAGCCATGTGGCAATATGCACAAACCTGGGCTTGGATGTAGATGTAGCTCCTGTGGGAGGTGGAAGAGGCGAAACCTCATGCTCACATAGGATGTGCTGAATGTCTGTGAATAGCCTCTACACAGAGCTGACATCTTCTGAAACACAGCAGGTCTTTCTTTTTTCCCCCACTCAGAGGGTTTATAGCTTCTGATAATACCTAGTTGCATTCTCGTCAATAAATGAAAAACACTGTGTCTTTTACTACTGTAATCTCTTCCATTCAGCAGTTTCAAAGCTCTTCATAACCATTAATGACAACTCTGAAAGGAATATATTAAATCTGGTTCCAGAGGAGTTAGCCGAGGTGCAGGCGGATGGGGACAGCCAGCAGCTACACCGCAGACCAGGCGCGCTCCCCTTGGCCCCGTTTGCTGGTGGTCCAGGCTGAGGGACCAGCTTAAAAATGATGCAGGAGGCTCGGGTAGAGGACAGGATGGTGCACCTGGATCGTGGACCTTCTCCCACCCCCAGACCAGGGCTGGACACAATCACGGCTGGCCACAAGCCCAGAGCAAGCACAGCTAGGGTGAACTGGTGTCAAAGCAGAGAGTAAAACTGAAGAGACTGAACTCCCAATCCTGTGGTCCGATGTTTGCGCTACAGCTTGCCATGTAGCAGAGCGGCATGTGAAACTCCTCCATAACTTTGTGCTGGAAATGGAAGTTAACACAGAAGCAAAAGTAAAGGTTTCTTGCTAAACTGAATTCATGTTTCTCACTGTATTTCTTCCTATCATTTAGGTCACTTGAGGCAGAGACAGTTCCTGAGTAATTATGGCACTTAGGGTTTACCACTTCCATCTGAGTTCTTCACAGCACATGCCTCACTAGAAATTAATAGGAGTTTTGCCATTACATTCAGTGGTAGCAAGATCAGGGTTTGACAGGGATGAATATTTCTTTTCTACATTGTATGAACTTCCTTTGGTCAAGAAGATATTGCTTGAGGGAAGACGGTGTTTTTTCTTCAGTCTTTCATTGTTTTGTTCCAGAAATGGGGATGTAATATTTGTGGTTGTTTTTTGACATCGTTATTACTTTGAAGAAAGTCAGTGATAGTAATACAGAATAACAATCAGTGGCAGAAGGTGGCATTTGAATTTAGAAACGCTATACTGCGTTAATCTATTAACTTCAGGACATATCGTTAGAGCGTCAAAGGAGCTTCTTGACCAGTCTAAGGTGCTTGAGTCATTTTTTCTCTTGTAATTAAAGTTTCCAGCTCCCTGTTCAGAATCAGTTTCCTCACCAACTCTTCAGTGAATAAATCTACATGAGTGATTTCCTGACAGTTGTACATTAGGAATTATGGCATATCCCTGCACATAACTTACAGAACTATCTCAATACACAGAGAAGAGACCATAAAACACGCCAAATGGGGATTTCTCAGATATGCTAATTGCTGCTATATAAAGAGCACAGGATGAAGAGCTGACACAGAGGAAGTTCAACTGAAAAGTACCTGCCACAAATCTTTGAAGGTTCACGGCGGAGCGAATCCTGCTGCTGCCACTTCACGGCAGAGCTCCGCCGAGCGAAGCCTTTGTCGCTTAGCCAGCTCAGGCACGGAGGGCAGGGGCTGGGAGGGGGGGCTGCCCCCCCCGGGGGCTGCCGCTGGTGTCGGGGGATGTCTACCGGCATGGGAGCAATTCCCACCTTGTCAGCTCTTCGCTGCCTGGGTGTAGTGCCCAGGCTGGGTTCTCGTCTTGTCCTAAACTGGCTGGATGGACGAGCCCAGAGGGTTGTGGTGAATGGGGTGAAATCCAGTTGGCGGCTGGTCACAAGTGGTGTTCCCCAGGGCTCAGTGTTGGGCCCTGTTCTGTTTAATATCTTTATTGATGATTTGGATGAGGGGATTGAGTGCACCCTCAGCAAGTTTGCAGACGACACCAAGTTGGGAGGGAGGGTCGATCTGCTCGAGGGTAGGAAGGCTCTACAGAGGGATCTGGACAGGCTGGATCGATGGGCCGAGGCCAATTGTATGAGGTTCAACAGGGCTCAGTGCTGGGTCCTGCACTTGGGTCACAACAACCCCACGCAGCGCTACAGGCTTGGGGAAGAGGGGCTGGAAAGCTGCCCAGCAGAAAAAGGACCTGGGGGTGCTGGTCGACAGCCGACTGAATATGAGCCGGCCATGTGCCCAGGTGGCCAAGAAGGCCAACGGCATCCTGGCCTGTATCAGAAATGGTGTGGCCAGCAGGAGCAGGGAGGTGATCGTCCCCCTGTACTGGGCACTGGTGAGGCCGCACCTCAAACACTGTGTTCAGTTTTGGGCCCCTCACTGCAGGAAAAACATGGAGGTGCTGGAGCGTGTCCAGAGGCGGGCAACCAAGTTGGTGAGGGGCCTGGAGCACAAGTCTTCTGAGGAGCGGCTGAGGGAACTGGGGCTGTTTGGTCTGGAGAAAAGGAGGCTGAGGGGAGACCTTATCGCTCTCTACAACTACCTGAAAGGAGGTTGTAGTGAGGTGGGTGCTGGTCTCTTCTGTCAGGTGGCTGGAGATAGGACAAGAGGAAATGGCCTGAAGTTGAGGCAAGGGAGATTTAGGTTGGATATTAAGAAAAAATTTTTTACTGAGAGGGTTGTCAAACATTGGAATGGGCTGCCCAGGGAAGTGGTTGAGTCACCATCCCTGGAGATATTCAAAAAGCAAGTGGACAGGGTGCTTCAGGACATGGTTTAGTGGGCATGGTTAATGGTTGGACTTGATGATCTTGAAGGTCTTTTCCAACCTAAATGATTTCATGATTCTATGATTCTAAACCAGACCCAAATGCAAGCCTGATTTATTTCTCTTGAAACGGACCAGGTCGCATTTCCCGCTCCCATCTTCTTGTCTGTGAGCTTGGCTCTCAAAATCAAGGTGCTGCTTTCTTTAGACTGAATTTTTGTGTATTCAGAGCATAGGCTGGTCTAACTAATGGACAGCCACTACCTCTTCTGTGAAGCTTAGGTTTGCCATTCAGTGACAGGAAGGTGCTGTCCACATAAATGATCCTCCAAATTTTTTGCAAAATCTGTACTAAATTGACATCCATGCCAAACTTTGCAAATGAGCTTCATATTTGTAGAGCACCGCAAAAGAATTTATGATGTAGAGGGGGAGATACAGTTCAGCAAATGTGCTGTAACCAGGTGTGAGTTATACTCCTGTAGCTTTTTTAAATGATACCTTTTATGCACTGACTACAGATAGGTATTTTTGCGCTCAGTGGAATGGGGCTGGATCACTGAGCTGATTTTAAGTAGGCCATTAAACATCACTGCTTAATACTAATTTTTAGCCATTGCACTTGAACCCTTTGCCTTAGGTTGACCTGGCAGACAGAAATCAGAAGTGCTGTGCCCCAGCAGCTAACAGCTGCTCCGCTACTTCTACAGATACACCTATACACTGGTTTTTTTTAAACAAGTTTTCTGTACTATCTGTGAAATATGCATCCTACTAAAGATAATAATTAATGTGGAAAGATGAAACCAAATAGTTATTATTCAATAATTTTAATACAGAAGACTTTTTTAAAAATAAATCAACTAGACAAATCAAACAGTATAGAAATGAAATGCGCATTTGCAGGCCCTGTGGGAAATTCAGCTAATGAACTGAAGAGTATTAGTTTCTAGACAGGCAAGAAAGTCTGCTTAATTTAAATAAATAAATTCAACTATTTGCCTCCTTATTTTAAAATCGTGGTTTTGGGCATGATCACATAATATGAACAAAGTAACTTCAGTGCAGCCTGTGTGGTTTGAAACACCAAGCAAAATACAATTAACTTTAAAATGGCAAATTGTAATGCTATTAAAAAAAAAAATCTTCTGCCTTCCGGGTGTGACTATCTTTTAAATGTGATGATGTCACCCTGTGAGCTGTTAAACCATTATCAATGAGCAGGCTGTGCATTTTCTAATGATTACTGTGGAGTTGAAAAAGACTCTATAATGTTCCTTCAGTTTGTTCATCATTTTTGTTTGATAATTGTCCTAAAAATCAATGACAGCTACTGAGTACAGAAATTTGATTGAACCAAGTATAAATATAGGCAGCAATTTAGGCTGTTCTTACTCAATAGGAAAATGTCTTTGGATAATAAGTGGATTCCTATCTAAATTCATGAGTTCTTTTATGACATTTTGGGTTAAGCCTCAAATAGATTAATCTTTTTCTGATAAAGTTGCATAAGCTGTGATTTCTCTGGTGACCACATTTAATTGGATATTAAATAAAGTGCTTATCTTTACACCAACAGGTTTTATAGGCTGGATTTTTTTTTCACCCAAACTGTATTTCACAGATTAAGTAACAAGTAGTAGGCACACACAAAAATTATTGATTAAACCATGATATGCTCAGATTAAAAATTAGACTTGACTCAGGTAGGCTTTTGAGGTGCATGACTGCAACTGAGGGTTAAATGCACAGGACAGAGGGAAACTGCAGGATGGTGCCAAGAGCCATGAGGACAGGTCAGCTCTGCCTATTCTTCCTTTCCCACGTATTCTTCAGCAAACGTACAGCGGGATGGTTTTCTGTTGGGTTTGACAAGAAGCTTAAATTCCTGATAATGTTTTTGAAAAGCTTGAGGTCAGGATTCATTTTGCAAGGTGCTGTACAAGCACATGGCAAGAGGTATCCTGTGATAGAGCCTATCAGCCCTGGAAAGGCAGAGGAAAGGTTAACAGAAGCCTGGAAAGTAAATTAACCTATCGCACCTGAAGAAAGGAGATAGGGACAATGCTGAGAGAAGTACCCAAATGGAAAAAACATAGATGGTGTTTGGGAGGAGGAGGTCTTAATAGGGTGAGCAAAGACCACACTTGGGAGGAAGAGTGAGACAAGGAGGAAAGAATGGAGAAGGCGAAGCTGAAAGCGCAGCCCGGCTGGTCCAGGAGACGTTTGTCTGGTACTCCAATTGCTGGAGAAGGTAGTCCAACAAAAGGGCTCCAAAGGGGCAGAAGATAGTTAGGACTCACCGCATTTCCTTTAATGATAATGAAGGACACTCTTTGGAGCTGAAAGGACACTTCTGTCTCAGAGAAGGGCAGGACATTGAAGGAATCTGTCTGGATGGCTCGGGCGCATGTGTGAGACTGGTGGAAAGAAATGCAGCAGCTGTGCCGAATAAGACAGGAGGGGAACCATCAGTGTGAGTCGGAGGCCTTACAGGGGGAGGAAATAAATGAAGATATTTGTGTTGAGTAAGCTGTGCTAAACCAAATGATGTGGAGCTCATGCTAATTGCCATTTTTTTCCCCACTGGTATGACATATTGTGAATGTGAGAACAAACTGATGCCTCCCTATGTAATAAAGCCCACTTTTGACTTCCTGCGCTTGGAGCTGGCAGCCCTCTCATAGCACTTTGTTGTTTTTCTCCTCATATATGGGAGAAGAGAATTGCAGTAGTGCTCTGCAGCTAGCTGAGGAGCTTGGGAAACCCTTTCCTGGTGGATTTATTTTGACTTTGGCAAGATCAGCCAGGAAGAGGTGCGGTGTGGATTATTTTTTTCCCTAAATAAAATTTACCCATTGCACAAAGCATGTAATTATTCCAGAGCTAATGTCAGATTTGGAAGTTGTAATTGCTCACTGAAGGCAGCTCACGTCCTACAGTGAGTCGGCAGAGGCTGGCAGTGCTACAGGTGCCACTGCCACGCAGGCTGTGGTGACTCCCGGCTGCAGGCATCGTTTGGCTGAGATTCAAGGCACAAGGTGTTAAAAATCCCAAGTGTGTTACTGAAAGATAAAAATGGAAAGTAGTTCCACCGAGTAATGGGGACATGCATAATGGCCTTGTGCTAATTTCAGTCTAGGGTCACTGAGCCTTCTCTTTTTTGCATAGTTGAAATAGCTGTGTCCAGATGATAAAGATGTTGACAATTATCTTCTCCATCCTCCAGAGACCACACAAAGCTAAACCTTTTCATTTTACTTTCTCTTCATTTTCTTTTATTCCTAGCTTGTCATGACTTTTGACATTGGGCATGAGGCTACTTTCTAGAGGAATTTCCTTTGCCTTCTTGGCTTTCAGTAATGCAAGCATTTTGTTAAGAATTTTTTCTTTGAAGCTCTATATTTTTTTTATAAGACTTTTTAGGATGGTGTTCTCTTTGCTGCCTCTCACAGAAGTCAGCTAGTAAATTAGCAGCCATTATTTTCCCCTAGGCTTCAGAAAAATGGTAAATTACTTAAAGTTTTTCTCCAACTTGTTTTATTTCCAGTAAAACAAGCATTTCCAATAAAACACCAGGAAAGGGGTGACAAGCTTCAGAGCTTGTGTTGGTTTTGGAGGCCAAGAGCTGGGTCAGGGGCTACATCAGCCCACAACCACATACACTGGGTTCTGTGGAGAGGAAGGCTGAGCAGGGAAGCCTGGCAGCATCCACAGCCCGCCTTCAGAGACGAGCTGGGACACATCCTGGTGCCCAGTTGGGAATTCCCAGGGACAGCTGCAACCTCTGCTGTTAGCAAGCCAGTGGCAGCGCTCCCTAGGTAGTCGAGGTGGTGCTAAACCATTACGTGACCAGCTTGCAGACTCTGGGACTTTTCTTAGCAGAGCTGTATCTGGTTTTCAACCTTGTGCAAAAACATAGAGTACATGGGCAAGCACGTAGTGCACCCTTAGAGGCACGGTTTGCAAGGGGGCTGTTTGCATGTAGACCTCATTTCTCCCCTAATAAGTAGACCTGTGGAATTGTTCAAGGCAGGGCAGATTTCTAGAAATGTCTCTGCTCTGTCAGCATGGCAGTGAATGAAAAGGCAGTATCTAGACTAGCTCAGAATGTATGTATGTTGCAGTGGTACATGCCATGGACCAAGGCCTCTACAGGTACATATTGGCCCCATGCCACCAACACTGGAGTTTTACCTCTTTACTTGCTGGTCTCTTATTAGATGCAAAGAAGTCCCCCCAAAAAGTTCCCAGTGTTCATGCACCCTAAAAGCAGTTTAATCTCTGGTTTAACAGAAGGTCTTTGTAAAATTCATGTACACAGATACAGCATTTCTAAATTGCCAACACAACAGCAGAAGCTTAAGTGCAATTTTTATTCCAATAAAGATGTGATGAAATTATGCCTAATGGTCTGCAGACTGCACTTTTATATGCACTTGCAATGCTCCCATTGACTTCAACTGCTGTTGTCAAGGTATTTCAGTACTACTGAGCTAAGGATCATTACCCTGTGCTATTACAATACATTAAACTAATGCTACCATTTTTCCATTATAACAACAATACCTGGCGACTGAAGGCTACCTCCGACCCAATAACTTGCAATCAAATATTTGTTTCAGATTTCAAAATGCATATAAATTATGAGGCGTGACAAAAATGTCAGATTTGACTAGCCCATACCTCCACCCTGGTCTTTTAAGTCTTTGCATACAGACAAAACAAACTTGGCACTGATGAACAGTTTAGAGATATTAATATTGTCAAGAACATGAGAATTTTAGTTTATAAGTAAGTTGAATAAAACTGCATTTGAACTAAGCTTTCGTTGACTTTCATGCAAACAGCGTTGGAATGATATATCTAGACTGTACATATCCCAACTCCCAAAGCTTGTGTCCTTCAAAAGCAAAATGATTCCCTGACTGCTGTTGATGCAGCATGCACCAGGGAATACTCATACAAGTGTCCTGGAGCTGAGCTCAGTTATCTGATTTCTGATATTAAAACCAACCCACCAATTTTTCCTGAGTCCCGTTTGCTCTAATATAATGGAAAATACTGTACTTAAGTGCTGTGGGGAGATAGCTTTGCAGAGATTACTGGTTGCTAAGAAATTAATAATTTTAAATACATAAAGGAAAGCAAATTCACTGATTATAGCCTTTGTTACACTTTCTGATTGTTTGCTATTTCTTTATCTTTTTTTTTTACTGCCTAAAAAAAGAAAACAATAAAGAAAAGGAACAACTGCAAAAGGCTTGAACAGTTGACTGATACTACCTTTATGATAAAGTGGACCACAGACAAGATGAAAAAAAATGAAACCATGACCCTGAGTTCCCTTGGAAACCTCTGCAAACTCATCTTAAAAATGTACACACAACATCTGCCAGACAAACAGGAATGAGGACTTGATAACCAAAACAGAATCCAGATGTGCACAAAAATGGGCTTCTTGCTGTTTCTCCTATGTCACTCGCACTGCACATCTACAGCTAAGAGATATGCAAAACCATAGTTGATTCATATAGCGTGTCTTTTTGATATTGTTTACTCCCCAAAACCCTGGAGTTACTAGTTTATTGTTATATGTTGATTGCCATTAAGATGGGAAAGGCCCTTCACCATATCTAAAGTTTTCTGTACCCTTTTCCTTTTAAGAACCAGCTTTTAAGAGCCATTATTCAAGACAAAAATATTGTTATGAAAGAACAAATAATAAAGTTATGCACAGATCTGGAAAACTGTGTTTTTCAAGACATCAGGCCAACAAGTTTCATTGCAAAGGTATTTCATGGTTCAAACACAGGGCTTATTCTAAAATGCCGAAGAATTTTGCTTGTGGAACAGATTCAGCCTTGATTGCAGCAGTCCTAATTTGGCCTCCTTTTTCTACGCATGCAAAGTTATAGGTACAGAATCACCTGCTTGTGCACCTGTGCATCAAGCCTGATGCCCACTTATTTTAAGTGGCACATTATCAGTGCGTAAGGTCTAGTACCCTGCACACCAGTAAAGGCATCATAGATGTCTTCAAACATAACATTACCTGGACAGTGTGGCACCTCTCATGTCCCTTGCTGAACAGACAAGTAGAACAAGAAAGAAAAGAATTGGCTGGTGCAGGATCAGTGTAGTCCTATGCAAGAGGACACTAGGTTGCAGTGCTGGTTAGGTTCAGGAGACCTGGGCTCTGTTTCGGTCACTGTTACCTTCTGGTGGGAATCTCCCACTGCCTGTGGAAGGCATGGCCAGCTCCCCGTATTTCCAGAGAGCAGCAAGAGAAAGTGGTGAGCTGCTATCCTTGGGGCTACACAAATCTCCTCATCAGTGTTGCCACACTGGGGGAGAGTGGTGGAGGCAGCTGGAAGGTAAAAGGCAGTATCTTGTATTACCTGGAGGCCCTTACTGCAAAACACAAGCAAACAGTACATGGAAAAAAAGCGTACATATCAGTACCACCCTGCTTTCCTGGCTGTGTAGCCCCCTCGTTATTAATGGAGATTTCATTTGAATTCTTTGCACACTGGTTTGCCGTTAAAATCTTGACATTTACCATCTGCAGAGAGTTATATACTTCTGTGAAATAGCACTGATGATGCAGTGACATTAATTATTTGCCTTATAAAGGTGTCCACTGTCTAGAAACTGGTTCTCAAGCAATAACCTTTTGTAAGCATGCAAAGATGTGCATGCAAATATCTACAGGAACACTTTACAAGTCTCAACCCCTCCATGTAAAGGTGTGTATCACTAAAACGTGCAGATTTTAAATCCCACTGCCTGTAATACACAGCGTATCAGCTTCTGAAATGGGTACCAGAAGAGGAGGACTGAGGACATGGAGTTTTGAATACCTCCAGAAAGAGCTGTGTTCAAGCTTCTTTGATCAGACATGCATGTCTGAAAAATAACTGTGCTCCAACTTAAGCACCTAGTTCTGCACAATACTTAAAATAAACAAATTAATTCTACAGAGGGATTTAAATTGAACAAATGTATTCACTAGGGAAAGCATAGTAGCATGACTGAATGGCTTAAAATACATCTAAGGTGAAACTGTTCTTCAGATTATCAGCAAATCTGCAGATTTGCTCTTTAAACAGTTTATAGACCATGATTATCACATTCTTTCTTTAATTATCACAGATTTACAGACAGGAAACAATTCCAGAATACTGTTATGAGAGTTTGCATAAAACCAGCTAGGTCATTTAGCCATGAAATACCCATACCTCAGAAAGATGCATCTTTGGAGTGAGGAGAAGAGAAGCTAGACCATCTTTTTATGTTGTAAGAGAGGCTCTCAAGATACTGCATGCAATTTCTGATGGACGTGTTGCAGTTGTGAAGGTTCAGTCACTGTTGCATTAATAATCCCACCCTACTTTCACAGGGCATGATGCTATACCCTTTTTACTTTTAAAGGGTTGCATTTCTTCTCTACTAGATCATGCTAGGTGACCTTTTAAAATGTGTGGATAAATGAAGGAGCAATAAATTTAGTGGATGTCATGATTAAAAGAAGTCACTCTCACATTTTTCCCTTTTTTATCTTCTTTTTAAAGCATGTCATTTACAAATAGAAGTGCTAGAGGACAGTTCAGAAAGTGATTTGAAATTGTATTTTATTGGGCATGATAACAAATTTTGGTATTGGATTGCACAACTGAAATGTGGACTTATTAGGTATTAGTGCTGCATTATATTTCATATACTGACTGAATGAGTTTGATGAGCAAAGACAGAGGATTAGCATGCAAACTACCCCCATTGTTTCATATTAAAAAGTGAATATTTAAGAGCTGAAAATGCAAATTTGTTTCAGTTACATGGCACACATTTTTCAGTATGCAAATGTGCCACATCTGTGTATTTGTTTTGCTGCAGACACAACCAGCAAGAGTTTAGTGATGAAATCTGTTCTTAATTATGATAGCAGCTGTTGGAGCAGTAGCCATTTTTTTCCTCCTGATGTGAAGTTGCCTGATTTACTCATTTTTGTCTGCATTTGTCAGGGCTGCCAGTGCAGAGAGAGAACTCTTTGTGAGGGGTTGCAATTTGTTTTCTGTGCGAGAGCCAGTGAAAATTGACTAAATCTGCACAGCAGGGTAGTTTTATCTTTTCTTTTCCTGCACTGCAAGCTGTTGTACCTCTGCTCCAGCACAAGAGGCCTATAAAACTACCAAACAAATGAGGGAGCTGTTAAGTGTTCCAGCAAGTATCTTAAGCAGCAGTTCATGTAAACGAACTATGCCTTAATGAAGAAAGAAAAAAATGTCTGACATCATAGCTGTGGGACAGATGGCATTAATATAATGTATTGATAAACACTTTGGAAGCTTATTTTTCCTTCCTCAATTATTTCATTTCCATATATAAGCCCAGTAGATTACTGAAGTTTGTAAACGCCAGAGAGTTTAATACTCTATTTCCTCAATATTTTGATAATAGGAAGAAAGAGAAAGAGTGGGAAGATTATAAAAGGATGATAAAAAAACTCCTTTCTGAATACACGATCTCTTACAGTAATTTGTTAATGAGGCAATGCTGTTGCAAATCAACACAGAAAACGACCAAGAACACTTCATACCATAACAAAAAATTGGCCAAAAAATTGCAGTGCAAATGAAAACAGAATAAAAAGAAGACATAAGTTATTGATACTAAAACTTCTGTGCTAAGAGCCTACTGAATGAAACATTTATGGTGTCCCTACAATCACAGACTAATAGTCTGTTTCACACTGGATTGTTTCCACACCAGTATTTTATGCCTTGGTTTTTTTGATCTAGGCAACACTGAATTTAAACAGATTTCAGCCCTGCTCCTTTTTCGGTTAACTTTTTGATGCCTTACCCTGCATCACTGAAACCAATGCAAACTTGGTCCCAAAATATGGTGAGAGCAGGTATAGGCCTTGAAAGAATGTGCAAAATTTGGCATTCTTTATTGAGAGAAGCAATTTGCTTTTGCTTCCACAAACAGAAAGAGTTCAGTGGATTGTATAACTCTTCACTTAAGAGAAGGATTCTGCCTTTGTTTTCTGCAATTCAACTTCTCCTCCTGCTCTTTTGATTTTTAAATCTTGCATTTTAACTAAAGGAAATGCAAGATCATGAGAAAACAAGAGGGTGCAGGTAAACTTCACCTTACTTATAAACAAAGGATATCTCAAAGTTAAGCTATCTGAGGTAGTAAATCTGTAAATAAAAAATTATTTGACTGATGGATTGTTTTTCAGTAGATGAATGTGCTTAAATATCTTGGGGATGGTCATACTGGGAATTGATGTATGAGCATGGATAGATGGGATAGTTGTCAGGAAATCCTGCCCACAAGTAGTTGTTCACTTAAAAAGAAAAAAAAAAAAGAGAAAGACTTTTATACAGTGGATTCTGGTGAGGAACTGGAATAGTATAAACACATAGCAGGTAGGCAAGAAGACATAGTGCCTTATCCAGTGATGGGTAAAGCG
Organism: Haliaeetus leucocephalus; assembly: GCF_000737465.1. Taxonomy (NCBI): domain Eukaryota; kingdom Metazoa; phylum Chordata; class Aves; order Accipitriformes; family Accipitridae; genus Haliaeetus; species Haliaeetus leucocephalus. The sequence continues at coordinate 7,443,795 of NW_010972931.1, forward strand.
TACTGCAGTAGGGCTTGCCTTCGGGTACCACTGCCTGTCTGCTGCCAGTGCACCCACCGTTGTGGTGGGTGACTGCAGGGCATCGTCACTGGAATAAATGGAATGTCTTAAAATTTACAAATTCCTAGTTTACTTTATTTTTTTGAGCTTTCCAAGATGCCTGTGCATGGCCAATTTTACCCTTTTGAGCTGCATATATTGTTCCCATTAGCCCAAATGTTAGAACGCAGCCATGAATCTCTCCAGTTCCCCATACTTTCCTTTAAGCGTGACTTCCTTCAGAAAGGTACTTCGTCTCCTGTTGGGAAGGCCAAGTGCTATTGCTACTGGAATATAAAAAGGATTTTTTTGGACTTCTTGTCTATGTCAAATCATGTTTCCATATCATATGCTTGTTTTTATGAGACGGAGAGTTGGGACAGCAGCAAAAGTCATGATGAAGTTACTGGAGAAGTGAGGAAGGTCTGGCTTTTCCACTGAAGTTACATTTTAAATATGTCTTCTTTGACTGTTTGTTTTGACCATTTCTTGGCTTCTGGGTGGACCTAGCATTAGATGTTTCTGATACAGATGTGGTTATGTGAACTAGTCACTCAAGGCTCTCGTTGCACTCAGTTGAAATAAATAGGCTATTTTTACGTGCAATTATTCTGACCTTCCTAAATGTCCATTTAGAATAAGATAAATCCTTAAAAACATGTAACCCTCCCCATCAACCAGCAAGGGAATGTAGAGCAGTTAGCTTACATGTAGATATGTCTACAGTTAGTCAAATGAATCCCTTGCTTTCTGCATCTGTTTTCCATTGCTGCTGTGCCAAGCATGTTGCATACTTAAATAATTACTGTAGTTTTGAACAGTAGTCACTGAGCCTGTAGCTGTGAATTGCATATTATTCACTTAGTGGATTTTTTTCTCCCTCAAAAAAACACCATTTACAAGAGGTTATAGGTTTTAGCAAGGTGTCTTCACACTTCAGTATCATGATTACAGTAATAAATATACAGAAATGTTTCTCTGTAGCATTATGTCACTGAAATTTGCTGACACAGTAAATTGAAAATGGAATACAGTGAATTATGACTTGTGACTTCAGCATATGTTACAGAGGGTACTTTAATAGAAGAGGTGCATATGATACTAATTACACTGTGAAATCACACTATAATAATACTTCAAGTAATCACACTTCAAAGTGACAAAATTTTCTTAAAAGGCATCTTCATGGGGTTGCCCTCTGTTCCAACTTTTTATGCCTTTTCCTTATTACATAAAAAAGCATTTACTTTTGTGTTGGCAAATGTTTTCAAATATATTCTGCACAAAAACAAAGGTCTGATACTGCATTTGGATCAATGCATGGGGTTGTAAAGCACCTGAGGCAGCGAAATCTTTGATCCCCGTAGATGACTTGGTGTGAAAATAGGGGAGATAGGGTCTTCCCATTTAGGCAGAGAAAAGATTTAAAGACATATTGTAGATGTCACCTCCTGCTGTCCAGTAACTCACTGACTGTCAGCCAAGATAAGGGAAAAAGATGCCCTATATTCAACACCCCAAAACCCAAATGGTTAAGAAGTGTGTTCTGCTAGGAATTTGGAGAGGAAATCGTGCCCAGTCCCTGCTGATCCAAGTAGCAGCTTGGTAACAGTCCCCCGGGGCTAGGGATGAAAAAGTGGGACATTTGTGCCGCACGCCTGCTTCTCCACCCCACCGCCCCACGTTCCCGCAAATACAACACATTTAAGGATAAAGGAGACAGCCCTGCGTCCCTGATGTAGGTGCACACAGAAATACCCCGGGACTCGCCTTCAGCATCCCACTCCATGTGGGATGTGCTCGTTCTTACAACATTGGTTATCTTGTATGCTCCATTGCCACTGCCAGGTGTTTGTAGGGATTTTTTTTCTTGGATAACATGAGTTTTTTCCTTCCAGATGATTCACACAACTACATGACTCCTGGAGCTACAGTTCAAAAAATAACAGATCATAGAAAAGTACATAATACATAAAATCTACATCAATGTAGCTTAAAAATTCAGAATAGCAGGTTTACTCTCAGTCCTTTCTAGAAAAAATGCATTATCTTTGTTGTGTAGATAAAGACAAGAGGAGAAGTCTTGGCTCCATTGAAGGCAAAGGTAAATTTGTCATGAGCTTCAAGGTTTTTTTTAAGAAGTTTGACATATTTTTGATAAAGCTAGGTTGATTTTCTTTTTGTGAATAGTAGATTCCCCACAGCAATTGGTGTAGAGACAAACAGAACTAACTGCTTTAACTGGAGAAAATTAAAAAAGAGAAATATTGAAATAGTTAATTTCAAAATTTCAAAGTAAGTCAAACGTTTCAAATTTTTATGTGAAAGAATTCCCTCATTTCAAAATTTTCCTTCGTTTCTTACTTTTTCAAGGGATAAAATTACCATAAAATCAGAACATTTAGTTTCAAATCAAATAAATTGTTTTGATTGATGTAGTATAATTAATTTACTATTCCTTCTTTCCTTTTTGAAGACACAACAAACCAAAAATATTCAGCTCAAATGAGAACAGTTTTCCTTACAATTTTCGCTTCAGCTACCAACCCAGAAAATCCATTATTTTCACATTCTTAATTCATGGTAAAGTCTTAGGAGCTATTTTGGCCTGTCACTTGATGGGCATATTGCATAAAATATCTTAAATATTTATGAACTTATCAAACTCTATGACACAAGTAGCTTGACTATCAGATTTGTTTTTTGAAGTAAACTTTACAGATATAACTCTGTATAATGAAGAAAGTCTTGCTTAAACTGATGTCACAAACATTCCATTATAAAACAGATGGTTTAAAATAGAAGAGGAGGGGGAGACCCAGAAGGTATTTTTTTGTCCTTCCTATCTTGGGTCACTGTAGACTGAACTATACTAAATGTTTAATTCATGGCCAAGAAATATGTGATTTTTAGTAGGTTTTCCTGCTGGAGTACAGCTCTCTGTGACTTAATTGGAAATTTAATTTAATTTAAATTGAAAAGTGTTTTTCATTTGTGAAGTATTCCCATCAGAAATCTAGGATATCTTGCAGAATTAAACTCTGTATCATTGTTAAACTCTTACTTGAATATTTCCCATCCATGTTCACTCATAGTCATAAGTCTCTGTGTTTGAATTTTGCATTGTGTGTATTTGATGAGACATTCCCTTCTTTAATGCATCCATTTTTTCCTAAAGAAAAAGTGACAATGAAAATAAATAATTAACAGAGAAGTTGGAAAGTGATTAATTTCTTGAGCATTTGCTGAGAAAGTGTTGCAGTAAACCCAGAATACAGCTGTTTTGTATACTGAACAAGCTAATACAAAAGGCCCCAACTTTGCCCCAAGGGAGCCCACTGGCACCTTTCCAGGAGCATCAGGACGGTATTTGCATTACATGGAGTGGACAGTAATTTCTTAAATACGGAGATAAGGGCTGCAGAAGTGGTCATGTTTGGAGTCCTCCATCTGAATGGGAGCAGCTGCCTTCTCCCACCAAGGTGGCGTGTTGCTTCTTGGCGCCGGTAGTCCTAAACGCCGCATCAGGCAGAGGACACCTAAAGCTATAGCTGTTGAAGACAAGAGGGATGCAAGCTGCACAAGAGAAGTGTATGCCTTTGGTCACACTTCAGTGAGTAAGTCCTACATTTAGCTTTAGGGGAAAACCAATGTTTAATTGTCATTTAAAAAAACAACTTCTATTTCAGTTGGCAGTGTCCTCTGGAATAAACTTAGTAAATCAAGTCCCGGCATTTTGGCTGCACAAATTGCATCCATCGGTGCACTTTATGTATTGTTAAGGGAGTGATGGAAGGGAAGAAGGAGAACAGGACAAAGTAGCAGGGGTGATCAAAACCAAAACAACAACAACAAAAAAGCCAACTACTACATTGCTGACTGGCCACATTCCCACTCAGACGGTTATTTCTGTCCTCTCTGGCATTCAGGTTGCAGCCACAGGGAAAGCATTACTGACCGTGTCAGTGCGCTGATGCTAGTTCAGTAGCAGCACTGGAAAAACTGGAGAGAGGTGGCTTCACTCGTGGGGTTTGTACTTCATTTTCCATGAGGCTGGAGGAAAGGGTGCGCAGAGTGGTGGACCAGCATCGATACTGGCAGCACTTACTGCTGCATGATATTAACATTTGAAGGCCAGGACCAGTTTTTCCAAAACTGAGAAACTAAATACTCATCTATAGGCACTGACCTGATGTTCTTCTGTCGGTTCGTCATGGCACCCAGTGACCACTACTGATGTGAAACAAAACTTTCTGAGGTTTTTGTAAAGAGCAGGAAATGCTTAGAGGGTTCATGTTTGGGGGATTGCTGGTTTTTGTGTTAATTTGGCAGTTCTTGATGTTTCTTTAGTTACTCGTAAGCTAGAGACAGTTTCTGTGGGTCTAGCACGGCCTGAGACTTTCTTCTCTGCACTGAAGAAGCGCGGCCCAAGGAGTGCCACAGCTGGAGTGGGGAGGAGCTCGGGGGGCTGATGAGTGGCCAGGCTTGAAAGCAAAAACCACCAGACCCTGCATACTTTGAGGGTCTAGTTTTGAAAGTCCTGGCTCAGACTTTAAAAATAATAATCCATTAAATCGTTTTCCTAAGCACGATGCACTGAAAAAACAAAAGGTTGGAAGTAGGTGGATCAATATGAACTATATATGGCCCTGTTTTTATTTATGGTAAGGCCCCTTTATCTTGCTTTTTATCTCCATTATAAAGGAGCCCTAAAATTAGTGTAGAAATTGCAATTTAAATTCCATTACATTCGCTGTAAAGAGATTCACTGTCAGGATGAAGGAGGAGAGGCATGGTTTAGTGATAATGAGAATCAGGCCCATTATTCCCAAGAAATTCATTTTGTTTGAGTGAGAGAAGGGGAACTTCTAGGTCATTTCAGTAGTTATTTTATTCTGTAACGAATAAATAAAGGAGACTGTACCACTGGAAAATTTGATCTATAATGCCTCATGCACAAATCAGATTGTTCAAATGCACCTTGATGGCTGCAGAGAAGCGTAAGAGAGACTGACAGGGAGTACTTGGTTTGCAGAAAATAAGTCTTTGCTCTGCAGCTGATTGACTTGCTCACCTCTCCTGTAGATCTGAGAAATGTATTTTACCGGTGGGCTTGCACATACCTACCTCTATACTTAAGTAAGCTTTTTTTACTGGGTGCATTTGACAGACAATACTTGTATATGGATATCCATACACTTTGGGAAATACTGTACTTTGCTCCTTGGTGTGCTCTTCTAAACCACTTTGACTGTTTGGTTTCCTCAAGTCAGGAGCGCTTACTGTCACTGATAAAAATGCTCACGTTTACCAGTGTTTCAAGGGCTTTCTCCCTGTTCAGAAAACAGTAGTAAACTATATTTACTCGCTTTTGTTCATGGCTTAAAGGTGGCTTAAGGGATTTGACTGAAGCAACTTATCAGATAAGCCAAATGTGAACCATATTAGCCCAAATGGTAAATATTTTGAAAAGCTGTGAGCTCACAAAAGCAAAAAATTATTATAGTGACTATTTTGGATTAGATGCAAGCAGATGACCCTTATGAAATCTGGTGATAAAAATTTAATTTTCTTCTGCCATTCATGACATATTGGGGAAAATTAATGGAATTTTTACTTTACCTATTGTAAGTACGCTAGCAATTACTAAAAAATACAATATTTGTATACAGTAACCTAATCCAATGCTGATTATAACACCAGTATAATGTATTTCTGTTATCATGCTCTTCTTGCTTTGCAAATAATGACATGTAGATCCAAAAAAAACAGGTATACCTTTCTGAGTTGTCTATTCTTTGCTTGTTTTTAATTCCATAAGGGGTGTTAATACAATTGGTTGGTGAACATAGAAAGAAGAACTTGCGTTAATAGTTTGTAGATAAGTCTCTTGATCTCCCCAGAGGATTTTATCTTCAAGCTACAGTAGTATGATGAGGTATGTGACTGAGTTTTGTTTTAATTAATGTTTTAGGCTTCTCATCCCAGAGAGTTTGGATGGAGGTGGTGTGATCATATTGCACCACTGTGTCAGAAGTGTTGAATAACACACTTATTTCTCTGCTTGGAAAGACTTAATAATGAGTTCACAGGTGTTAAATTAGAATTATTTCAACCTATTGTATAAAGTCAGGCACCAATTAATTTCTCAGTGTTGGTTAGGGCAAACTGAAGAATAATCAGGTAACAATTTTAAAGTCCTGTACTAAATTGCTTCTTTACTCCAAGGCACTGCAGCCCTATATCTAACAGGTTTTGGTTTTTTGTTTCTAAAGAAAGACTAGCCTTATAGATAGGAAACCCAATCGGTATATGGCACAATAAATTTGTCTAGCTGTATCTCTCACTGTAATACATAAACATCCTTTCACCCCAAATCACTGCTAAGGTTAAATTTCTTTTGGAATCATATTTAAATGGAATGCAGAAATGGTGGCTTCTGGAATTAATGAATGTTTCTGCTGGTTTGGGTGTCTCTCGTGTTCTGATTACAGGACTTGACGCAAGGCTCTTATTAAGAAAATGTCTCATTAATACACTACTTCTAGAAGGGAAGAATCCTCAGCAGACATCCCCTCCCATTCAGCAGATCACAACACAAGGTCCCTGCTACAGCCATTTAAAAATGAAATGGAACCAAGCAACCTAATTAAAATAAAATCTGCAGAAGCTCTATGTGCCACCGAAGACCCATACATGAAGTAATCATTTTCTGTAAAAGGTTTCATAAATAGAAAACAAAAGAAGCATCATTTCAAAGAAAAGCAAAAAAAAAAAAAAAAAATCCAAAAGAGGGACCAAAATGTTTATTTATAATTAATAATACTGAAGACCAGCCTTAATCAAAACTGCATTCAAAGTAAGACAGAGAGAAGATTGAGAGAGTGTTTTTGGAATATATATTACCCCTGGTAATGTCTTCCAAAAACATTGAATGCTACAGAATTGTCAAAGACTATCTAGCAACCTTGACAAGATCCAAACCCATGAATATACACATAAACAAGGACCAAAAAAAAAAGTAGTGGATAAAATTCACCCCCCTGAGCAGAGTTGCGAGAAGGCCTTTTAAACATCATTTTAAACCTGTTTAATCCCTCTGCAGAAGTACATGAGACTTATGCTGGATTCAAGCAAGGGTAAAATCTTCTAGTCTGAATTAGCAGTATTAGCAGCACTTCAGCAGAGAGAGAGATGGGGGAAACAACCCTTTCAGAGCTTGTTTTAAGAAAGCTTGCACTCAGTGAATAAGTAGCTTCTGTTAATAGGGCATCTGTAAAAATCCCTCCTTTATCTATGTTTGCATTCAGTTAATACTAATGTAGAGATAAGCTGCAAAACAGAGGAGAGGGCTCACTTCCGAGAGTTGCTCGTGTAGCTGATGACAAGAGATGATAGAAGTTCTGCCAGAGATGAGCGCGGGTGGAGGATGCTGAGAGGAGCAGGTTTAACTTCACTGAGCAATCAATATATGGCATCTGAAGGTCAAAGGAACTTCAGAACGTTTGAAAAATATATATGGTATGTCAAGAAACTTGAGGGGGTTGCAAACTGTACATCTTTCTTTGGGTCATTTTCTGGGCAGACTTAGAGTTGATGTGATTTTTTCACAGCGTGTATAGGAGTGTATTTTGGTCATAATATTAAGGCCAAGTATGACAGTCATTAAAGCTTCTGAATAATGGTGCAGGTGTAGTGATATGTTGTGACAAAGCAATTGCAGGTGGCATATTGACTTCTTACGTGGCAGCACTTGTTCTGTTCATTCCAATTGATGTGATTAGCTTGGCCTTTTAAGGAGTGATATCTTAATTCTACTGGCAGAAGGTCTGGAAATCTCAAATCATTCCTCAAGAGCACAACAGAAATCCCTATCTCAAGTCAGACTCTGTGTACCTGGTTGAAGTACCAAACTTGTGTATCTGGTTGAAGACAGGACTGGGTGAAACCACAAGTTTCCAGTTTGAGTAAGTTTTGACATTTCAAAAATTTGTTGGGCTCCTATTCAGAACAGATTTTTCAAACCCCCGGTAATGTAGATACTCTATTGGCATCTCCTGGCTCCTCCGACTGGGATACAGGCAGCTCCCAAAGTCCCTGGCTCATCTGGAGGCCCCGTAGTGATTGTTCCCAGCTCATCTATAGTCTAATGAGAAACCAGTCCAGCTTTAAGCAAGCCTGGGGACCCCCGCTTGGGAGACATGTGTCTGAGGTTCACAGTGTTTTTGAAAAGTAAGGTACTATTGTGAGAGGGACTGCAGCACTCTGAAAACATGGTCCCTCTTCAGATAGCCCTTGAGCTGTAGCTGAAGCTCGAAATGTACATTATTAATTCTAGTTGCCTTGTTCCAGCTGCTATGTATGAAACTGGCTCCATAGTTAGTATCAAATATGGATGTACTTCTAACAGCTTCCTCTTAAGTGAACTAATGTCATCTGGAACATACTTAAGTCTGTGTCAGAAACCTGTGGTCAAAAGAGATAATTTCACTGGAAGTCCTAATGCATATTGAGTAGCATTTTCCAAAAATGTTGCATTTTAAGATGAGCCAAAGATTCATCAATATCCTTCAGATGTCTGTCTCCTTTCCTGATCACCTTTTCCACAGTGCGGTGTGGTTTCTGTCCAGTTCCTTTCCTTCACTTCCTTTCTTCATGAAGTGGAGACAAACCCCGTGTATCAGACATTTGCTCAGCTTACGAAGGCAAGCGTTTTGGAGGATCATTATGTGTAAAGTTCAGTGCCAGGAAAGGCGAAAGTGTGCTTTGCATATATACAGTGTATGTTATACACAGTAGTTATTTAAAGTAAACCTGTAAAAGAATAATGTAAATACATGGTAAGAATTTTAAAAGGTTCAGCACTGGCCTCAATTCCCACTGACTCAAATGTGAGCGGAGGGAGGTTGAATTCAGCAAGAGTGCTCTTGAAAATCTCACCCATGGTTTGGGGTTTTTTTTTTAAGAAAAAGGCTAGATTGGAGATGGGAAAACGGCAAGCATGTTCTGGTCTCTGTCAAATGATGTTTGCTGTCACTGAGAGCAGAGAAAGTAGCAGAAACTGAGGATATTTAGGGGATGCAACAAAAATACCTTCCTCCCCATCAGGACTTTGATAAATAGCGTGTTCTGCTGTGTTTCTCTCGCAGGGCATCCAGAAGCAGTAAAATGACACACACACTCATTTTGTTTATATGACAAGTCTTCCGTTCGGAAAAACTGATGAATGAAATGCCACATGTACGGCAGGGCAGGAGATCTCATTTCTCTTCAGGCTAGAAAACGCTTATTGTGCTGAAATCACGTAATTGTACATGTGCATGTGCGTGCGTGTGTGCGCGCAAACAGCCGGCTGCTGCTGGGAATGGCTCTGCCCACCTGGGAGCTGTGCTGAGAAAGTGCAGCTCGGGCCTTCGCCAGAGCTGCCTGCTAACACCCCTCGCAACGAAGCGGTGGGGACGGCGCGTCCTCGGCCCCGCCAGCCCCCTTCTGCAGGAGGGGTGGGCTCGCTTCGCCACCCCCAGCAGCACCGTTGCAGACCAGAGCAAACCCTGCCGACCTCGCCAGCTGCCGTCTGGGCTGGACAGTGTGTAAGGCACGGGGTACGGTTTCTCGGTAGCTGACTTGGTGTAGCTGAAAGGATATACCTCCTTTTGGGTTTTGGACTCCCATTTCTTCTTTGTGTCACCCCACAGTTGGTTGATTGTGGCCCCTGGGCTGCATGCGGCTCCAGAGCAGTTTGCACGTGGCTCCCGGGCTGGGGTACGTCCTGTGGCCCCCCCAAGGCGGTGCAGGCAAGGGGGGAGGAGGGGGAACCCAAAAGGGGTTACCCCACCACAGCCAGGTAGAGGGCAGAGGGCTCAGTCTCACCAGTCCGATCTGCCTGGGGCCAGGCTCTCCCAAAGCTTACTGAAGTGGGTGGTACGTGCCTGGCGGGCCAGTGGAGTGTTTTGTAGGTGGCCCAGAGCGGCAGGGAGGTTGACAGCACCGTCACAGATTAATGAGCGTTGCACTGAGCTCCTGCATTCCATTTAGCTCCAGCGTTGGCATGTGGTGTCTTAAAAGCACCGCCTAAATGTTCTGCTATGTCGTCTCACCACTTAACAGACCAAACCTTTCTGGCCAAAGGATGTGGTCTTGTTTGCACAGTGCTTGTCCTTCACCTGGCAAGCATGCCCAACAGCTCACACTTCCTCCTGATTACTGTGCCAGGGACTCCTTCACACAGATCCTCTCCATGATTATCTCATTTCTCATGCCACCTCCTCGACTGCCCGTAAACTATTCATTTCAGAAGCTGGGAGTCCTGGCCTGGCAGCTTTCTCACAGGTCCACATCTCTGTTGCATAGAGCAGGACGGAGAGCATGCATGCAGAACGGTTTCATTTTTGCATCTCAGGAGAGTCCCTTGTCTCTCCACATAAGCTTCGTGTTTCTCTGGGGCAGTGGTGCCAGCGCTGTCCTCCTCACAGTCCCCTTGGAGCAGTCATTGTCCTCCATGATGACGCTTCTGAATTAGACAAAGCTATCAGCATTTTCCATTTTGCAGCCTTCTGTTTTAGTGTCTTCGCTGTCCGGTGTTTTTCTCCTGTAGAGGTCTATGCCGTATTGTATGCATCTGACTGTGGTAAAATCTTCACGGTTTAGCCCTGTTTTCTTTTGATACCAGCAGGCACATGTGCAGATGCACATTTTTCTTTTCTTTATTTCTATTTATGCATACCTCTTGCATCAGGTGCAGCAGGAGATGGGTGAGGTTTTGTCCCGGGAGTGATGACAAAGTGTTCCCTATAGAAGTTTTGGAAGCTGACCGTGTAAACCATCTCAGCAATATCTGGGAGGACGTGTTTGAGTATACTCACTGTGCCTGTGCTATCTGCCTCACAGAAGCTTAAGTTCATGCAGGCGGATTATTTACTTGGGGCAAAGACATGTTGGGTCAGTGAAGGGGGAAAGCAGAAATGCTAGGCAATTTCTTTCTGTAGTGTACTTGCTCTACGGAAGATCAGAAAGGCAGTGATTTTTGTACTTCAGGAGCTTCAGTTGTCCCTCAACATTGGCTTCCTGTTGTCCCGGATCAATGAAACCAGCTCTTTTGACCGATCCGTATCCAACGTAATGAGGCCGCTCCTGGGCAGTGAGCTTGAAGCACCACTTAGTGGATGCACGGTAGCACCATGTAGGCCACCTCTGCCTTCTCTCCAGACTACTGGCAAGAGTTTAGGCCCATGGCAAAGGGCTGAGTGGTTTTGAAATTTTCTTCCTGGAGATTCTTCAGACTTGGTCCCAGCTTGCAGCTCTGTGTGCGCTTGGCCTCAGAGCAGTCAGCTAGATTCAAGCTGGGTAGCTCAGGCCCCCTCCTCCTTTGCTACAAGAGGTTGTCTCCATTCCCCAACCCAAGTATTTCTCTCTCTGTCCAGCCTCCACATCCTATCCCATCCCAACAGGCCCTGCACCTCTGCGGAGGCCAAACGCAACCTTCTGAAGTGTAGAAATCACCTGCAGTGACTGTGCCCTCCCGACCCCACCGAGAAATGCTCGGGGTGGGGAATGGAGACCACCTCTTGTAGCAAGGGAGGAGGAGGCTTGAGCTGTCAAGCTTGAAACTGGCCAACAGTCATAGAAGAAGCAGAATCAGAGCTGTCTATTGTAACGACATCATCCGACATGAGGAAAGGAGCTGACTGACTGTGGGCGCAGCATGAGTGAAATTATTTGTTTGGTTTTTTCAAGTGCATGCTAATATTGTGTTACCTGCTACCTCAGCTCTTATTTGTCTTCCTTCCTTCAGTCTTTAAGAGTCTCAAATCCAGGTAGCATCTGCTTGTTGTTTGGGAAGCTCCTGGTGTCTTGGAAATGCTCTTGAAGTTAACAAATGAAGACAATGATAATGGCAGTGTAACGTAGACGAGTTGGGAAGCAAAATTACTGATTCCCCTGAAGAACATTGAGGTCTGGGTCAAATTTGGCTCTTCTTACATCCACATAAGACAAGGGAGTGGAAGCTGCTTGGATTTGTGGGGAGGCAGAAATTTGATTTTTCTGGGCTTAGATTTAGATTGGCAGGAAAAGCAAGAGAACTCTGCTCCTGATTATGCTGTAAATCAAATTAACTTTGCACGTCTGTTGCGTCTTTCAAGTGTAGTGTTCTCTGAATTACTGCCTTCATGTGTACACTGTTAAAAGTCTAATGCATTAGTAAGCAGCAATCACCACAGCTTTGCTCTGCATTAGCAAAAAGCAAGGGAAAAAGAAAAAACCCTTTTTACCAAGAAGGACTGTCAGGGATTACTGCGTGTGCACGTTGTGACAAACCAAACAGCCTCCAGGGTGCTTATCTCTGCTGCTGCTCACTTCATGTTTTATCCATTAAATGAACATGATGATGGTATTTTTTCTTATTTCTTGACATCACTTTTGCCAGACTGGTGAAATTTAACATGCAGTCACCTTGGCTCAGTATAAGCAGCAATGTCATATAAGTTAGTTTTGAAGACATAATTTTCTTGTTAATCGTGAAGTTAAAAAAACTCCCTTGTTCATTGTGTGTATTTTGAAAAGAAGGACTTGGGTTCAGCAGGTTTAAATTTGGTGAGATTAAGACAGGTATGCAAGGCTTTTCTCACATTACCAGATTTTTATTATTGCCCTGTTTTTGTGGGAAGTATATACATTTCAAACTTATTTCAATAATACAATTAGGTTAATCACATAGAGAAGTCAACTGTTAATATAGTACTACTGTGATCTATAGCTATTTTTAAAGGGTCATTCAAAAAGAAGAGGAATTGTTTGAGGGAATGGTTTTATTATAAATGTATTGGGATTATGTTCAATAATGGAGTTGATGTTCCCTGGGAAAAAGCTTTCCCCTTCTTCTCTGTTGTATGTCACTCCTTATTTGCATTTTTAAAACATTTTCATTGCACACTGTGGAGTTTTCTCAGTTCTTTTAAGAATTAACATAGCTGAAAGTGATATTTGTCTCCAGTTTCTCTGGGAAAAGAATAACAACTGCTACCAAGAAGACAGAGAATTTCTGATGGTTGGGTTTTTCCATAAAACTAATTACAAAATTGCATATTGCCTCGCATGATAGTCTTTGAGCTGTGGCCTCGGCTGGTTGTAGCAGGATGAGAGGGCATACATGCCCGGCCTGCCAGATGGGATTTGTATTAGCAGGAAAATTCTGTTTTTTACGGGGCTATCGTATTGTCCCACCGCTCACCTTCTTCGGTATTGTACAGACTGCTCTCTTCTTCAAAGACTGGCTCATCTCTTGTGCTTCTGATGTAGAAAACACATCAGACACAGCAAGAACTTCCCAGATCCTGAGGTGGATTTCCCCTGAAAATGATTTAGCTTGCTGCCTTTATCTTCAATAAATCTTGGCAGCCAGACAGCACAATCCGTTGCCACTGACATCTTGCTTTGTATGAAAGTTACCCTTAACCTAACGGGAGCCATTTGATCCTTTTAAAACTGCAAGCTGTCTTTGGTGAGGTCCTGCTTTCCAACTACTGTGCTGTGGCTGCAAACAATTATTTTGCCCGTGTTGTCACCATCATCATCCATTGTTCTTTTTTCCCCAGTGTACTTAATCTCCCATATCTAAATCCAGTCTTACATGTAAATAAATACAGGAAAATTCTCTTCATTTGGTTGTGTATGATAATGTTTAATAAAAAATGAGACATGTAGTAGATAAACATTTGGGAATGATACAGGTACACATTTAGTCTGAGACTCATTTATTGAATGAAGAAAGGCTGCAATACCTTCCTGACCACAACATTCTGTAGAAACAGACCTTTGCTCAAAAATTATCTGTATCCTGGAGGAGAAACCAAACCAATTTTGAAAAAAAATAAATAAAAAATCGCTTCATTTTGTGGTGTTTTAACACATGTGGATATTATTAATGAGGAGATGTTGCCCATAGGTAGGGCTGATTTTGCTGGGTTCTGCCCTCTAACCCTGGTGCACTTTTGTAGGGTAGAGAGAGCACTCTCATCCCTCCCATTAGTGTCCATCCCTCAGAGGCATGAAGCACCCTTATACTTTTGCTGTGAAACCAAAAGATCCTGGAGTCAGAGCCCCATACGCTGGGGACCAGAGTGGGCTTGTTGTGTCATCCAGAGCTTAGCTCTTCTCTCCATCCACAGCTCCATGCTGTGAACATCCACCAGTCCACATCTGAAATGGGCTCCCATGTAGGTCTCCCTGAAGTAATTTGAAATGTAAGACAGTGAGGTATCCTCAAGGGGTGGACAGATATGACACAGGATTTATGGTACCCAGGCTCATCTGGAATGAGTCAGAAGCTGAGGGAACCTCAGGGTCCTCAGATGGCACCAGACCCCACTAGTGGTCAACCAGATCCAGCACTAACTGGCCCAGGGATTGCAGATGCCACCAGATCTGTTTTAAGGCAGAAGCGTAATACACCCCAGAGGAGTGTTATGCTTTGAAACTAGGTGAACTACATGAACTTAAGCCATCTAACATTAAATTTTTCATTCTGGGTTTCAGATTTTTCAGACTCATTTTGCTTTACCACTCTGTCTTCCCTCCATCAACAAAGCAAGCACTTTAATTTCTGCAGCTTTTGAGTTCATAATTCACAACCTTGATTTGCTTTTAATACAGGATTTGAGGATACAGTTTGTATTTGTAATGTTAAAAATTATTTTCAAAATTAAGAATTAAAGCCTCAATTTGAATTGAAACTGTGTCATTCCAGATTGAAGTAATTGCGGATTGGCTCCATAGGCCAGTTTGTAATTGTTCTTGTCTCTGGTTAGTTGGCAGAAGACATATAAAAAACCAAGTCCATATCCAGTAGGAATGAAAGCTAGTAAAATTTTGTTTTTAAAACATTTTTTGATGAAAAGTCAAGTTTTTTGCCTAACAATATCATCTTTCTTCAAAATTCTTTGATTGATTCATTGTTTTGGGGCTGAAAGAGGCAAAGCCTGAAAAATAGTTCAGGTATTATATATGAATAGCTTAAATCTTTTTGCAGAAACTTTGCAAACAGTTCAAGTAGCAACACTGAGACAATAAAGCTTGCCTGGAATTTTGGATCATTAATCAGTGTTCTTTATACAGAAATGTTGCTTGAATTGGCACAGTCCCACACATTGATGGCAAAGAACTGCAGAATGAAGAAGTCCTTTTATTTAAAAGCAAAAAATAACACTCCAGAAGCATGACTAGCAATATTATACTAAAAATAGTTGCTTTCTTTGACTTTTTAGCTGATTAATTGGTTATGTAAGAGAAATATTTATAGCTTAGGAGCAGCCCAATCTGCTGCATGCCCAGAAAGCATAGCATGACATGGAAAATTTGGGGAGAATAGCTGGAATAAAAAGACTTTTTTTTTACTTTCTTGTCTTTCTAATGGTATGATATGATATGACATGATAGGACTTAGCACTGAGGCCAAGAGACACAACCAAAACCAGGATCTTTTTAGCCTCTTCAGTTGGTTCTTGGGATGGCACATTTTTCTTTGAATGAATGAATGAATGAATGAATGTCCTAAAAGCAGAGCTGGTTGGTATATGTAAGTTTGATTGGTGGATTGTAGTAAATTGAACATAGCAGTGATAATGTTTCATAGTAATGACAATTTCTCAGATGGCAGTGTCATTCCTTCACAATTTCCACTGACTTTATCCTGCTACATTTAATATTTTTCTTGTAGAACAAGTGAAGGCACCATATGCCAAATATGTTTCATGTCATGGCATCTCCACCAACTCACAACAATATATTACATCTGCCTTAAAAATTTGAATCCTTTTTTGTAGTCGTTTTATGTAAGAATGCCAACGTTTTCTCAAAATGAGTGAAGTCACTAACTTATCAAGCTGTTGCCAACACACTAGCAGTAGAGAAGGAGTAGGGCCTAAGAAATATGTGAAATGTAGTCTTTTTCCTCTTTCTAAAATTTTCAATGCTTCTCATTTCCTTGATTAAGGATAGGCTCAGGAGAATGATTTTTTGTGCTCTGCGTTTTGTCTGTTTCTGTTTCAACTTATATTCTATGTGGACTAGAGCAAAACTTTTCCAAGTAAAGAGAATATATGAGATTAAATGAGAAAGATGAGAGATGAGCAGCCAAATCACTAGTAAATTTTGGCTGCAGCCAAAGCAAAGGAGGAGAGAAGGCAATGCAGATGGAGTGAATAACGACTCCCAGAGTGAGAACACAAAGAAGTGGTGTCTGCAGCGTATTATTGTCACTTGTCTTTGCAAAATGGACTCATGCAATCTTCATCATCATTATTGCCCCTTCTGATTTTGCCCTGCCATTAGCACTGCCCCTAATTCAGGAAGACTGCATTCCATGTAAACGCTAAACTTCTGTTTTTCCTGAAGGCAAGCTAAGAGAACCAGCTCTTCACAAGGGAATGAAATACCTATCCTGCACCTTAAAAGTAAAAGTTAAAATGAAAAAGCATAAAGATGTTTTTCGGGTGCATCTACGTTAGTGCCCTGTTTTGGATCAGGAGTTGCATCTGAAGTCAATCTCTTGGTCATCCCCACTTACCAGACTTTGGTTCACCTCTCAGAGCAGTGTTAGAGTCTGCAAACTAGATTCCTTTCAGATGAAAGTAAACCAAAAATTCATTCCAGAAACACACCTGATGCACTCTAGACACTAAAGGGCATTCTAAGGAGCAGACTAAGCACTACTTTGAAGTCAAGCACCCTGAAATGCAAGTAGAGGGTTCCTCGGCATGAACTGTTTCAGTGTACAGCTCCACTTCGGCCCCAGTTGCCGATGAAATACTCTTCTTTACTCGGGCTGTCTTTCACTTACTGTGACCTTGGTTCAACCAGTCTGTGTCTCTCCACCAGTTCTGCCTGCACTGTTCTTTCCTTCACTGTTAAAAATCAGCAAAGCATGAGGAAGTGAGTGAACTGATGTAGCTTCACACCAGCTGAAAATCTTAACTCTCCTGCTTTCATCTGCCAGCTCTGGCTCTCTCCTGCTCAAAAGATTTTTAGAAAGAAAAGCTGATGGAAGAAGGATGACTTGTTGGGACACAAGCAGCAGCATTTTTATGACAGCTCCAGCCAGTTTTACTTCAAATTTACCTCAAGCAGCAGTGCCCCTTTGGTTTGATTTTTAAATGGTAATGTTTACTCCTTATTAATACCAAGACTGCCTTATAGTAGACAATTTTGGACCAAATCTGTCCACTGCTCGCACTTTTAAATAGTCACAAAAGAATTTTAACAGTTGACTATAAATTTAATTGCTTCATAGCAATTATTATGTCTGCATTACAGAATAGTATATGTTTTTTATTACCCTTAGGTCCCCTTTTAATAGGAGTGCTGTGCTTTGTACAAGTCAATTATTTTTGATAGTTACAGTAATTAATGTTTAATTATATTTTATTAGCCTCATTTTGTTCAACTACCTTGGAACCAATCCAAGCATTTCTAAATGCTATACTTTGTGTGTGTGCATGTGTGCACACATCTGCATACTCTTCATATGTCCATATATGCAACCAGTGAGTGCCTTATTCTCACAGAGGGGGAAATATGAGACTCATCTCAGAAGACTATAGAAACATATGTGCTGTCCTCTTTCCCATGGCTATCAATGATATCCCTCATGCTCATCTCACAACTGCAAGCAGATCTCCCAATTTTCTCCTACACAGACACAGATCTGACGTCTCCCGGTAGGTATTTCTGATTACTTTAGAACTGCATTTTCAATGGCTTTCAGTAGGCACATGTATGAGTGACTTTTTCCCTCTTATTCCTTTGTTTTCACTTTCTCCTCTTTGTTGGCTTTCTGCCTCCTTCCCCTTTTATTTCTCTTTTCCCTGGGAATGAATTTTGCTACTCTTTATCTCTGATCCCTCTTCCTTCATTTTTCTTTCTTTTTCTCTAATCTTTCATTGGTCTCTCCCTTTCCTTTTCTGTCTTTCTTCCTGGCTTCAAAGGGAGTAGAAAACCTCTGTCTTCCTCTGAAGTCTCTCTCCTTACTCTCACACTCCACCAGGTGTATACCCTGTCTCAGAAGCTATACAGCTCTAGCATTTCATGTTTTGTTTCACTTTTTCTGTCTGGGGTGGTGCTTCTGTCCTCCTCTCTCTCTTTCTCTGTGGAGTTTTTTGTCTCTGTCATCTCTCCTCTCCTTCCTGAATATGAAAATTGTATTT
Organism: Haliaeetus leucocephalus; assembly: GCF_000737465.1. Lineage (NCBI taxonomy): Eukaryota > Metazoa > Chordata > Aves > Accipitriformes > Accipitridae > Haliaeetus > Haliaeetus leucocephalus. The sequence continues at coordinate 7,462,031 of NW_010972931.1, forward strand.
AATTTGTTCTTTCAAAAATGCATCTTTTTTTTAATTTCTGAATTTTCGTTGAATCTTCATGCCCTTCATACATTTGTCAGTTTTCCTGTGAAATAAGGATAGCACCACAGAACTGATAATAACTCTGTAATCATTTATTGGATTTTTTTGTTCTTAAAAGAAGATACCACCATTTGAATTGTAGTGACCAAGCATGGTTTCCCAGCAAGTTCAGGAGACTTGTGACCTTCTGGATGATTCTAAAGTGCCATAGAAGGCTCCACAGTTAGGGAAAATCTGTTGGCTATGCGCACATTACTAGCTGTTCTCTTTCTTGTTTGGTTTTTCCTAGTTTCCATGGTTGATCTTTTTCCATCAGCGCAGCAGCTGTGACTAGTTTTGTTCTGAGTAAACATTTATGTTATGGAAGTATCCAAAGGCCTTAATCAGTCTCGGAGCTTCATAACCTGGGTGTCGTACATTATAGAAAAGAAAACTCTTTCAGCTGAAGGAACGACTGCTTAAATGGCTGCAATGCGCGTTTTGCTGTGTGCTGCTTTCAAAGCTAACCTTTCTAGCATATTTGCCCATACCACAGTGCAGCAAAAGGCAGTTGCACACAACTTCTTGAGGCTGTCATTCCACTGCCAGGTGTTTTCTGTTCCCTTCAGTGATGATTAAGTTCACCACAGTGAATTTTGCTCATAAATCAGGGATCAGAGTGGAGTGGGGGAGGGGGCCTGAGTCGTCTCACTCATTAATTCCTCTTCATTGATATAACCATGGTAAACCAGTGTTGACATGTCAGATTTTGGGGATGGATATTTTGCATGTTGAAGGACAGGCGGTGTTTCCTAGCCGTATCTGCCTGATGCCCGTTCCTGCTTCCTTCCACTTTGCTGTGGATGTTGACAATGCAGTGTGTAAACTTGGACAGAGACTCCACACTCCAGCAGGGAAGACGTTGCCGAGGAGTTAGCTGTTCAATATAATCCTTCTCACAATGGTTTAATAATGCTCATTGGGCATCAGTTATGAAAAACACACTGGGAATAATAGAAATGGTTATATACTGGTTATACACATATTAAAGAACACTTTAGAACTGCTGAAAGGAAAGCTGCTCTACACAGTGTGTTAGATAGAGCAATGGAAACTGAAGAAAATTCTTTCTTCTGAGAGATTAGGAAAACATAAATAAAAAATTATTTCCAGCAGTATGAAAAGCATTGACAAATGCCACAAAAAGGTAGGGCTCTGAAAAACAGATCGCATCTCAGAAAGACATCTAGGAGAAGTGACGGATGGACTACAGGACTCATTGAAGTGCTCCTACAGGCAGCCAGAGACCAGTCCTGCTGTCCTACAGATACTGCAGCAGGATGATGGTACAGGTTCACTTTGAGATTTTTTTTGAAGATTTCTCTGGTAGAGAGATCCTTGCCTCCCTCCAGGCAGAATGCTTTTGATACTGCACATTATCAGATCAGACCAGATATTTGCCCAATATATAAAAGTTCAGAATCTGCCCCAATAAAGCAGAGTAGGGCCTTGGGTAAGCACCTAATTATTCATCTACTGCAAAAGCTTAGAATTTTTTACCACAGGTCCATTGTGCCCTAAGGAACCCTTCCAAAAACACTTAAACGAACCCAATATGTTCCCATTAAAAGCTTGAACAAATCAGCATTTTCCATTGCTTATCATCAGAAGTTTACCAACCGGCTCTAATTGCCAATCTAATTGCCAAATGCCAATAAACATTTGTAGGGGGACTAAAAGCGAGCATTGCTCATCCACCCTTAACCCTTTGCCTGAACAAAGACTGCAGAAGGCACAAACAGCTTTGGCAAAGGCACTGCCAGTCCATTCTACCAAAAGCAACCCTGATGGCAGCCTGCTCAGAGATGTTCACCATCACATAAGGATGTGCAATGAAGTACTCAAGGGGGTTCTTCAGGCACATAATAACGTTCAGGAATTATTCAGCCGACTGAAATGGCCCCTTCCCTCACTTCACTGCAGTAATGCTCACGGGCGTGACATTAAACAAACTCTTACCATGCATCTAATTAAATGGGGGCTGAGCACTGTATCCCTCAGTGTTTTAACGCAGCGTGTGGATTCTTCCATTGCTAACTTACATCAAGCCAGCGATGGCTGTTTTGTAATGAGATTACAAGACCTGATAATAGCTCCCCAGTTATTATCTCTATGCCAAGACATTTGTAACTGTAAAAGGTATTACAAATAGGAGACTGGAGAGTGTACTCCAAAACCTTCTAACTAGTAGATGGGAAGCAGCTTTACAACTTGAGCAGATTTACTACTTCCCCCAAAGAAATCTCTGTCTTCCAGAACTGAGAAAGAGAAATCGCTGGAGAATGCCCAGATGTGATTGTGTGCAGCCACTTTTGCTCCTGTCAGCTCCAGTCCCATGCATCTGCTTGCGGGCTTGAACCCAAGCAGCATCAATCAGATGAGCTGATACAGCACACGAAGAAACATCCATTCTAAAAAATACATGGGAATTTTGTAACTTGTGTTTCCCAGCAGAAGACTTTAAAAAAAGTGAAAACATTGATGTTTCCAGTGTGGTTGGTACTAACCAAAGAAGGCAAAGGCAAATTCAAAGGGATCACTAATTAGAAAAGATAGCACTTAAAAATAGTGAAAAAAACAAGCACTGTACAAACTATTTCTTAATCTTAGTAATAAATGTAGACTGTAAAATATTAGCAAAGATAATGACTAACAGATTAGAATTTATTATGCAAGACTTGATTCACCATAACCAAGAGGGATTCATTAGAAATAGATTACAATGTACAGTAATAATAACAGACAATTATTGAACATAATAAATCTATGTAAAGAGAGGGATGAGTTAATGTCTGTCTTTTCCATTAGAGGAAGAAAAAATTCATCTGATCAGGTAAACTTGAGTCACTCTGCTCTTACTGTCCTCAGATTTTCCAGCAAGAACAAACAGGTCTGTGAGACAGAAAAGAGCCATGAATAAGCAGAAATGCTTATAATGTACACCTCTTGTCTCAAGATGTTGTATAAAGAGGCATAAGCTCAAAATGCTCCTCTCCTCTTTACTTTTCAATTATCTTTTCCATATTAAAGTCTAACCTTACTAACATAACAACCACAAATAAATGGATTAGGCAAGGATAAAATAAATGACACTGGTGAATAGTACATTAATATTTCTATCACAACCAACCTATGCTATTTGTTAGTATTCTATTTGTTTTAATATTTTTCTTTTGTATTCAGTTCAGTTACATGGTAAAAAAGGAGTTTGTGTGGGGTTTTAACACAGCTTTAACTAATATTCAGAGCACATTGTAGCATTATATTTCTAATATTCAAGTTTTGATGTTATTGTAAGTGTTTTATTGAAAAATTTATTCCAGTGGGAACTTCTTTTATAGTGCTTCAGTATGTCAGAAATAACAATTTTTGTTATCTGTGGCAAGCTTTCTTAGATTCCACCGCCAGGAAACATCTGCTTTGTAAATTGTTCAAATAGTAAACAGTTCTTTCTAGGTTCTGTCATCTTTAGTCTGGTTTTCCTCCTGCCTTTCAGTCCTGTACCATTCAGCACAAGAGCTAATCTCTAAATGATCCAGTGATCGTGTTAGGCCATTTATCATAACCCTAATAGACAGCCTTTTCTGGATGTTTGCCAGCTGACTGTGTTGGGACCCAGCATGCTGGACTTACTCATGAAGCTTCATGGATTTTAGAGTTGGTGAAACTTTACATCCAACTTATGGGTTACAGATAGGTGGACACTGTCTTTGTCTTCTGCTGGAGAGATCAGTCCCTGTTCCACTGGCTGGTGACAAATAGTATCGTTCTTGTTATTTCTGATATTACTGACAATAACTGTAGTAATAAACACCTTGCTAAGAGTTACTTATTTAGACAATGTCTTTCCTTCTGCTTTTTCACTAAATATGTATGCTCTCAAAAATGGTTGGGGTTTTTTCTTTTTTGCTTTTAGAAGTTGCTTTCATTTTAATGAGGCAGTCCAGAGCGGCTGGCAGATACTTACTGTTCCTCAGAATGATTGACCTTAAGCAGGATGGAACATTCGTAAATTTAAGATTAAAAAAATCTTGACTTTGAAAACAAGGCTCTTGATGCTATCCTGTGAATTTTAGATCTAAATCTAAATTTCTGATCTCTGTAGCAAAATGCAAGTAAAAGCTGAGGAAAGCTAATAAATCACTCTCTGATCTGAACCAAGCTCCATTAGAAATAGAAATTTGTTGCTTATAACGTACACCTCTTGGCTCTCATTAAAGCCTTGTAGAAATGATACATTGTGTTTGAAAACCATAGACTGGAAAATAAATACATTTGAGCTGCATTGCTGGGCCAGTGCTCTGTATCCCAATGGTAAACTTAGCCTATTAATGGCTAATGCTTTAAAGAAACACAAAAGCCCTAAGGCTAGACTTGTATTGCATTGTAGCTGCATAGTAGCTGCAAATATTAATCAAAGCTTTTGAACTTGTGAAGTAGTGCATTGTCCTTGATCATCTGTAACTGAGTCTAGACCAACTTTTGACATGGTTTGGATAATTACTCCTGCCTGAAAATGTCTGGTATCTTTTCTAAAACAGCTTTATTCTCCACTTAACTGCCCAAATAAAAGAGACACGCTCAACAGGACAAGCAGCAGTGTTAGGCACTGGATGCTAGGGCCCTGATTTTGCAAACATAGATGTCCGTGCTCATCTGCTCCATTGAGGTGCCCTCAGGAAGCCCCATGGAAGTCCCCTCTCCCCCCTTGCTCTCCGATCTCCTTCCTCACCTTTGCAGTGAGCAAAGAGCCTCAGCACTGGACCTGTCTTTCTGACTTTCTTCCCTCTCTCCTTCCCTTGCCTTCCTCCCACCCTTCCTATACAGTCTTCATCCAAGGCTCCTTATGACAGGCAGCAAGATCTCTCTGTGCCCACTGAGGCTAGAGAAGAGTATTTGCAGCTACAGAAAGCACAAGAATGTCCTTCTCCTTCTCCTCCTTGTCCCTCCCCTGATAACAGAGCACAGGACTCTGGGGGCTTTGCCAGGGTATTGACTCTCCCTAGCAGCCCCAGGCAGGGAGAGAAGACAAAATCCTCTCCTGGCCTCTCTTTTTTTGCTGAGACCGATGTACACAGAGACACAAGAGGAGCTTTTCCTTCCACTTGATGGTCCGTATGAAGTACACAGTGCCAGTGGATACCATACTGCCTCTTGACTGGCTTGGTAGAGCCAAGAACACCCATCAGTGCTCCTGGCTCAGATCTGGGCTTGAGGGACCAAACATTTCAGTCTTTCCACCTAGCTGACACATATATTATGCAGTATTCAGAGGACCAGCACGCAGAACCTGTTATAGGAGAGATTCCCATGTTTTATCCATGTTTCTGTACTTTTTTGCATAGCATAACTGCATTGAAATCCTAACAAGCAGGAGTGTTTAGGGATGAGGCAGTCCCTCACTTCCAGAGCTTCCTCACGGGCAGTACACTTGCCACCTTGCATGTCATGAGCAGCCACAAGGCTCTTGTGAATTAAAACTACAGTAGCATGGAGAACTTGAGTTGCATCGCTGTGAAAAGAACTAGCTCTAGCGACATGAAGTGAGTCACCTCGGAGTGGCTGGCAGCTGATTGAAGGGCTAACAGTATGCTCCTTGGGAAAGTAATTGCTCAAGCACTCACTTTTCACAATCTCTTCTTTGAGGAAGGAGGGAAAAATGTATTCTCTTCACTTTTCAAACTCCAGGAAGGATGTCAGTCAATCTGACCTTTATCAATTTTGAAAGACAAGCCAGCAGCCAAAGAGTTGCTCTCCCACCCTGATCTATTTTTGGGCAGACAGCAGGCATAGGGTTCTTGCAAACCCCAGACTTCTTGTTCTGAGTGTGGGAGCTGTTGGGCTTTGCTTGGGCCTTTCACTGCCTGGTTTTGTCATTGATTGCTCTATTTAAATCTGGTTTATGGGACTAAATTGGTGGTGGTGTTGCACTGTGCATTCAAACCACTGTAATGCATTTCTTTTTAATTTTGGTACTGCTTGCCTTCATCTGTATAGAGCCATTTGTCTCAGGATTTACAAATCTGCAGTGTAATTTGTTCACAGCTAAGGCTGCACTTATTCAGAGCAAGAGCTGAGAAACAGGAATCACAGATTGCAGTCAGAAGACACAGAGCAGTATTTTCAATAATCTTTGTACAAAGCCATTTTACTTTACTCATCCAGTGTTATGTGAGAGAGTGATCAGAAAGAAACTATGAGGGAATATGGTGGAAATTCAACTTGGAAAGGTTGCCTTTCACTAATTAAGGAGAGGCAGAGTTGTCATTTCACCACGTTGTTCCAGGTTCTTTTCCAAGATTTAATTGTTTAGATTATGTCATTTTATTCAGACATGTACAGCAGCAGCATGCTGAAGATTCCTGTGGCCATGACCTCTGTAGTCTCAAGATGAAAAGTTGGACAGTAAAAATGGTCCACAAATTTAAGTTAATTTAAATGTATTCATTAGTAAAAAAGAGCAAATAATAAATATTCATAATGATAAAGAAAATATAAGTAGAATCCCCAAAGGACTGAGCTTATGTCCAGTATGACTGACTTGCAAATTTGCCTTTAAAGGGGATGGGGGGATAAAGCTATTTTTTTTAGTTATAAATTAAGAAAAAGCAGCGAGGTACACCAGCAAATATATATAACAACGCATGGTTCTGCTCTTTTCCAGATTTGTTTGAACTGATTAGGGAGCAGAGTAAAACCTATTTCAAAACTCAGAGAATGTGAACAAATGGTTTTTCAGAGGTGTAAAATTAAATTTCACATTAAATTTCACCTTCTCACATTCAAGCGCTAGCATCAGGCTCGAGAATAAACATAATTATAAGAATTAATGAAATTAGTTGGGGGACACACCATCTTACTGAAGGTTTTCATGAAGCAGAAATATCCTCAGCTGGTATAAATCGGTATGGCTCCATTGACGTCAAAGGCTCTGCAGCAGTCTGCACCGGCTGGGGAAGCAGTCTTCTGTGGCTAAGAGTGTTTTTCCTCAATCCAGACCTGCTGCTTTAAGAATTTTAGAAAGAACAGAAAAATGCCTCATGGTCTTGTGACAATTGCTTGTTACTGTTGGAGAAAATATTATACTCTGTGTGCCTTGGCACAGGCTTCCGGAACAGAAAGACACCTTCATTTGTGAGAATTATATCTGAGCACTTTGGACATTATTCAGTTTTACTGGGCTGTATTTACTTTAACTGGTTTTATTTATTTTCTTTCCGTACAAGAATTTACTGCATACACATAATACTTTCGCTCTTCTTTATGATTGGATTTGCTTTATCAACTGATCTCACTCAAATTTGTTTTGGTTATAACTGAGCTGTTACTTTTTACATATAAACACTGAAGTGTAGGAATTGCCATTCCGGGCAAGACCAGCTGTCCCTCTGCTCCAGCATCTTGCCTTGAGGCCAGGCACTGAGGTACAAAATAACCTGCTTGGGGGGAGCACTGCTTCTCCAGTCTTGAGATTTCTAGTTGCTTTTTACACTGAAATGTGAGGCTTTATGCTTCTCATTAAGAAAACTGTGTTTGCCAACTAAGGTAACAGAAGGTGTTCTTGTTACCTGTATAAAGGTCTGGTCCCTCTTTAATCCTACTAAGCTCCAGGCTTTTTTCATTACTTTGTGACAGTGAATGCCACAGTTTAATTATGTTCCACCTAAAAAAAGTTAAATCTGTCTTCAGTGCCATCAACTGTTCCCTTATGTTGGTATTGCAGGAAAAGGCAAATGGCAGCATCCAATTGACTTTTGCTGCCATAATCTGTGACCCATTCTTCCCTCAGCTAAGCCATTCAAATCTTTTCCATCTGTCTTCATCTGGAAGTCCACCCATGCCTTTTATCATTTTTACCAGTTATTTCAACTCCTATTTTCACTCTATCCTTGTTTGGTCTCTGTCCTAACCGTAGGGCAGTTGTGTTCCTCAAGGCACTTCACAGTCGTGATCTCCCAGTTATCAGAGGGATTTCTGGAGCATATTTTGGCTTCCTTTCTGCCTACATACCTACTTTTCCTCTAGAAATCTAAGCACTGGATGGTGCTTAAAAATCTAAGCAAAGGATGTTGCACAACCAGGCATTAACAGGTCTTCTCCAGTCAAGGCACAACCGTTGGGACCTCAGAGCTGACAAGTTCTCACACAATCCAGAGTAAGACAGCAAGAACTAAACACTGTATTTCAAGGATGGGCATGTCACTGACATATGTCAAAGTTGTTCTGCTGACACTTCACAGGGTATGTTTTGCTTGCCTGCCAGTACAGCATTACAAAGCCAAAGTCCTTAATTACACTTTTCCTAGACACATTGACATTTAGATTTTTTAGGGACCCTGTTGATTTTTTTTTAAAAAGCGTTTTGTCCTGAATTGTGAGCAAGGCTGTAAGGAAACACACTTCCAATCCCAGCTAAATTGTTGTTGGTTTATTCTTCATATAAGCAGGTGTCAGGGAGAGGAGCAGGACTAGCACAAAGTCTTCATGTCATTAGTTTCAAGTGAACCAGCCTGATCTCCTCTGGTTGGGAGGATGGAAGGGATGCGAAATAAAGGATCTCACTAGATGTGACCTTTCACTTGTACCTTGTGAGGTGTGTCCTCGTACCTGAAATTGAGCAAAACTGAATGTAGATTTGTGCTGTCATCTTGTCGTCTTCACAGCATGGTGGCTTTCTCATAGGTATATTTAGCAAGCATACAGAGATTGGAGTGAATAAGCTAATAATATGACACATTCCATATGACACATATGACCCAGCTGTAAAACAAAAAAAATGGCCATTACAATGAGATCAGTGTTAAAGCAGAATAGAAAATGAGAAGTTTAAAACCTTTAAGATTACCTAGGCAACATAAAATCTATAAAATGACTTGCAGCATTTGGGAAAAAAAATACCAAAATCACTGTGCAAAATAAAAGATAAGTGCATGGCAGAATTATAGCCCTTTAGCCCATACAGTATTTATGTATATTGTTTTTACTTGTAACCATGTAAAAGAGAATAAATGTGAGTATTTCCTTCCTTTTGATAAAAAAAAAATAAAATAATGTCTTAGTATTGCCTTAAATTTATGAACAACTTTTCATCATGAAGGAGCCCCAACTGACAGGGGAATTGAAATGCAATATCATACTTCAGAATGCCATACTTCATATTTCTGATAGCATTGTTCATTTATTTGAAACAAAAGCTTCTTAAAGCTCTGTCTTTTCTATGTTCAATGTAAGTTTAACATTTTTGGAGCTCAACAGATAAAAATACCCCGTTAAAGCTGATCCCTTTTCTAGTCTCGGTAACTAAACTGAAGCCCAGAGAAAATCTGTTTGCTCAAACTAATGGCATCTATTGGTGTGTCCTGGTGGAAAGCCCCCCCTCTTTTGCAGAGGACAGAGTGGCTGCACAGCAGAGATTTTGCTATATTCCCAGCAGAGCTGTTTAAAATTACGATTCACTTATGCACCTTGTCTAAGAGTGTCCCCTGCCCTCCCTAAAATGTAGCCCTCTTCCCCTGAAGCTAACGCTTACCACAATATCGAAAAGGAGAGTATTCTTGAGCGCCAGTGAGGGTGAGTGCCTCAATGTAATTCAGCCTGTGGCTGGGAGGAGGATTTCCTCCCCTGCTGCAGAAGGGCATTGGCAAGGCATGGAGAGGCTGGCCCCGTGGCCGGGGAGGTGCACAGGCGGGCAGGGGTCCCACAGCCTCCCCGGCCGTTCCCTGGCCTCCAGCAGCCTGGAGAGGAGGGTGTGCACACCTGCACCCACAGCAGAGCTGTCTCTGGTGAAGACGTTTGTGAGGGCTATGGGTGATGTCAGTTGACAGGTACAAAGGACTCTTTCTTTAGCAGTGGCAATGGCTGAATCATTAGGTCTCCGTTAGAGACGTAGGTCTCCTCACACAAGAAATGGTCCTGAGCTGGTTTTTGAAGAAGCGTAATTTTTCAGAAGTTCATTTTCTCGCTCGATCATGGGCCTGGAAATCGAGTGATACTTAGCAGCGTTTCAGCAAAAACAATGTTTTTGAGACTGCATCTTTTCTTTTCTCTGTTTTCTCTTTATTTTCCAACACTGTCAGCTCACTCCTCTAAATTGCCAACCTGTGCTCTATGAGTGTCTCAAGTTTTGTTTTAACCAGTATTAATACAGACAGGCTGTCAGCAGCCTCATTGTGTAAATACTCCATTAGTTCCCTAAGGGAGCCATCTTGCTTTGAGCTACTTAGCGCTTGGTCTACTGGATGGCGGCTGTAAGGAGGCCGGTGTCCCTGCGGAACAAGGTTAAACAAAACCCCACAGCTCGTCTCGTCTTCGTTTTTCCTCTCCTGCCTTAATGAATGCAGAGTGCTTTTGTTGACGGCTGGGAAATGGATCCCTTACATAAAAAAGCAGCAGTTTCTATCACTGACGGCCATAAGGCTGAGTTTGCCTGGGAGAGGGCTGGGGAAATAGTTATTATGGATAATGGACCTTAGTTTGCATGTTAGAAGTGTACAGCATCAGCACGCTTCGACCATATCGTGCCTTCTCAGCATCTCCCCCAGTCTAACGGTGAAGCAGAAGCAGCTGTCAAGATTGCCAAGAAAATATATTGAAAAGGCAAACTGAAGAGATAAACACACGCAGACTGTGCTGCTGGACTGGAGCAGCGCACCAACAGTAGGTACTAGCAGCCTAGTGCTACATTTCATGTCACACTGTTGTGCAAGCTCTCTGTTGCCTGCAGCAAATAAACTCTCAAAGCCATAATAGTGGAGAAAGTGACAGGATGAATTAAAGAGCTGCAACAGCAAGCCAGTAATGGAAGCACAGAAATGCTCATTGGGCACCAGAAAGGACATCCAGTAAGGCTACAACCAGCATCCAATGACAAAAAAGATGGCCAGGACCCCTCTGAAGAGTGAAGCATTATGGTCATAAAGTAGCAACCGTGCGGTGTTACATGGGAAGCCCTAGTGAGCCATCATCCTTTTGGGATTGTCCAGGTGAATCTTTCTATGTGGGTGCTGTTAAAAAGAAATCAAGCACTGACTTTGAGATCGTCACATGCCTGTATGTGATCCTTGGGAACTACATCTATGACCACCAGTAGGACAGAAATCTGTCGGAGAAGTGCTGGGATATTCCTTAGATGCTTCAGAAAGAGCAGAGCTGATTAAGGCTATCTGATTTCTACTACAAAGTAGCAAATGTTGTTGGAGGGTTCTATATCCAGGTTTAAAATAGATGCATTGTATGTCACTCCAAAAAATGATGTATGCGGATGCATATATGCATGTACTTATATGTCTGTATATGTGTATGAATAGACATATAGAATCATAGAATGGTTTGGGTTGGAAGTGACCTTTAAAGATCATCTAGTCCAAATCCCCCTGCCATGGGCAGAGACACTTTCCACTAGACCAGGTTGCTCCAAGCCCCATCCAACCTGGCCTTGAACACTGCCAGGGATGGGGCAGCCACAGCCTCTCTGGGCAACCCGTGCTAGTGCCTCACCACCCTCATCAGAAAAAAATTCTTCCTTATATCCAATCTAAACCTACCCTCTTTCAGTTTAAAACCATTACCCTTCCCCTGTCACTACAGGCCCTGGTAAAAAGTCTTCCTCCATCTTTCTTAAAGTGCCCTTTAAGTATTTAAAGGCCACAAGGTCTCCCCGGAGCCTTCTCTTCTCTAGGCTGAACAACCCCAACTCTCTCAGCCTTTTCTCATAATAGGAGAGGTGTTCCATCCCTCTGATCATTTTTGTGTCCCTCCTCTGGACCTGCTCCAACAGGTCCATGTCTCTCCTGTGCTGAGGACCCCAGAGCTGGATGCAGAACTGCAGGTGGGGTCTCACCAGAGCGGAGCAGAGGGGGAGAATCCCCTCCCTTGACCTGCTTGTGATGCAGCCCAGGATACGGTTGGCTTTCTGGGCTGCAAGCACACATTGCCAGCACATATCCAATTTTTCATCTTCCAATATCTCTAAGTCTTTTTCCGCAGGGCTGCTCTCAACCTATTCTCGATCCATATATATTTGTATATACATAGGATACCTCAGGAAAAGCAAGACAAGGTGTTGGCAATCTCTTCTTTTGGTCCTTTCCCACGCTCCATTTATGAACTGTTCATTGGAGGGGAAATCAGAAACCAGAAGTCTTCACACTTTGATGAATGCCATAACCACCAAGCCACACATTTATTTTCTTGTAATTAAATACTGGCTTTGTCTTACTGGATGTCTTATCATAAGAATTTTGTTGAGTAAGCACCTACCTTTGCACTTGGATGTCATGTGATAACAAGAAATTTCCATCACCTAAGAAAAGGCATTTAATATTTATAAGAAAATGGTTAATATTACCATCTCTGTGTCAGTCTATTCAGTCTATCTTTTGAATTTCTGTTCAGTCCGAAATACAAATGTTCCCCTTCTACCATACCCATAGCATCAATTCACAGAGCTGAATTTGGGATTTGACAACAGTCAGGTAGCTGATTTTTCTGAAGTTCCTAAGACAAAGAAAAAAAGCAGAAGCAAACAAAGTCCAGCATCCAGGGAGCTGCATTGGAAGTATCTGACTGCCAGCCACTTTCTCTGGGGGAGGTCAAGCATCACTGAGAGTGCTGGGATGTACCCAGAGCTGGGCACATAAGTATCAAATCCAGGGAGGTTTATAGTGGGATGGTATCAACCTCCAGGAAGGCCCACTTTTCCTGGACGCAAGAGGATCCTGCACATGTGGGTGCCTACAAGCATGATCTCAGGCATTTTTGAATATGCATAACAACTCGAAATTATTTTTTGATTGTCAGAGGAGCCAGTGTTAACTCATGCTGGTGATGAGCAGACCTCTCCAGAGTGTCTCAATCCCTTCCCTCCTCCCAACCCTATACAGTTGTAATGCTCCTGGGCTACTTTTAGCCAATTGTTGCAGTGAATTAAAGGAAAACGATTCAGGAAATAACCATTAACTGATCTGTTTTGCTTGAAACTCAGGAGGTTCAGTTCTACTACCATCACGCTCAACAGCAGTAGGAAAATTTCAAGAAAGGGCAGGGCCTTGAGTAAGTTGTATGTGCTTAGCTTCAGTTCTCTAGCTATATAAAAATATATTAAAAATTGTTTAAGAATTAGCTGAAATTGAAAAGTTTTTTTGTCATCAGAATGAAAAATTAAGGGAATTATTTCTTATGGAACAAAGCATCCTGCTCCAACCCAAAAGTAAAATGCTGCTGTAGAACACGCTTGTGCTGAAAGCAAAAGCAGTGTCAAATTAGACTGATAAAATGGGACAAGGTAGAGATGGCACAGGTGCTTTTACCTAAAAGCCTTCAAAAGACTGTTCTGACTGCATACTCCAGCGAGGACTAAGAAAGATTTTCCACCCTTTTTTTCTCATTGCAAACTGGTCCCTGGCACAGAGAACAGAGCCCAGGCATCCTTTGTCCTGAATGAATTCCCCATCAAGCAAGGGAGTTATTTATTTGCTCCCACTCTTGTTGAATATTAAGTATTCAGTGAAAAAAGTGGAACAGCTTTAACAGGAGAAATTGCATATGTCTCATCTCCCATTGCTGAGTGGGAGTTCAGCCTTGCTGTTACTTGCACCAGGAGGGATCTAAATGTAGCTCTCCTGTCGTCCCGATGAGCATCTACTCAGCACGCGACATGCATAGCAGGGCCAGGCTCGCTCAGTTAGTTCTGTGGGAGATAATTCAATTTTTGCACCCTACTTAAACATGCAGTGAACCGGGGAGAAAAAGTGTGATGACCCGAGCTCAAATCCCTGCTTGCAATCAATCAAGCTAGTGAGTGGATTTGAACCTGGTTCTCATACATACTGTGTGCTAAAAGTGGGGCTAATGGTAGACAGATTGCTATCAACAGTCTTGTAAATGTAGACCTGATTTTTTTTTCACCTGAAACAATTTAGTGAGTTTGTAAATAATTCTGTGAAGGCCAGCATTGAATTTTTCAGTGCAGTCAAATATTTCTACCCTAAAACTTCCAATCTCTTGTCTCGAGAATGTGACCCAGGCTGTGTAGGACTTCACAGATCAATTGCTGAATTTCCATGCAGTAGCAGCATGAATAGCCATACGTCCTTGTGCAGTATGATCCAAGCATGATGTTCCTGTCAATAAGATGCAGAAAGCAAGCCTGGGTTTTTATTCTTAGAGAGCAAAAGTGTGCTTCTTAAGGCAATGAAATATATTACACCTCCATTTCTATTGCTCTTCACTAACCCCCAGATCCAAACCAAGCAATAATTCAAAGGTTCTGTCCGCCAGTGTGACCTGGACCTGTGGTCTCATAGGCAGGCCATAAAACTGATCAGGAATTTCAGCCACTGATGCAAGGAGTTTGCAATGTAATGGGGAAATCATTAACTAAATCTAGTATTGTGCTAATTCCAGTACTAGTAGTAGGGTTTTGACACTGTATTTTAGGATGGCCACACATGTTGCTTTTTAATACCCACTAGTCATTAAATTGTATTTCAGAGACAGATTATCTTTCACTCCTGTCTTTAAATATTTTACTGTAGTTATTGCAAAGTTTTAAGGGTCAACAGATGAGTGTCAGCCATCAAAATCATTCACAGGTCACTGTGTATTCATCACACTTTTAGCTGAAAAATACATCAGCGAAAATACTGCAGAGGTACCTAGAGACCACTTACCATGACCGTGAGAGTCACCAATGATCACTGGAGCAGAAATTAGGAAGGAATCACACCAACAGCAAGGCCAACATAGATAACATTTAGAAGAGCATTTGATACATTTTTTGCCCATTTCAAAGTGATGCACTAGCATAGATCCCTTTTATAATCAAGTAACCGTGCTATTTTAAAACACGGTGACATCTGAGACTTTACTGCAGTTCAGAATCTCTATGTCATACCAAAGACAGTAAATGAGTGACTTTGACATTGTCATTAAAAAGATTTTAGGGGAAGGCTATACGGGTCATGCAATTCATCTCAGGAGTTTTTAGATTCCCTGTTACATGTCTGTTTGGGGAGTGGGTGAAACTGAAGAGTTGAGCTGGAAATCTGATCCTCTAAACACTGTTCAATTTGCTAGTAAATATTGACTTCTCCCCCACCAGTAAACCATTTTGAAAAAGACAATTTAAAAGTAAAAATTAAATTGTGGGTTTCTCAGCTGAAGATACCACTAATACAGGCATGTGCTGTGCTATTTCATGCATTCATTTCCATTCTCATCTTTTTAAGATTATTCCTCAAATACTTAAAGATGCAAACATTTGGGAAGACAGTGCAGAAAATATGTACAAGTTGGGGTATTTTTTCTTTCGTAATGATAAATTAAGGCCTGTCTCCAACTGAAACACTATTTTTTTCTTAGGAGAACTGCTGAGAGTACTTCATCTGTGAAAATGTGAAAAAATCTGCTAGATAGAAGCATTAACTAAATGCCTAGAGCATAATCTCATGCTCTAAAAATGGAGGTACTTGAGTATTTAAGGTTGTTCCTCTCCAAGAAATCTAGGGTTGTGGAAGGTGCGGGGCATGCTCTGTCCAGGGGATGGGGAAGTTCCTCCATGCAACCACGAGTGGGTAGAGCGTGGGCAGCGTGGATGCAGCACCGCACAGGGGTCTCTGCTGGCCAACACCTTGTGGTCCTCCCTTAGACATGGTCACCTCTGGTGTTCGCAAGCTGCTCCAACATTTCTCCGCAGAGTTTCCTGACAACTGTGTCAACTGCAGAGTAGTTTCTAGACAGCCGTGAACCAGTTTGACATCAGTGATTTGTATTTAGGTATATTAAGAATACAGTTCTGCGTCTATAAGCTATGTAAAGTTTTCATTTGGAAATGTGGGAATCATGAAAATGTCCATCTAAATAAATCCAGGTAGCCCATACTTGCTTCAGAAATAAGGAAAATAAAATGTACACCTGAACTCTTCTCAATCCGTCAGCATCATGTTGGTGAGCTCACTTGACCAAGGGTGTCCTCGATGTGCTTAAGGAGGAAACAGATTTAAAATGGTCAAAATGTAAACAAAGAACGCTTTATGTGGTAAATGCAAAGTAGAATAGGTTTTTTTTTAAATAATAGGAGAGAAGTACTGGATTGAACAAGCAGTAAATTATTTATTCCCTTTGGACAACTAAACTACTCTGAAAGAGAAAAGCTTTTATAAGAATTGATTGTGTACTAGCACATTATGACTGGAGCAATACCACACCATACTAGTTCTTCAGAGTTTTTATTTCTGTAATATTTTTATGTAATAGCCAAAACAATAAATAAAACCCAGAAATTTCTTTGTACTCTTTGTGTGGTGGGATAATGCAGCACCCTTGTCAGGCAAGAAACTATGCAGTCTGTCATTTATTCTTATTATTGGCTAATATAGTATCTGATGTGGGGATGTTAGTTCATGAGAAATCTAGGCAGGAAATAACACGAAAGGCTGTTAATCCCCATTAAGAAGAATAACAGTGTCATGAGAAATACGAGGACGCTGTTCCATTACGGGAGTTAAATGATGGGGAATGTGCCATCCCAAGAAGCTCTGGCTAACGTCCCTTCTATCTGCGGGTTTCCGTGAAAGTGCATTTATGACCCTTTGCACAACATTTGTCATCATGAACATAACCTTTTGAAGGTTTCCCTAGTTAGCTCCTCTCTCTCCCCCTTTCTAACACCTGGCTCGGGCCGCGATGCATCTGGTCCTTACCACCGCAGGCGGATGGAGGACGGGAGAGATCTGTGTTTGCACACATCCAGTGCAAACACCGGGAGGATTACAGCCTCCGGCTGTGGGGAGATGACAATGTCTGCACAGAGGAGCAAGCTGTGACCTTCTGCTTGGTTTTGTCACGGTCACCGATTGCTCAGGAAGAGTGCCTGCATTTGAGACAAGTAGTTTAAATATCACAGTTTGATCATTAATTGCTATGTGAGCGCTAACCCTAAATCAAAATCTATAAAATGACAACCGTAAACTTTGGGATACAGATTTCACTGCTGACCTCTCAGTGATATCGTGGCCAATTAAAATTGTTAAGGTGTGCTCACTATGCTACGTGGAGTCTGAAGTTCACGTCTATCTCTGATACATAACTTGCAAATGCTACTGCCCTGAAAACTGTATCTGGATAAGAGACTGAAAATGTCTGTAACCTTGATATAATTAAGGCAAGTAGTTAGAATAGGACACTTGAATGCATAGTAAAATACCACTATGAGCATTTTTTCAGCAAGTACTGTTTGAAGCAATAAATTTTAAAAAGCATTTATAGAAAATGACCTTTCATTTTTTAGAGATCAGTCCAATTTGTGTTTTCAGTCTATCGCATTTTTAGGTTCATTCTGCAATCTTATATAGGTAGACAGTTGATTTCTTGATGGATTTTGATTGTTGTATATTCCTATATTCAGCTTAGTTTCTAACAGTTTAAAACTTCAGCCTATTACAAAGTTTTGCCTCACTGGGCGTTACCTGAAAAAAATAAAGACTCTGAATTGTTAGAACAAAAAAGTTATTTATTGTATTTTTAACAGGATCATTAAGCGTAACTATAAATCAGAAGACCTGCTGAAACAACCAATAATGTATTTTGGTATGGCAAGCCAGGGGTGTGACTCTTTGCTAATAATTTGTACTAATCCAAATTATGAAGTGACATTTATGAACTGTATTTGGCATAATACATAAAACTTTAGCTAAATGTAGAACTATTGATCTGCACTTTTGCAGGCAAATACTTTTTCACAGGTCACAGTGGTTCCCACCCTGAGGATTTAATAATGCCAGGTTGTTGGGTTGTTAAGTTAATAAATAGCAAGTTAAATTTTATAGACTAATCACTTCCACTAATCAAAGTTTACTCCTCTATAATAAGGAGAACACAGCATTTTTTATACATTGCACTTTACATTTCTAATAACTGTTACTTTATAGCATGGCTTTTCAAGTTAGTAGCAGTATATTACATCTAGATAGCACAATGCAAGGCGAGGCCCATGTGTCTGGGAGTAGGGTCCAGAAGCCCTACCCAAGCGAGCCAGCTGGAAATCCTACAAACGGGCTGTATTTTGGGGCTGTTCTCCTCCCCAGGGCTTGTACCTCCAAGGCTGGGCTGCAGATAGGTGCACCTCGCTACTCTGAATTCACTTGCTTGAGCCACCACGGACCCTCAGCTGCCTGAGGTGCTCCCCGTTACCTCTTTCCCCTTCACTCACTCCCTCTCCAGCAGCAGCTCAATGGTGAGAGCGCTCACCTGGAAAAGGGAAAGCCCATTTTCCAGTCTCTCTGTGGTCTGGCAGGTTTTCAAGTCCGTGTTATCTGTCTGCTAGATGCTCGCAGCGTCTGCCAGCTACCTCTCCTTCCCTGAGGGCAGATGGCTCCGAATCTGTCCCCACTGTGGTTTTTCTCTTTAAGAGTGGCTCTTCAGACTGCTTGCACCACGTTCCCTAACCTTAGCAGAGCATCCTCACCA
The DNA here is from genome assembly GCF_000737465.1 of Haliaeetus leucocephalus. NCBI lineage: Eukaryota > Metazoa > Chordata > Aves > Accipitriformes > Accipitridae > Haliaeetus > Haliaeetus leucocephalus. Next base: position 7,480,577 of record NW_010972931.1, read on the forward strand.
TGGAGCACTGGCTAAAATGAAGCACCCACACTGCTGAAGGTTATGTGTTTTGTAGTACCAGCCCTGCAGTTTTGTTACAAGAAGGCTCCTCACGGTGAGACCGGCAGGCAGGGAATAGCAGGCTGGGAAGCCCAGTGCAGAGCTTTGTCTTGGGCTACGGGGTATGCCACGTCTCCAGAGCCGGAGTGGGAAGGTGCCTGAACCACTTCAGTGTGACTGTGGTGCCCACACTGGGTGATACCTAAATCCCATTATAGACCAAGCCAGCATTTTCCCAGCTGGGGGACATCACTTTTCCCCAAGGCAAGGGGCATAGAAATGCTTGTGATGGTGGCGGGAGGAAGGGGAGAGCACAGCAGCCCAGTTTTGATCATCTTGGCACATCCAGCGGTGAAAAGGATGCAGTGTGTGCAGGGACTGGGAACTTTTAGGTGCAAAAAGATCCCTCTAAAGACCCCAGGCTCCCACATAGTGGAGAGACAGAGGTGCCTGTGGCTGAACGGACTGGGTCTGAGTGACAGACTAATCTTAGTGGGTTGTTGATGGTTTGGGTTCTCTCTGTTTTTAATATGGGGACCTTCTTGGATCATTTAGTTGTATCAGCTGTATTTGTATATTCTAATTTGTCCAGTTATTGCGCTTTGTTTTGGTCTATTACACTTTGTTAAGTTATGCATGTATATGTTTTTTCCTCTTACTGCTAATAGGCTTAATGGTATGCTCAGAAAATCATCATATAATTGGATTTAAACTTAGAAATATTTTTTCTGGTTTGTGCACTTCACAGTAATGAGTCTGTTTGTATCTAATATAGTCCAATAAAGGTAAGAAAGAAAATAAAATCCAGGCACTTGGTACTTCTTACTTTACAGGAGGGGGGAAAGCCAACCCAAACTGTTGCAAATTCATTTGCCTGAGTAAAATAAAGGCACAATTAGTGCCCAGAACATCTGACATAAGGGCTATAAAATTATCTTTATCAAGGGCACGTGAAGGAGGCTGAAATTTTGCATTTAATCTGAACCTCAACAGATCTTTCAGAAGTGGCTGGTTTGTAATAAAAAATTAATTAGCCGTGATACAGGGGAGAAACAAGAAGGACTGGAAACAGCTACAAAGAGTTAGGATTATGCCATGCTGCCCACGATGTAATTATTCAGGCGTTTCAGTCAGGTAGGAAGGAGCGTATTCAGGGAGATGTAGGCAGGGCAGAGGTTACAAAGCACAGGGTAGGCAGGGAAGAAGGTGCTTGCACCAGAGATATCGTGGCCCTGCCTGGGACTGGTGGCAGGATGGGTCATGCAGCTGGCAAGTGAGGACCTGCTCCTCTCGGTGAAGAGCTCGCTGTCCTTCTCACCAGCTGCTGATTCACTGCTGGGTCTCATTGAACATTATATGATGGACTCCAGGAGACCCAGATGTCCAAACTGAAAATTGCATTGACGGGGAATGTGCAAATGCCTGTGATATAGGAGGCCTACACCAAGCCCCTGAATTCCAGTTGCCAGATCACAAATCCCATTAAAATCCACATGTGTCCCACTGCTTGGATCACTGTTGACCATCTGAGCCCAAGTATCCCCCATACAGGTGTCCCATTTGAGGACCCCTGGAAATAAAATGTGCCTCAGGGTGCCAGACCATATTTACTCAGGCTAGGGGATATATGAAGGAAAGATGTCAAACGGCATCTCTGTCGAATCCGGCCCATGTTGAAGTCCCAGAGCCTTACCCCCAGGCTCTCAGCCCTTCTTGGTCTGGGTGGGGTCTGCTTCTGCAAGCACCAATGGGCAATATACCACCCGCGTCCACTGGTCCCACATGGTTCAGAAGGAAAGTCATATTTTTAGAAGTATTTGAAGGGTAGGCATAGGAGATTTATGGCCGTGGACATGTTTGTGCTGTTTAATTTGTTTGGCAATAGTTGGTGGGGACAATCTATCTGAAGTGCACATCTCATGATGGAATAGAGCCTTTTATGTCCATAATGCATGACTATTATATTATAGTAACAGGCAGGACAAGGAAATAACAAATGGGGAGATAAGAGATTAGTATAGTCTTTAAAAAATGTCTATTATTATTCAAAACTATATAACTGTCATTGCTGAAGACAAACTGTATTATAAAAATAGAGTATAATATTATCCAAATTAGGGAATCATGGCTTCTAGAGGCATAAATACCATTGTTTTGGCATTTCAGCTACAGTGTCAGTACGTAGTTCTATTTGTTCCATAGAATGTAGAAAAGCTAAATCAAAATTTCCTGACATCTTCTGATTCAGCAATTTTTACAGTAAGTAGAGGTTAGACCTACCTGAAAGCCTGTTTTGGGGGAATTTGAAAAATGAAATAAGAAAGCCAAAAGAGAGCAGGGAAGAGAAAAGAAGAGGAGAAGGCAATCAAAGAGACCATAGACCTTAGAGAGGTGAAGGAGAAAGAACATGTCAGCCAGAATAAGAAGGAAACCTGATTTTCAAATATACAAATCAATCCAGGTTAATTAGGTCAATCTGTCAAATTGTTAAAAAGGTAGGGAAAAGACCACCTTAAGACAGCAAAAAATTAATTGCACATAAGATTGATGGTGGTGGAGTGAAATAATTTTTGCCTCTTCTTATCCTCTGTCTTTGTGTATGACCTCTATTAATAACATCACTATTTTAATGATGCTGCTCAATTGCTATTCATTTTGAAAGTTCCTAAATATTATTTGCAATACACATTAAGCCAAAACATCTCAGACTTACAGTGCTGTGTTAGGATACTAGGTATTACTTAAGACTTCAGTATTTCCAAGCTCTGTCATTTGTTATTTGTGATGTTTGTAAGAGCTGTGGTGAATGGAGTTAAATCCAGTTGGCAGCTGGTCACCAGTGGTGTTCCCCTGGGCTCCATATTGGGGCCAGTTGTGTTTAGTACCTCTATCAATGATCTGGACGAGGGGATCGAGTGCACCCTCAGCAAGTTTGCAGATGACACTGAGTTGGGCGGGAGTGTTGATCTGCTGGAGGGTAGGAAGGCTCTACAGAGGGATGTGGACAGGCTGGATCGATGGGCTGAGGCCAATTGTATGAGGTTCAACAAGGCCAAGTGCCGGGTCCTGCACTTGGGTCACAACAACCCCACGCAGCGCTACAGGCTTGGGGGAGAGGGGCTGGAAAGCTGCCCAGCCGAAAAAGGACCTGGGGGTGCTGGTTGACAGCCGGCTGAATATGAGCCAGCAGTGTGCCCAGGTGGCCAAGAAGGCCAATGACATCCTGGCCTGTATCAGAAATGGTGTGGCCAGCAGGAGCAGGGAGGTGATCGTCCCCCTGTACTGGGCACTGGTGAGGCCGCACCTCGAACACTGTGTTCAGTTTTGGGCCCCTCACTGCAGGAAAGACATTGAGGTGCTGGAGCGTGTCCAGAGAAGAGCAACCAAGTTGGTGAGGGGCCTGGAGCACAAGTCTTGTGAGGAGCGGCTGAGGGAACTGGGGCTGTTTAGCCTGGAGAAAAAGAGGCTGAGGGGAGACCTGATCGCTCTCTACAACTACCTGAAAGGAGGGTGTAGTGAGGTGGGTGCTGGTCTCTTCTCCCAAGTAACAATCAATAGGACAAAAGGAAATGGCCTCAAGTTGCGTCAGGGGAGGTTTAGATTGGATATTAGGAAAAATTTCTTCACTGCAAGGGTTGTCAAGCATTGGAACAGGCTGCCCAGAGAAGTGGGTGAGTCACCATCCCTGGAGGTATTTAAAAGACGTGTAGATGTGGCACTTAGGGACACGGTTTAGTGGTGGACTTGGCAGTGTTAATTTAAGGGTTGGACTTGATCTTAAAGGTCTTTTCCAACCTAAATGGTTCTATGATTCTATGAATACCGGGCTGAATAAAATCTGAGGCCAGCAAACATGGTTAAGATATGATTATTATCCAGTTACCTTAAATTGACTTGCACACAGTTGGAAAGGGTATTCAGCTGACATGGTTAATGAGTAGTTCATGAACTGTCACTCTTCCTGTTCATGGAGAGGAGAACTGGGTGTGCTTTGAACAGCTTAAATGCCTGAGCAAAAAACTATTATTTCTGTGGCATCTGCTCAACTGATGTATATGATTTGGGATACTTAGATTCAACAACAAAGTCCATTTCCTGTCTTCTCTGCCCACCTTCTAAATAGGCCAGAACACATAGAGGAGCCTTAGCTAGAGGAGGGGCAGAGTTTCTCAGCTCCACAGCAATACAGGTTGTCAGGCTGCACATTGGCACCTGCAGACTGATGCAGCCAGAAGGCTGCATGCTTACACGTGGGACCTAAAGACTCAATGCCAGGTCAGGAACCTGCGTGGCTGGTGAGGGGACAGCTTGCAGCTTGCAAACAGTTTGGGCACACATGCTCCAGAAAAGACAGATAAATAGACTGTGATACTCAGGAGACCTTTTAAGCCTTGTTTTACATAGAGATGCTTTTCATTTGGTGGCCAAAGCAAACTTCTGCTTTGGCTTCTGTAGCCTCTTCCCTCCGCGTGCAAAGCTAAGTCACTAATGATGCCAGTAAACATCCGTTTCCATCAAAGTCTTAACAAATACACTTAAAACAGTTATTTTAATACTGTTTTGTGTACTTACAGCCAATTTTTTTAACGACAGTTATTCACAATATTTATTTAATATGTGAATGCCTTGCAATGTCATACAGATTTGGTGGGGTTTGGAATAACAGTGGCCAGTAAGTCGATAAGCCAGCTTGTCCTACATGGTGCTGGGGAATTATTTTCTTAACTTTGTGAAGTTATTGCCCAAATCTTTCCACACAAAGAACCAACTCATTCCCCCTTTTCCACCATGGCTTGTGAAGATGGGATTTGTGTGATCAGACGTATATTTCCAATGTTGACATCTGAGCTAATTGTCTAGAGTCTCCTTGCAGTCACAGGAGAGAAACAGGGACTCATCGGTCTCAGTTCACTTAAGGCAGACACGTAAAACAGGCCAGATGAGTGACACATTCTTAGTGCACATTTCTCTCTGGTGACTCTCACGTGAATCAAGATGATGTGAGTGTGGATGCTTCAATGTAAGTGAGTCTTTACCACCTGCGAGTGACATTCTGCAGGAGGAAGATAATTCCCCTTTAGCAAGGAGGGAGGGATGAATCGCAGGTATAAGGGACTGCAGCCCTTATTGAACAAAACAGGCTTTTGATGATTAATTTCCTGCTATATTTCTTATATACACCTTGGCTCCAGAAGAAGCATGCATTTCAGAATCATTTTTACATGCTGGGCTTCTGTTGGGCTGGTTTGGGTTTGAGGAGGGAGCTGTTTTACTTTTCTTCTTATTCTTCCCTTAAAATATTTAACTGTGGTTTGTTCAGCCAGAGTTTGTTGTGCGTCTGTTGCCCAAATGTTCATGTGCAAAGCACAGTAATCCTTGAAGTCATGGCACTGAATTTCATTGCTGTTTAAAGACCCTTTAACAGATTCCTAGAACCAGCTTGGGACCGAGAGAAAATAGTGCTCTGAATATTCACATTTTAACACAAGTTGTCATTCAGCAGAGTAACATCTGCTGCTTCCTTAATGTGCTGGTTTTTCCAGGAAACTGAATCAGTTAAGTTTTATCTGGGATTTGTGCTGATACCGTGATTCTTTGGAGAGGAAGGGGAGAGTTTATCTGAATGGCCCGGAGCAATGAAGAGCTCTTCAGTTTCTGGAGGTGTTATGAAAAAGTTAAGCAGCCTTTACATTGCTACTAACTAAAAGAAAACCAGCACCAGCTATATCAAAGAAAGAAAGAGCCAAAATAAACCCTACCTCTGGGTCGCCAGTTGAGTGGATCTAAGGACAGATTTCATCCTTGCTAAATAGCTCGGACACTTGTCATGGGTGTACAAGAGCAAAATTCTGCCTTGTGCTGTTCTGCTGGTAACCAGGGCCAGATCTTTGATGACCTACTTTTTATTATTTGGTCAAACAAGATGAATTATTCAGCAGGCTTCCCAATTAAGTGATTTTCTACTATTTGAGATATAAGAAATCAAGCCGATAATGTAGATGGTGTTCATGATGGTAACACAGCGAGACAATGCTTAAAGGGAAGATTTGGGGATTTTTGTTTTTTAACTGATGCAGCTAAGTGGGTTCATTCGTTCATTAGAAATGCATTTAAATTGGCTTAACCATATGTTCATTTTGCTTTTCATAATACTTTAATACTGGCAGGAGTGAAACCTCACAAAGAACAATTCCCTTACGCTTCCAAACATGATGTTAACCAGGCCTGCTTTAATATTCTTTCACTGCATAAAGCAAATGTATAAAGCAAACTCATTTATCAAATGAAAAGAATACAAACACTGAAATACTATTACTTTTCTGATGGCAGTTGAATAGGTGCTATATTTTAACATATGATAGAATACCAAACAGATTCATTATGATTATTGCTCACCATTACAATAAAGATAATCTTTTTTAGGATCTGATCCTTCAAGCGTTCGTACACCTGCCTAACTTTGCAGATGACTTCAAAGCAACTGATCCCAAGGGCATGTTTTCCGGACTGAGACTTTAATGCCTGGGCTCTTAAATAATACATTGCTCAAAGTGTAAGAAAGTGGATGAGTTAATTATTTAGTTTGCTTACTGCAGTCCTTAACACAGTTGCCAGAAAATAAAACAGATAGGTAAGCAGAGTCACAACCTGTAGAGATTTTAAAACACAGAGCAAAACAGAAAGCATCATGTTACCATTTGCATAGATTCCTAGAAGTAACGGAGAAACTCGGCTTGCAAATCAGAAATTGTGAATGAATTCAGCAGATTTGTCAAACGACATGATTTAAAAATAACTGATGGGTATAGCATATGTCAAAACAACCCAGGCAAGGCAGCTCCCATGCCCCTGCTCCTTCTTCCGTGGGAGTCAGCAGGGACTTGCTATCTGCCTTGTTGGGGAGGGAGGTTTACCTCTCATCACTGGGAGGGGGCAATCTCCCTGGAGCCTGCCTGCGCCCTTACCCCACCCCGCTTGTCCCTCTGCCACCATCCCAGGGCACATCTGCAGAGCTCGGCCCAGCAGTGGCTCTTTTCTCCCCCGGTAACAGAATTTCTATCCTCTTCTGAGTCAGTTGCCTTCCCTGTCCTTTATGTTCTTGTTCAGAAACATGCTGTTTCTTCAAAGCTTTGCAACAACAAGTGTTTGACAATCTGTTGGTATTAAGCCAGGTTTATATCAAAGCACAGCAGTGAAGTCGTATCTCATATAGCGGCTGTGGGACTGATTTTTCCTTTCAGAGGTGTGGCTGATTTGCCATCTTTCACAAAAATATGTATGATCTTCACAGAACAGCATTACAGAAAGAGAAGAGTTGTATTGTTGTCCAGTTCATGAGCCAAAACAGCATCCCAGGCCATAGGAAGCATGCACTGTATCATATATGAACCAGTGGGCAGCAAAAAATTTGGGGAAAGAAATAATTTTGTACCAGAAATATATTTATACTGAATATATATCCTGACACCTGAAAAATGCTTCTATATCATACATGAGTATTGTTGCTGGAACATGGGAAATGTTACAGCTCTACTGTTTGTTTCCAGTTGCTGTTGGAAAATTAATGGTTTGCTGAAGCAAATAGATCACCACTTGGCAGCTGTTGCTGGCAGGACAGACAGTAAAACACACATACGCTGTGCACAATATTTCTGTCTCCTTTTCTTTCTTCTGACTGTAAATGAAGTAAAGTACTGGTAGGTGTTTCCGAATGATGTTAAGTTGCTCTTTGTTAGTCTCTAAACAAGATGAATACGTAAAGATTGGCTGCAGTTGGTTTTCTTTAGCACCCAGCCCTGGTTGATTCAGCAAGCTGAAGTTATACATGTGGCCAGATTCAGACACATGAACAGTTTTCCTGAAGCATGTTTCACCAAGAAGGGTCATGATGAGTGTCTGAGATGGACCCTAAAGCTGGCTATTGAAAAGTAGAATATAATCTTCCCCTCCGGAGTCCTCTGGCTGAGTTTGTGTGTGCGGGAGCCGGTGTGTAGCTGTGTCGCTGCAGAGGAACTGCCCGTGACAGTCATCTGGTAGTATTCATCTCCGCTCAGCAAGGGGAGGTCGCCTGCATGTGGGTGAAGTTCGTCACTCGTGAAGCCAAAAGCAGTAGCTGCTTTCATTGGCTTTCCTTAAGGCTCTGTCACTATTAAAGCCCACACAGTAAGTTAGGGTTTCTAGCCTCACTTTTCAAAGCCAGAATTAAAATACAGAGTTCCCTGGTGAACAACTCCCAGGATCTTCTCTTAGGTATATGTCCCGTGGCTCTAGATGGTCATCTAAAGAGCTGGGTGGGTGTGTGGAGCCCTGGTGTCATCAGAAGAAACTTGGATGTGAGCTCTCATTGCCCTGACCTGTCTGTGGCATAGCTCCATAAGACTAGGATACATAAGGGCTACCTTACTTTGACCTTAGCCGGCCGGGCTGGAAGGACCCAGGGAGGCCACAGAGGCTATCTTGCGAGAGCAGGGTACAGTGGTACTTCTCAGATATCAATTGAGATGTCAAATCAGAGTTTGTTCCATGGAGATTAAAAAGCACAATCCTGAACTGTGTCAGTGTATTTCTTTCAATAGAAGTTTACATGCTAAACCAAAAGGAAACCTGCTTGTTTATTAAGTTCTGTCAGCTTTTGTTAGCTCTCCTTTTCTTCATGCCCTTCAGTTTCTTTCCATTAACCACCTAACACAATTCTTTTCTCCCATCAGCAGCTTTTATTTAGCTAGCCGTGCTTTTGTAGTCCTGCAGACTTTCAAAAGCCTCTGCGTCTCACCTCTTCCTTTCATAAGAAACCACCTCTGCCTCTCGCTGTAGACTTCTGTGGCTGTTCATGGTGAAGTTTTCATAAAGTTGCCTCTCCTCATTTCTCCCTCTCCCTGTCTCGCAGTCTCTCCCCTCTAGCTGCAGTACCTTAGCTAAGGAGCTCTTCTCAGAATGCTCACTCTTCAGGGAGAGCGGGGCACTGCCTTGCAAGTTTTAGTATGCTGCTTGAGGTGAAATCAAGACCTTAATTGTTCTGAGCAACCCTGTGCTTTTCTGCTGGCAAAAGGGTGGTAGTCTCTTCAGCAGCTCTCCTGTGGGTTTCTTAGGAGCCTGCTGAGGAGTCATTAACACAGATTTTAAGAAAAAAAGCCAAGAAGAGATTCATTCCAGTCTCATCAATGATGTCTTCATTCAAACTCATGCAACCATTTTAAGCTGCTTAAAGTTTAAAACCATCTGTATGTCCCTGGTTTTGGGGGGTTTTTGTTTGTTTGTTGTTTTTTAATTTGATGACTACAGGAAAGGCAACTTTGCTTTTAGAACAACTACCTACTGATCTCTCACTTCAGCAAATTTATAATGTCTTTCTTATCACTGGTATGTTGCATAGGATTCATTTCCCTTCACTTGCAAAGTTTAAAATTTGCATGTCCAAGTCTAGCCTAGACTCCCTTTATAGTCAAAAGACCAAACCAGGTACCTCCAAAGGGCAATTCATCTGGTCGTTCTTAGGCACAGACCTTGGAAGATGAACCGCTCTCAGAGAGAGTCTGCTTCTTTCCATTGACTGTGAGCAGAGCAAAGAGTGACTAGCCATGAGCTGAGGTGTCTAGTTTCTAAATGCTTTAATTCAGATGGGTAACACCCACCTATTACCTAGGTATCATATTAAAAAGGGTTATACACCTTCTCTGACATTTTATCTTGATGTCATTGCATTTTTTCTGTTGATTTGCATATATGGCTTTACAAAGTAGACTCGTAGTTTCTCACAGTGACAGCACTTTCTTATATCTTACACAAACCTCATATTTGTCTTAATATTCTATTACCACCTTAAATTCGCGTCATAATCACATTGTGGCAGGCTCTGCATGACTTTTGCACTGTAATCTTTATAATATCATTGTGACTTCTTGAAGTAGCTATTATCCTGCTCACAATTAAAGCTACATATAGTCACTTCAGAGCATCTCGTCACTTATCTCATCAACTTGAATACATCAGCTGTTACCAAATGTTTTATTTTTTTAAATAGCAGAATGCATCAGTACAACTGTGATTCAGATTCATTGCAAATATGAAAATAAAGGCTCTTCTCCCTTTTCTTTTCCCATCATGTGAGTATTTCCTATCTTGTGGAATATTCTACTTTATATACAGTAATACTCATTCTAATTCACTGAGACACATTCAGAATTGTAAACTCTGCATTGTGCCTCAATGGTGAAAAGACATATTTTGTCTTCATTGTTAGTACTCAAAGCAGCATAAATATAATCCTGATTTTGCAGCTCAGTGCTGGCAGACTAGATATTTTCACATTGTTCTCAAAATCTTCATATCGATAGTATTTCTTTCATGATAACATTTATTTATCAAAGTTTATGCTGCTTTGACTTTTTATAAAATAACAGCAAAGATAAATGGATCGATTGACCCCAAGAGCAGTTTATTTATCCCTTTAGTCACACTTCAGTGGCAAAATCAATACTCTTCTGAAATATCTGATATTACAGTGGTTCCAGTAAATACTGACATTCCTGAACTATGTGAAGGGGGAACAAAAATTTATTATCAACTTAGATTTTTAGTACCTTTATTGATTTTTCTGGGGATGCTTGAATTTTTATTTATCTGTAGCTAAGTAAGTGACCTTTGTTTCAAAAAGAAAACCAAACCCCACCAAAAAAACCAAAAGCAAAACCAAAAAGCCTTAAGTTTAAACCCTGTAAAAAGTAAAAGGGGAAAAACCACACATCTAACACTGTCAGTGACAAGGATCTTGGCGGAAGAGTGTGTCTGGTTTTAAATGATGCATAGCACACCACTGTGCATTCTTTTTCATACTATCTCTGCATTTGAAAAAGCATAACATGTAATTTTTTTTATACTGATATTGTTGACATCCACTTTGTGTGAAGCTAAGAGGTGTCTGAGTCTTGTGTTGCTACCAATTATTTTGGTACAAGGATTCAAGAGATGAGTGACCTGAAAGAAAATGAAAAAGTACACAACAGGTTACATACTTCATCCAATAAACAGATCTAAATCCTGCAAGCATTAACAGGAATTATGCACGTGTATGGAAGAAAATTTTCTCTCACCCCCGAAAGCTTTGAACATACAAAAACTGGATGAGAAAGGTAAGATTCAAGGAAGTTCCTGAGGGCAACATGGAGTTTCCAGTTTGGGGTGTCTCACCAAAACAGTTTGAGAGATTATGGCAGAGAACAGCTTATTTTCTCAGTTGTGCTAAACTGAGAGGAGCCCACTCTATCAAAATTTGGAAGATAGGTAGTCCTAAACCAGTCTAGTGTTTGGGACAGAGATGGTCTGGAAAGCCTAAGTTCAGCAGGCACCACGAAGTGCAGCTTCATCCCAGGCGGACACAGGGGGACAGGAGGGGGCCATCAGGGGTCTATTCTAGCCTGGCCGTACCACGCTCATGTGCTCTGAGTTGTAAGGTAGTTGTCCCAAGATTTGGCAAAGATGGACTAACACACACTACATGGTTTGGAAGATTTCATGTGACTCTGCTATCCCTTCTGGGCAGATGGACAAGGATGAAGAGGATAGGTGGAATGAAAGGGATAAGTGGAAAACTCAAGGTATAAATCAGCTTTCCTGCTGTTTTGTATCCTGGCCACTTACTGAACACCACGCATGTTACTCACCTGTGCATAAAAAATGGAATGTAAATTTGAAATGCATATACAGGGGGTGCCTGCTTCTGCATGTTTATGTAAAACAGTGAAGCTCCTCAGGGAAGTTATCTTGGAAGAAGAGTGACCTTTCTAGTAGCAGAATATTTGAGACCTGAAGAAAATTTGTAGAAACTGGCAAAAAACAAGCCATAGTTTGAAGTTTGAAAAGCTACTATTTCTTGCCAGTTCCTTTTCTACCTGGGATAAATGTGCTCATTTTTTAACTACCTTAATATTATTTAAGCTGCAGCTAGATTTAAATCTTGAACACTTTTCACCAAACTTCACAAAAAAACCCAACTGATAGTGAGTGCTCTAACTTGGTTTTCATGCCTTCAGCTGTCACTTTGTTCAATCCCCATCTCAAACAGGTTTGTTCTGGCTTCTGTTGGCATCACTCATACAGAAACACAATCTGCCATCAGCAAGAACTAATGATATATGTTTATGGTTCCTTAATGGAAGTGTACTTCTCTCCAACACTCATATTAAGAGCAAAAAAATGGCTCAGTAGCCCTGTACATATTTAAGATGTAGACTAAAAGGTGTGAAAGGCCAGCACAAGCTCTAGCCATTGGTTGGTAGGTACCACAATGAGTCTTCAGTAAAGCATAGGTCTTCTGTGAATAAAGTTCTCTGCAAGGGCTTTTCACTCTTTCCTGTTTCCTGGTGCTGAAGTGTCAACAACCCCATCTAATATTAAAAAAAAAAAAGAAAAAAAAAAATTCTATGTTTTTTTCCATTCATTTCTAGCTGCATCCCTTGGTAATCACTAAATCATCCAGAGAGAATTATCTCACTGTACATTTCCTCCTTCTTAAGACCTGCCAAAAGATTAATTTTCTCCAGAGAAAAGGAATTCCATAGTTTAATTACATCTATGTAAACCAGAAAATTACTTTCCTTCAAAAGACAGTATAATTAAAATACATTTTCAGAATTTGTATGAAAACCAGAAAAGTTTTAAGTAAAAGTTCTGATCCAGATGAAAACTAAAATGCATGCATGGTTTTAAAGTTAGTCATTGCACAAACTCATAAACTTCATGTAGACCACAGCTTAATCATGACCTTCACTTCTTTGCATAATCAGGGATATATGATATTAAAAACAAAACAAAACACAAACCTATCTCAAGCTGTATAGCTAGAAGAGGAGTGCCTTACAGAAGAAAGATCTGGAAGCAGATAACTTTCCAGAAGTTTCAAAAACATCGGGACAGTCATTGTAATGTCCTGGAGCGATAAACAGGGCAGTGTACATGAGGCTAACCTACAAGTATTTTCATGCTGAATCTAATATTGAGAAAAATTTTGCCAGAGGACAAAAGAGAGAAAATAGACTAAAAAACATTCAGAGTGGCTGCTAGATGATGGAGCTTTATTCTCCAAATGTTGCAATACTCTTTTTCCCAGAGGCCTTTCCTGGTGTGTTGCTCCTCCAAAGCACTGAAAAGTTCTGTCTTATTTGCCTGTCCTATATCTCTAATGTCATACATCTAGTTATAAATGTGCTGAAAATCAAGTATATTTTGAAATGTTTAAATAAAGTACCGCCGGAAAGTACCACATACATTGCAGGTCTGGAATAAATTTTCTGACAGGAACATTCCTCACATTTTCTCTTCTACTTAAGTCCTGTTTCTCAGAGTTCAGGCTTATAGACTGGCTATTGATTGCTTACTACCCCAAGACAAAAAAAAAATCTATTTACCAATAGGTTCAAAATTGACTGAAGTTTTGAAACATGGGGCTATTTATAACGAACAGATTTCTCCACTTTCAGTTAAAATCAGCATGTCTGACCAAGCAGAACCACATCATAATTAGTAACTGTAAGACTACCCAGTTTTACTTTGAAATAGCCCCGGACACAAAATTATTTTGATGCTGGCTGGATGAAGAGCGTTCCCCTTGCAGTTTAGCGTGTCAGGTGCTGAAAGGTTGCACTGGACCAAGTTCTTGCGTGTGCATCCCCTGTATATATAGGAAATAAAAGGATGTTAACAGACATACACGGAGGGAGACTTAGAAGTCTCTGCATGCTTTTCATTTCTACCCCATTCCCTCTGTGGCAAGTGCCAGCGTATGTGTTTGAAGCGCCAGCAAGTCTTCTTGCCATATGCCAGCCCATTTCAGTGATTTTGCCTGTATGTGTTTGCGTGTGTATTCATATGCATATATGCATACACGTGCAAATGACATAAGGTCAGTGTTCAGTGCCAGATGCTGAAAGCAGTCAGTGTGGAGGAGGGGGAGAATCATAACTTTGACTCCTTTGAACTCAAATTAAATGTGAAAATGAGTAGTTACTTGAAATGGATTTGTCAAAATAGCCAAAGGGAGTTTGGTCCTCATCACTCATATTTGAATGGCTTATGGACAACTAAATCCCTTGGCTCCTTTGAAAATCCCAAATTTAAGGGATATTTTTTAGAGCTAGCAACGAGATTCAGTGCCACTGACATACTTCTGAGAAATTGGCATCGTGAACCTTCAATCTGATTAGTTACACAGGTACTTGTGAAATTGCTTTATACCAAAGCCTCAAAAAAATTTACAGGATGTATTCCAATGCTCAGAGAAATCATCACTGTAAGAAATACGTTGTGCCAACAGGAAAAAACAAGTCAATGTGCCCCTGCCTTCCTATCTAGGCAATCTGCCTATCCAAGTATTTTCTGTAAATTTAGAATAAATTTAAAAGGTTTAAGGGCATGCAGTTGTATCATCATTTTTAAGGCAGCCAAATTAATTCTTTCATGCAGTGCTTGAACCTAATGGAGATTGACTGTCCTGTTTTCCTATTGTAATGATGTGTACCGAGTTGAAAATGAAGATGTTGGAGGATAAAAAATAGTGCTGTGACTGCTATTGATTAGCTGTCTTGTTTGCTTCATTGTTCAGGCTCCGTTGGCCTCTTGGGCAGAAGGACACCCAAGTATAACATCCCTGACATTTTCCTGAAAAGATGCATGCCTTAAAAGTGACAGCTTTACTTAAAAAATACAGTTTTGATGTATAAGTGTGGTAGTTTTAGCTGAAAGGATTCTGATGGATTAGAGCAGACAAAGAGAAAGATTTCTGAAACATACCTCAGGTCAGCCTTGTATCGAGAATAGATTTAATAGCAAGTGTCTTACATGATGATGACACTCCTAGTGTCTCCGCATTTCAGTGTATTTGGGAATGAGCAAGAAAAGCTGAGTTTATCTTCAAAGACAAAGCGATTAGGTTATTCTGACTAATGTGCTCAGCTTTCATTAAAGGGTTTGAGTGGTCATGAATTCCAGAAGACTTGACTGTGTATGCTGAAGAAGAAAGTGGCCCTTGAACTAACACATAATTTTATCAAAAATACTGTGTGTATTTTTAAAAGCCCCCGTATAGATTGTTTTTCACAGTCTTCAGGCAATAGGCTATTTGATACCATTTTGTTTATTCTCTTGTCTGTTTTTCATGCAAAATATTTGGTATGAGAGTCATACAATTAAATTTGTAAAAACGATTGCTTTTAATTGCATACATATGAATTTAATACACATGAATATGTATATTCAAATATGGCTCTCGCTTATACAGAAAACAAGTCCTAATTTACCTAACTCTGTCAAGGTATTTAAAGCAGTCAAGTACACTAAGTGATTTCATGCATCACCTTTAATGAAATGCACGAACATATGAGCATGACGGTAGGACTGGGTCGCAGCCAACATTAGAAATGCTTCTGCTTTTATCAGTGTTATGTTAACAAGAGCCAGATTCTGCCACGTGTACAGTCATGTCTGGGAGAAAATGGATTTGCTCAATGAATGACCTGTAGCTCAACAGGAGTGGAGATATTAGTGACTCAGTCTGCTAATGACTCTGTGGCAAAACTATATTTTTTATTAAATCCTGTAACTAGTTTGCAAAAACCTGGGCAATCTGTCAGGCAGTAAGTGGAAGCCAGCCAGGAAAAAAATGAGGTTTCCAATGTACTTCAGCTGGAGGTATTGCAGCACCAACCTGACTCTTCCCTTCCTTTCATCCTGTGCACCTGAGAGCGAGCCCAGGTACTGCTTCTCTTTCATCCCTGCTTTACACTGGTCCTGCCTTCACAGAGCACGTCTAGCCCTGCCAGTTTCTTGGCTTGGTGCGTTTCATCTCCAGGCTCACGACAAGGTCTTCTCATTCTGCTCTTGCAACCCCCTCTCCCAAAGATCACCTTTTGTCTGGCCACGTCATCCCATTTCTTCTCTACCAGGTCAAATTCACATTTCTTCTTTTCCCCTTCAAAGCCACTGAGAAGTCTGTTCCCACCCTCTTCTCCAGCCTTGTCCCCAATGGCTGAATGCCATGCTCCGGCAGGGACACTGTGTCTCCTGCCCTTCTCCCTGCCACCACAACGGGGCATCTCTACTGAAATGACCCACAAGATCACCCCTCTTTCCTTATTCAGCATCTCCAAGGAATTCATCTAGCCTACAGCATCCACTGGAGATATTTATTCATTGAAAGCAAACTGCAGAAAGCCTGACAAATCTCAGCCAGTCACCAGTTCACTCAGTTCTCTGGTATGTTTTGCTCCTCTCCATGCATGGTGTCCCCTGTGTCTTTTTTAATGGCAAAGTGTTTTAGGGACAGAACCCGCTTCTTGTCTTCTGCTTGCTTACTTCTCCAGTTAGAACAAAATTAGTTGAAAATGAATCTCTCAGAAGTAAAGTAGTAGCTCAATTTTGGCAATGGAAATCTTAATGACAATCTTAATTTCTTTCTCATTAGATTTATGCATTGTAATTTGATGTTTCATTATATGGTCATGAACTATTTCTCAAATAATGCAGCATATATTTTTGGCTGAACTAAGAACCAGTAGATACATATTTGCAATATCTTACAAGCATGGCCATGCGTATACGTGACATACAATTACTCGACTTATCTAAAAATCTTTGATAGATACAGAGCAGATACAGTGAAAATGGCATGTATAGATAGAAAACATGTTAAAATTATTACAAGGAATATATTATCAGACATCATTTATCACTGAATTAACTACATGCACATTATTTGAAGCAGAACCTCTGTTTTTAATCCTGTGAGCACTCATTTTGTTCCTGAAGTTTCAAGTCCAGGTTGAAAAGCAGCAAGGAAAAAGAGTCTGATATATCGAATGTCCATTTGCATCCTGCAGCCCTCTCAAAATCTTTTTCTTCTTCAATGTTCACATTTTACCCATTCTTGCTGGGGTTTGCTTCTAACTCCTTTGTCCTCTACAAGGATATTCGGAGAAGGTTTGTAACTTCCAGTATAGCAAAAACTGCTAAACTGCTGCGGCGGGTTGACCCTGGCTGGACACCAGGTGCCCACCAAGCCACTCTATCACTCCCCTCCTCAGCAGGACGGGGGGGTGAAAATAAGATGGAAAACACCTCACGGATCAAGATAAAGGCAATTTAATAAAGCAAAAGCAAAGGCCATGCACAGAAGCAAAGGAAAACAAAAGATTTATTCTCTGCTTCCCATCAGCAGGCAATGCCCAGTCACTTCCCAGGAAGTAGGGCTTCGGTACATGTAGCGGTTGCTCTGGAAGACAAACATCGTAATAGCGAATGCCCCGCCACTCCTCCTTTCTCTGAGCTTTTATTGCTGAGCAGACATCATACGGTATGGAATATCCCTTCGGTCAGTTGGGGTCAGCTGTCCTGGCCATGTCTCCTCCCAAGATCTTGCCCACCCCCAGCCTGCTGGTGAGGGGGAATGTTGGAGAGACAGCCCTGAGCTCAGCAGTGCCCAAAACACCGGTGGGTTATCGACGCCTTTCCAGCCGCCAATACAGAGCACAGCACCAGGAGGGCTGCTATGGGGAAAATTGACTCCACCTCAGCCTGACCCAATATAACTGCACAATATAAAGAATTTTTTCTTCTCACTCCCTCACTTTTCTTCCCAGTTCTCTCTGTACTAGTCATTTTTTTGAGCCGGTACAATCTAGAAAACCCTCGAGTGAATGGAGGAGCCATAGCTAATGCTGCCAGAGTCAGATTCACAAATAGCTCCCATGCAGCAAGCAGCAGCAAATGAAACCAGCCGAGGAACAGGATGCATGTGCTCAGGGGAGATGAGAACATTTTACACAGATGAGCTTAATTCTGCTATTTCCTTTGTGTTTTGATCTTTTTCACTTCCATCATCGTTGTCAACATTGTCATCATTGTCAGCGAGATGAATCCTGCAAGGATATGGCCCCCTTGCCGACCCAATGCCATCAGCCTCCGGTCCTGTCATTTCCTTAAAAAGGTCTGTCTGCGCCTGTCACTGCTGATCTTGGAGCACTGCTGAAGCCTGGAGTGATTTGATGATTGCCAACCCCTCCACAGGGTCCCTGTGTAGAAGTCCTTTGTTAGACATTGACTGTCCACCCCCCAAATACCAGGGAAGCAACTGGAGCTGAACCAGGATTGACAGAGGTTATGGGGTGGATCATTAACAAACATTGGCTAATCTGCTCCTTAATGTGGAGCAATTGATGAAAACATCGAACTACAGCACACCATCCTCCTGCTGTCCAGAGGATGGCTCCTCAGCCCCAGCGTTTCATTGCCACTGATGGTCTCTGGCTCATCATGGAAAACGTGATGCCTCCAGGTTTCACCTTGCCACTGAGCCATCCAAGACATGGTGGTGGCAATTGCCACCCGAGGGTAATCCAAGCCATCATCAGCCCTTCCTTACTGTAGCTAGTGCGAGTGGCGTGCAGCCAGGAGCTGGAGGCTGTTTCGTAGCTGTGGACTGTGATTTTCTTGGTGCCTGAATTAGCAAGAGCAAACATAATTTCAAATTTAGCAACCAGCGTCTTGTGTTGTACCTCACTTCTGGAAGTGCAAGGTAAGAAGCAAAACAGTCCACTGTTTGTCAGGACCATACCTGGGTCCCAGATGACAGCATTTATTTGGGGGTATGTTTTAAATGGCTGCAGGTGCCAAGGAAGAGCAGAGGTTGCAAATTCTGTGTGGCACCAATGGCTAACCTTCAGGTAGCCTCTCCATCTGCTGCAGGAAGCACTGAGGCTTCAGTGATGCTGAGAAAAGCCAGGAAGACTCAAGGGCAGATCAGTCCCATTAACTTTTCCTTTGCTGCTATTTCTGTTAGATTTTTAAAATCAAATGCAGACTGATTAAAAAAAAAAAAAAGCAAAGCTGCAATGCCTTGCTCTGTTCATTTCTAAGTGCAATTAAAGTTGTGGTATTGTGGATGAGCTTTTAAATAGTGAATCTACGGTATTCTTTTAACACCATGATGAAATGCATAATCTCACTGTTTTCTGGTTGTTAAAGAGTCAGAATAAAGAGTTTCCATTGCTTACTTTCTCTTTTCTGACTTCTGGGGTGGCCTAAGGTCTAACAGGAAGATTTTCTGGAGCCTCTGTTCCTTCTTTGTGCTTTGGTTTTGGACAACTGACTTTAAAGACTCTCATTTGCAGCAGTATATAGGATCCATGGATCTGTGTTTCGACTATAGTGTAAAAAAATGAGGTAATAATAGGTACTTAGATACATCAGTGTTCATGAAAAGGATAGTTAGTCAAAATACAGGTAGTGTACCCAGGTGTGTTGTATACACACAAGCGTGTGAAAGGCAGGCCTTCCGTCTAGTAGCTGCTCTGTGTTTGAAGACTGGTTGAGCAAAGCATAAACTCAGATAGCTTTTGCGTCATGCAACTCTTTCCTACAAGTTGAGTATATTTGAAGTATCTTCAAATATATTTTCAGCTTCAGAAACTTATTCTGCAGGCATAAAGTCTGTCCTTAATTTGTAAATTACTGTCTTCATTTATAAACTACTATACTGTATGCATTTATTTTAATCAATCACTGCAGTTGTGAATGCCGGTCTGATTTCTGAATCAGCACTCAAAGATAAATGATAGATGGTTTATTAAGTTCTCTCAGCTAGGGTTCATGATGCTTAATTTTCTTAAGTGATAATATTTCATACCATAATCCTGATCTTTTTTTTCTTCTTTCTGCTTAGTGGAGTTTAACCTAATTACATGTATGGTCTCTTTAACAGTTGCAGTGTGGAGCCATCACTGAACTTCCATAAATCACCATTTTAACTTTTTTAGGAGAAACCCTTCAAAAGGTCACCTGTCACCAAAGATACTCTAGCTAAAAGTTGTAACACTTAACCCCGTCTTTAGGTTCTCTTAACTCAATTACACCAATGCATCACTCATCTCTCTCTGGGTTTGTAATAAAAGAAGTATTGGTCTAGGGCTGTTTTTTGGATCCCTGGCAGCAAGACACCGTACACGTACTTACCTCTTTCACAGCTGGATGGTTTCATTGTAACCCCTGGTGTCTCTCTCCAACATTCTGACCTCATAAAAGCATAATGTCACTGAATGCTGAGATTTTATGTAATTTATTCTGAAGATTGTGCCTTTTAAATCTTCCATATGCAGTTTAATAACAGCATTCTTGTCATCAGACAAACTTTGCTCTCTCTCTTAATATTTTCATCTTCATTTTGCACACACACAAACATATAAACACACAAAATAAGCTGAAGATGATTTACAGAAGCATTAGAGAAAGGGAAAGAGAAAGGAAGAGGCAGAGAACAAGATAACTGAAGACTAATCATACCAAAACCAGACATGCTTTTCCTGGTTTTTTCCATACCTGTTATATTTTTGTTTGGATTGGTTCCAGAGAAGCCCTGTTTCCTTGTCACTCTTGTTGTTGTGTGTATGCTCATGCATAAATTCAGGTCAAGTATAAAACCTCTTTTCTGCCTTCCTGGTAAGAATGTGTGATGTCCTTATCAACAGATAACAAGAAATCTGAACTAATTTAGCTCACGACCCTGGGTTCTTTTTTTTTCTGCCATTACCAAAAATACGGTGTTTGCTTAGTTGTTAATGTATTCAGTTCAGTAAATTAGAGCTGCTTGAAATTTCTACTAATCCTTTTCCATTGAGGGTTTCCCTGGACTAAGTGATGCTGAATAAAACAAAAACCACATGCAGGCACAGGTTTCTGAGATTTTCCGGATCAAATATAATTTAAGGGGCACAACATTTTTAAATGAGTTTTTGGTTGTTTTTTTTTTAAATTACTGTACCAAAAGCACCAATGAATAAACAATGTTTACTGAAAATATGCTTTGCTTGAACTTGGCCATTAAAGTATACAAGGGCTGAGGGGTTATTTTGCAATGAAAGAATGAACCAATATATAAGGATAAAAGTAGAAAAATGGTTTAACACACAGCACAAAGATGTTTTTGAATGAATCAGTCTTTGCTATTTAATTTACATTTTGAGGGCTCATTAGGATGATGAATGACACTGCTGGAGAATAAAACATACTTCCTGAACAAAAGAAAATCTCTGTAGCCTAATAACATTTTATGCCAGCACTTACATTTGTCAGAAGTGGATGCTATTTATCCCTATGATTATTTAAAAATCATTTTTATTGTCCTTTGTGCTGTGTCCTCTTCTGGGAATTTTAATTCAGAGTTTGACACCTACTTATTAACTTCCATGAAGTATGGAGTACAAAGGCTTATACTATATAAAGAATTCTAACCAGCCATGTTTATATTGCCTGCAGCTGTATACAAATTAGCTGAGTTTGGATTCATTTCTTTTAGAAATGGAAAAAAATTTGAATTGTGTAACCTTTACCACCTCAGCAAAGTAAATGTGAGTTGAGCATTGCTGACCTGGGCATACCAGAAGACAGCAGTAAGTCAAAAGAGCAGAGAGGAGGAATTTATGGCATTAATGCCATGAATTAGCAATCTCTGCAAGTTGAAAACTTTCTATTTGATGTCTCCTCCTTCCTCCTCTCGGAGGATGAGGGTGAAATAGGAATGCTAATGTTTCAAACTTCAAGCTGATCTGCTCCTTAATCAGTAAATAATTACTTGCTGTCTTGCCTTCTTCAGTGCTTATACATGCCTATACTCCAGAGTCAAAGGTATGCAAATACCAGAAAACAGATTATATCTGAAAAAATGTCAAAATATTTTGGTAAATTATACGCTATTATAATAATTGTATTTTTATGGTTTGTCTTAGAAGACACATTGCTTTTGTATCAAATGTTAGAGTTTAGACCCTTATTGAGCACAAACCATAATTTTACCTACATTCCCTCTTCCACTCTTCCTGCAGTAGATCTGCTCAGCAGCAGTGATATCTGACCTTAAGGGTGAAACAAGTCAAAGATTTCATTTGCCTTGCTGGGGGAGCACACCAGTTGCTTATTAGCTTTTCGTGAGAGCATGTAAAACAAGATGACATACAGCTTCGCTTTGTTCATTGTGATATAAGGCGGGAATGTTTGATCTTGTTTTCCCTCTGCTTTCCAAAGCCATCCTCCATGCCTTGCAAGAAGTCCAGCTGACAGTAAAGCAGGTAGCAGTATGCAGGGAAAAGTATTTCCTTCTATCTGATTCTACAGATTCTCATATTGATTTTTCCATGTGCAAGGTGGTGCTGGTCATCTGGAACATGAGATCCCAATTTTAGTTATCTTTTTGATTTCTGAAGAAATTGCTAGTCAGCCACCAATATATTCTGTAGAGTTTTGCTGTTTCATGTTTTGCGGGTAAACAACTTATGGGAACATTTTGTAACACTGACCTGACTATGTCTAGGTAATTGGTGGGCAGACAGGAATGTTTGGCTACTTTTTCCTCCCAAAGTGTACTAGAGGTATTTCTGGGCACCCAGGGCAGACTGCTGTTTGGAGAGCTGCTACTGAGTCCTTGTAGACCTCCTCTTGGTGGCACCCCATGGCCCGACCCAGCTGCTGTGAGTGAAAGCCCTGGGGATACTGCTCCAGCGTGCACCGTGCCCTGCCTCCCATCTCGTCAAGGACTGAGCCTGAGAAATCAGCTTTTAGTCTGCAGGCTGCATTTGGAAAAGCAGGGGTCTTGTGGACAGGCCTGTTTGTTTTCATAATACCTATTTTAGGTTTTTAAGGATCTTTTTTAGGGTTTGTTAGGACTTACCTTTTTTCAGTTGATACCCTAATTTTCGGGGGGAATTATATTCTGCCTACCTAAAATACTTCCAACCCTTTAGACTAGAAAATGTACTTTTTGTTATCCTTCCTAAAAATATATACTGTTGTCCATATAGAATTGTAGCCATATTCCATATCTAAAGTTATAAATGCTGCTACATATCTAGAAGTACTATATTACACATGCATCTGTTTACATACATGTTTCTGATTGTGTGCTTGTGAAGTGCTATACAAGCCTTCATGGTAATGTGCATGCATGCAAAATGCAGATTATTGCAGACTATTTTCAATCAAGACATCCCCATTTAATCCTTTCCATTGGATCAAAAGGGAGGATAGGCCACTTTCGAAAGTCACATCTTTTGTGTTGGTAGCATTGATCGAGCTCTGGACTGCAATGAGACACAAATAACGGGTGACTTTGGATATGTTCACACGGCAGTCTCTGCTGTGGTTAGTGCTTGCACAGACCGAGAGGTCTGACGCACAAGTGGGCGCAGATGAAGAGCTCCTGCCTCTGCTGTAGGGATCCATCAACTGTTTATGCAGCAGCAGCAACTGCATGACTGCAAATTGCCAAAATCAGTGCTAGTTTATTTTAATATGCCAGACTGTAAACTGTAGCAATTCAGCAGCTGCTATGCAAGCAGGGACCTCCGAGAGAGTATCGGTAGAGAGAGATAAGGATGGAAATGTAAGCTTGGCTTCTGTCTCATTCTTGCTGTTTTTTTCGTCTTTAGCTTAGAGGTGCAGATATTCTGGGTGGCAAATGAACCAGTATCACGCTTTTGCAAAGGCGATGGCTTGATTTTGTAATTATTTTCTCGGAATGAGTAATCCCATTGTTTCCTTCTATCTTGAGTTTATATATAGTGCCATCAACAGAGGAGCTCGGGCAGTGAGTGAGCGGTGTTACTCTCCTGTGCCTGAGAACCTCAGCACAGACCTGCGCAGGTGACTTGTGCAGATGGGCTGCTGTGCCTATACAGTCCCCAGGGATTAAGTGTTACAGGCATTCAGCCGTAGCTGTTGACTGATTTCCCATCTGCAAGTATTTAAAATCTTGTTGTGTTTATAGTATAAATGTATACAAAATTTAAATTAGGCGAGGACTGCTCTTTACTGTGGATTTTTCCACCAGCCCTACAGCAGAGTCAACAGCGACCGGCCAATTCCTGACTGCCAGGGCTGTGCCTTGCCCTGCACAGGAACAGCTAAAAGTCTTTGCTTGCAACCCTTGCTAGAGTATCTTGTTTCATAGCTGTATTTCTCTGGCAGAAAAAAAGATCATGAAAAAGAGAGGGCTTTGCCAAGAACATTTCATTTTGTTCCTCACGAAGTACCTGTTGCTGCAAATGGTATAGGATAATCTGTGTTTTGATGGGGCTTCCTCGTCCTCTACCTGCCCCAATATTTATCTGGGCTGCAGGTGACTGAGAGCAACATCTGCAGATAAAACATGCAGGAGATGCTGCTGGAAGTATGGCTGGGGAAAGGGAGCCAGAAAGCTGAAGGAAGCCCTTAGAATATGCATAGCCTTTTGCATCTTCTTCATTTTTTTGCTGTCGTTATTACCTGATGTCCCTACATGGCAATATGGGCACACAATTAAAAATCAGAGCCCAAGAGCAGCTTTGCCCTTCTCTCCTCCCCAAGAACAACTGGCACCTGAAACTTCGAACCCTTCACCAAATAGTTAATTGTCAGGGGAATGAGCCACTCCTCATTCCTTTCATAAACAAACAAATAAATAAATAATACAAGGATTTGATCTGTTTAATACGCATTCTCTGAAAACCAGAGTGCAGACTAAACATAGTAATCTGATGATTGCAAATTATTCAGTCCTATAAACAAAGCATGACAATTGATGACAATGTGGTATCATATATCATAAATGCAGAGCATCCTCTCTCATCCAAAACAAATAGTTTGGAGTATTTCAAACCCATAACAAATATATTTAATGCAGATCACTGTGAAACAATGTGTGTTTCTCTGTTTCTAATGCTGTATACAAAAGCCAGCCAAGAGCTTTTTGTGTTTTATGCATTATATTCATTTATGCTGCCAATTCTACTTACTATTCTAGTATTCTGATTTGAAAAATCAAGATTTAATGTATTTCAAGCAACGCTTGATGCATGCGTGTCTTAAAATTATAGGAGATGATGGTTTATAAAGTAAATTATGAGACCTTAATATAATTCCTGAGTTTCAGATAGATTTTAGTTAAAGTATTGATCACAATCCTTATATTCTATCGGTAGCTTGTTATGCGAGGCAAATCAGCTGCCATTGTTACCAATGCTGAAAATCTCCCTGAGTAACCCATGATAGGTTTACTACATAGGAAGCTTTGATCCTCAGGACTCAACTAAGATATTCAAAGTTCTTATAAAGGTGTCTTAGAGTCTGCGATACAAATTCAGATGTCTGCTGTCAAACGACTCCTATTCAGCAAACCTGTATGAGCCACCTTTGAAAGTGAAACAGCAAGATGACACCATTCATAGCTTGACTTTTGGAGAGGTCTTTGTGCTCCCCAGCCTTTCGGTACCTGACAACTCGTTCCAGGCCCTATCAAAGTTGCATAACAGAATTTGTAAAAAGCTACACAGAAGGGTTTAATGTGTTGAGAACAAATAACTTCTTTGTTGATACCCACTGCCAGATCAAAGAGGTGGAGGGTAATAGGCGCAGGACTGTATTACCTTCAGTTACACCGGCGAACAAAAGAATAAAAATAAAACAGTGAAAGGCAGCAGAGAACCATAAAAAAGGAAAATACCAACAAGTTTAAGGGACTCAACGTCCTGAAACTTGAATAAAAGCCACAGAAATAAATTCATCAAGATCACATAACAAAAGGGAAACGTGGCTTCTCAGCTCAAAGGCTTTCCAACTGTACTCCTGTTTTCTGTATGTGTTGTTACAATTTGGGGTGCCACAGGACCTTCCAGTTTTTATAGGGACAGAGCTGGCTTTGCTGCTTAAAAAATGCAGATTTGTTGCACTTGACCTAGATGGAAATGTCTGTGAGCTGTAGCAGTGTTAGAGATTTTTCTCTCCATTTAGCTTCCATTTAAAATGAAATGGGGCTACATTGAACATTTCTTCCTCTAGAGACAAAATAACCTGTTTTTAAGTGGAGGATCACCTCATCTGTTCAAAAAAATAAAAATAGAAATCCAAGAGGCAGTTCACTATTTTGAAGCTTTCTAATGAATGTTTTGGAAGTCAAACCCAAACCAAACCTAAGGGCAACCTAACCTTTCTGAGAAAATTCACAAACCCCTCTCATGCAGTGTAGTACTGGTTTTGGTCTGCAACCCAGTAAAAATTAAAATCTACTGTCACTGTCTATTTCTTCCTTTTATTTCCACCCACTGTATTGTGTGTTGCATGAAGGATTTAAAATAGTTTTTTGGCAGTGAGGCTGTTGGGAGAGCAGTTCTCTGTAGGCACCAGCCAGAGCTTTGCAGTCCATACACCAGTCATGCCTCTATGGCACTGCACTGTTATAAAGTGACTTGTTGCTCATTTTCTGTACTAAAAAGAAAACTGTTAATGTGACAGTAAAAAGTGGTTACTGCCCCTGAGTAACAAGGTCTATAGTCATGGTCTGTACAGTTTTGTATTTCTGGGTTTTATAAGTGATGCTCCATTAGCCTTTAGCTGAGTGGGAGAGGTCAATGCAAACAGCTGGGTACTGGAAGGACAAGCAAACTCTTTCAAAAACAGAAAATCTGGAAAAGCTGAAACCAATTTTTCTTTCTACTTTCTTTCTGTATTTCAGTGTTACTTGTAACAGTGACAGGCAAAAAGAAAATCAGAAAGCGTTGTGACTTTCAGATGCAATAGCCCTGTTAAAAGGGGATAACCTGAGAATATATGGGAAGAAAAGTGAAAGCCAAAAGACAATAAGCTAGGATCTTTTGAAGCCAACCTTTTGTCCTCCACGCCTGAGGGACCAGTGTGGCTTCCATCAAAACCTGTTAACTAGTAGTGTACAACTACTTGGGAGCTACCTACAACCTTCCCCAAACCTGGGACATTATTTATTCTGCTCCTGGTCTTGTCATTGCCCAAACGGGGCAATCCCCCAATAAGGGACAAGTGCTGGGCAGCTGCCACTTCTTGGGGCAGATGGTTTTAAAGATGTGGAGGTAGCCTGACTTCTGGAGGTAAGTCCTCTGCAAGGCAGCACAGCGGTGCCTGGTTCCTACCCAGCTGGCCAAAGGACTTTCTGTCCCCCACTAAAGAGGACCAATATAGACCTGCAGTGAATTGATGGGAAAAAAAATCTTTCGGTGGGATTTGGGAAAGAGAGGACAGGAAAAATGAGGAAGGTATTTGTCTACTCTGCAACTGTATAGATTTGCTGAATTTATTGATTCCCATATTAAGGCTACAGTTGATAAGATTTGACACTTGGTCGGTTTGTGCATTTTCAGGAAAATTTTGCGGAGGTTTTTGTATGGTGTGTACCTACATACTTACATGTATACCTTGATATATACATGGTGTCATGTACATTCTTAACTGGAAAGAACTTATATGTCTGAGCCCTAAGACATTGCAGCACTGACAATTTTATTTGCAATTTTACGGGTCCTATTAACTCTGCAAAACCTTTAGAGAGTACTATTTTCAGTAGCTTTGCAGCGAGTGTGTTTCCATCAGTCTGTCAGTGACCACAGTATGGCTGGATTTTTTTCTTTTGACTTTCAGGAATGCTGAGAGCACAATAAAGCTCTGCCGAGATTTTCACTGCAGCTTGGAGAATTGTGCTATTTATCAGCTTCCATGTGGATTTTAACAGAATCCACCTGAGCTGACCAGAGGTGTCAAACGATTGATTTAAAGATGCAGATGCATACAATTGTTCATCTTCATTGATAAACCTTTGGGTATCCAGTAGCAAATTATATCCTTCTTGGGCAAATAGGTGTCCAGGTCGCAATTGCCATGACCAGAATATGTTTTTGCAGTCTTAGCAATGAGACTGAGCTGTCATTCTCAAACCAATGCATATGATGCTCTGTTCCTTACACGTAATAGACTTTTTCTTTTTTAAAACTCCAAATCCTGATCCTTGTTTTCCATGAAACAACTGTATTTCGTGAAAATCAAGGAAAGCAGTACAATGTAAGTGTCTCAGGCCAAAATGAATTCACTTTTAAGTCATGATCCAGGAAAGAAAGGAAATATGCATCAGCTGTGCCCAGACAAGGTAGAAAAAGTGGTTTCTTTCTGGATTTGCAAATAGGTTGTTTAACTCTGCTAGCTTTATCACTAGCTCACTGGTCTGCCCATGCTTCAGACCTGCTCCATCAAGGGTTCTTGATGATTGTTGCCCTCATGAAAGCAGTTATAGTGAAAGAATGAGATTTATTTTGCTGGGGAGGAGACACTGTCAAAGCCAAAACTGTCAGATGTTGGTGTCATCCTTGGACTAGCAAAAGGCTTTAGTAGGAAGCCAAATGTTACTCTGGTCTCCAGATCGTGGGGGTTTTTAGCTGTTGAGTCTAAATCAGGTCTCAGTCTCTAAAATTGAGAAGGCAGTTTTCAGCAATAAGGATTAATGAGTGGTTGTTTCTCCCTAGGAAACATTTTTTTCAGCTCTGTGTAGTAGCCTATCATAAGAAATAGTCCGGTGTTACCTCCTGGAGATACAGGCTGCTGCTCAGTGTTTTGGGCTTTCAGCTGCCATGTGAAGATCCTGTAATCCTCTTTTAGCCCTCTCTGAAAACCAGACCCTCTTTGCCCCTAATCTTTGAGTGAGGTATTGGGTAGAGCAACATCTTTGTTACCCATCATGACAGAAACCACCCTCATTTCCTTTGTCCTGTCCTCAGCTTTGTTGGCAGGATGGTCACCTAGATTTTTAATAGCATTTCAATTTTAATACCTTTCCTTTTGACTTAGTAGAGATATTATTCAGATAATGATGTTTTATCAATACTGAATTCCTTGTGCCAGGCTCCATTTCTTATTCCCTCCACCAGTGCCCAAAGGGTAGATTTTTCCCCATGACCCGTTTCTGAATTGATGTAAATAGTCTTTAAGGAATGCCTGATAGATGTTACTCTTTCCATCAGCCACTCATGTACAGGGGCTTTCTTCCATCAGGGGCCTTTTGTGGGAGAGATTTCTGGAGAGTTGTGTACTGTAAAACCTTCTATCTATAAGAGGTTTAACCCTTTCTGCACGATAGTTTGTAATCACATAACCTTTAGCTCAGTGGGAATGAATACCAATTATCATTTATAAACAGTTCCTCTCATTATGCGCCTATTTATGGCATCTTTTATAGCTTGCTAATTACAAGCACACAAAACAGAAATGTTTGGAGTTAAATAATGTAAACAGGGATGTAATTGATTTTCATGTTGAATAGTTTTTATTGATTTATTGTTAATTAACATTTTTAAAGGATCTCTTGGCAAAATAATCCATTTAATTTATTGAATATTATAATAGCTGATGGTAAATTCATATTAAAATGTCACAAAAAGATTAACAGTTCCATAATACTTGTTTTTCCAACTGTTGCTGCTATACAGATGTTATATATTCTCCCCAAACACAGACAATATATTAAATGCAATCGATTGGTCTCAGTCCAGGTCGTAGCGGACAAGTGTCCACATCACTAAAAATACCACATTCCAGTTGACGCTAATTGGCCATCTGTGTAGCAGGGAGGACAGGCATCTAATGGGGAGAAAAGCTGATCTCTATCGCTCCCAGGGCAGGGTCCGTGGGGCTGCTGCGTGGGCTGAGGGGAGAAGCCCATATCTTCACTAAGAAGTCTTTCCTGCTGCAAAGCCAAAAGATTCCGATGTCCATAATGGAAACTTTCGAACAAATAGACCACTGTGTCAAGTAAGCAGTCACTTAAAACGTTCAGAGCATGCATACAGTGCTGCAGAAAATGTAGAATGCTGAAGGCATTTCCAGAGGTCCCCACTAGCTTTTTCCAATTTTGGGGTGGGAAGAGGGGCTGTGGAGTCTGTTCAGGGGGTTGTTGACAGCATTTTGGTGAATGCCAGTTACCTTCAGCTCCTGTTGACTTCACTGAAAGCCAAGGTCACTTACTCAGCACCTCCCAGGATAGAGCATGTAGCAAGGAGTAAAATTGCAAGTTGCAATCTTCATTATTACCATCCCATTATATTTTTCAAATGGGTAGCAAGAGAGTGTAATCACATCAGACCCTATTTTTTCATTAGTGAAGAAAAACATTAATATACTGTGACACAGTATTGATTTGATACAATCAATCTTTCCCAATAACAATAAAACCTTTATATTTTATTAATAGAACAATGCAGTTCTCCATTACAGCTCCCTTTTATCGGTCTGGGTCACAGTGTAATTCTGGCATGTTTGGATTTTTATTTTTATTAATATAATGTAAAAGCCTGTAGAATTGCTCCACTGATCTGCGAGTA
The DNA here is from genome assembly GCF_000737465.1 of Haliaeetus leucocephalus. Taxonomy (NCBI): domain Eukaryota; kingdom Metazoa; phylum Chordata; class Aves; order Accipitriformes; family Accipitridae; genus Haliaeetus; species Haliaeetus leucocephalus. The sequence continues at coordinate 7,510,798 of NW_010972931.1, forward strand.
GGTTTCATCTGAGGCTCCCAAGCATCTTTTATTACATGAAATGTTACCAGTGCAGCTCCAGTCATTGATTGTTCGATGGCCTTTAGGGGTGGAGATGGTGGGGAGGTGTCAGAAGGGTTCTTGGCCTTTAATTCTCTTGATGTTTTTTGTGGTGTGGACACTGAGACTTGGACTCAGACCATCTCACTAGTTTGAAGATGACCTCTCAACACGTGGCTGGACCCAGCACTTCTAAATCCCCTCCAAACTGGGCTACAGGTGCCTAAGCTCTAGTGAAGCTCCCAGCACCCACCCAGATGGTGGCCCTTCAGCATCACCTCACTTTCCGATCCCAGGCTTTCCATACTCATTTCAGGTCGGACGCTACATGGGCAGGAGATGCTTCAATGTACTCTTGTCCAATTAGCATCTCCTTTCTAGTGTGCACAGCAAGTGTTATCGGATCATTTGGTGTTTCTCTCTATCTACAAATAATTTTTATTCACCTTCTTCGATTAGCCAGAATATCTTCCTGTTCCTGGTACAAGACTGGGGCATCATGATATTCCAGTTGCAACAAGACCCCCAATTAGTATAGCCAGATACTTTCATTAAAGCAAAGCTAGATGACTTTCATCACTTGCTCTTAATTCATTTTTTTTCGTGAAATACAATCTTTGTTAACCTTTCTCCTCTTCCTTTTTGAACCAAGAACAATGTTGCCAGATCCCATGGTAGAAAAAAATAATCCCCATAATAAATATGAAGGCTCCATTTCAAAAGAGAATGGGCTTATTAAGGGTAACAGTTTATTAACAGTCACTGTAAATTAGATGGATTTAATAACTTTAATTAGTGCCACACTTTCTGACACAGAGTTTGAGGAGAATTCAGCTGTTCATACCCATCTCCCTTCTGTACATCTCCATGTCTAATTTAGCAGCAGCAATTCCTCGTAGTAAAAGAGAAACAGCTCCTACTCGCAGCAGTGCAGAGCGCAGGAGAAAACTACTGTGTCAACAGACCATGGCCACTGGCACTCCAAATTAGTAGTAAGAAACAGCACGAGTGCAAAGTAAAGCTTTCAAATATCAGGAACAATAGAAAATCAAGCTTCCTCAGGAGTCTCTTCCTTATTTCCTTGGTAACCCTGCCCAGTTCAGCCCTGCTTGCCTGCATCCTCTGAGAGAGACAAGGAGTCTTGTCTGTTTAAGGGCTGTGAAATTCCCAGCATTAGGAATGCCCATTGGTGAAATGAGGGTGACTACGGTATGCTGTGGCTGCCTGAAGTCCAGCCCTGTTAAAGTAGATGGAAACATTGCTGGTAGGTCTCATGTCACCCATCAAGATAGAAATGCTATTCTCGTCAGAGGAATAAAAGAAAGAGAAATACTGTTTTTAATTCTGTTCTGGTCAGAGGTTTTTTTCGTACTCGGTCCTTTTCCTGTGGGACATTCCAGTTTATCAGAACTGAAAATGTCTGCATCTATGTTGATTTTGACCAAACTTATTTTCATTCTTGTTTGAAGAAAATATTTTCTTAAAGTAAAAAATTACCAAATTTGGAGTCAGAGTGAAACATTTCAATATTATGTTTTAATGACTTCTTGATTTAGGCCATATCTTATTCTGTAACTACAAATTTTATTTCTATTTATTTCTTAAAACTTGTTGTAAAGTGTTTTGATCTGATCAAACTTTTCATTTCTCAACTGAACTGAAGAACACTTCTTAAAATTTCATTTTGTAGGTAATGTTGTCACACAATTACATTTTTAATGGGAGTATAGCCAATGGGATAAAATCTACATGTAGGTGCCCGCCCCCCCACCCCAGTTCAGAATGAAAATACATTCCAAAAAGTGGAAATTTCCTTTAACCAGGTTGAGGTCTAATCTTTTAGGCAGCCCACATTTCCTGAAGTCCAAAGCACTGCCTTTTCTCTCCAGAGCAGTGTGGGTTCAGCACAGCTATCCCATAAAGAGCCTTTTGGAGGATGTAGCACATGCAAGGAAGTTAAGCCCTGAATATCTAAAAACCCTTCCTGGGCATCTGCAAATGACCTCTCCCGAAAAATACTTTTACACAGCCTGGCTTTATTTCCACAGAAACCCCAGAAGACACCTCTCTGGTCTCAGGCATATCTCCCTGTTAAATTTCAACATTTTATTCCACAACTTGAAGGTTTGAAGATCTCCTCAGAGAAATGATTGAAGGGGAACTTTGTTGAGGGCAATGGTTCTCCACAATGCAGCAGGCAGAGGCCGCACGTATGAATAAGTAAAAAGATAAGGACTTTACTTATCTTCTTCATACTGGAAGTTCCTTTCTAGCAAATGGATTTTATAGAAAATGTTGTATATACATATGTGCATGCATCTGTGTGTATCTCCATATTTTTGTGGTCTTGCCTGGCAAAGAAGCTTTTCTAATATGCTTTCAGACCAAGGTCCATCAATGTGGGCTTTCTTCCCTTTTTTTAAAATTGTGGACGTAGGTTATTGTCTGCCAACATTTACTGCCTGAAGCTTCACTTTAGGCCCCAGGGGAGATCCTGCAGCCCCGTGTTAAGCCATGCCGTGCAGTGCCTGCGCAGCGCGGGGGTGAAAGCTGCCCTGGATGCAGAGGTGGCACCCAAAGGGTGGACACATGGTGGCCACCGCCATGCCGCTGGTTGCAGATGACCAGCGTTCAAGCGCCGACAGAGCCAGCCTGCCTCCCACCGAGTGGAAGAGGCTGAGTACGTACCTCAGCCTTCTGGAGATCTTAATCATGCCTAATTTATACTGGAGACAAAATCCAATAACTTCTAGAGACTTTGTAAAAACACTTATCACAGTCCAAATAATAACAGCACCAAAAGCTGGCACCATAAAAATCTCTTAGGCTAAAATGGAAATAGGTACTTGCAGAAGATTTTTCTTTCTTTCCTTAACACAAAGATTTGAAAGGAGGGAGAAGTATCACAGATAAACAATTCCTTTCAGAGAGGTTTCTTTATATATCTCCATGTGAAAGCTCTTAGTAAGGGAAGAAAAAATAAAGTAATGCTCTGAAATAAAATTTGTACAGATGTAGCTTTTTTTGAAATGACATCCCGTTTCTCAAGAATTCGATGTAGCCTTTAGTCAGCCTTGTTTCTTAGAGTTCTCTGTGCTTTGCATGGTAATTAGCTGCTCGTGTTATCAGCGGCACGATGCTCCCGGCTATTTCTTCAGCAGCCACTGCCATTATCCTTGGTGGCAGCTCCTCGCATCCTCCTGCCAGACTGTACTCCAGCCGCACGTGTGTGCAGATGTTTGGCGTTCTTCAGGCTGTGCTGACTGAGGGACGAAGGTAATGGGTGCAGCATCGGAGAGGGAAGAGACGGGAGCCCACTTCCCCCGACAGCTCCCTGACACTTGCCAGCGTTTCGCTGATGGTTCATTGGAGGTTCAGTGAGGCGCGTTTGTTATGACAGAGCGCAAAATGCAAAGGGAAGCAAATGAGCTGGGTTCATCAATGTCAGAATAAATACAGGGTGGCAGCGCCTCGGCTTACTTCAGAACAGCAGTCTCAAAACCTTTATTTCCTTTTTTTTTTTAATTTTTATTTTTTAAGTAATTAAAATGTTGATTGCACAAGTGTACTGTGGCGTGCAGGCTATCAAGAGGGTGGAGGGAGTGCTTTGCGCAGATTGCCGGCACTGCCGACATCAGCCTTACGCAGGTGCTGCGTCATGCAGCCAGCACTGACGCAATAGGGTTTGGATCAGGCAATTCCGCTGATGCAAATAGCTCGTTGAGTGCTCTGTGCTATTTGTTGCCTGCAGGTAATGCAATCTCTTCTTTTAATTCAGATTTAAAGAAACATTTACCAGCTTTTATTTTTTTTTTAATTAAAATATGGCCATGAAGTTAAATTTAGGTTGCCAGATTCCTCTGTGATGTGACTAGAGATATAGTGAAGAGCTTTTAAAGTGAGAACGGGAAGTCTTTTCTAGACCAACATCTACAGACACTTTTCAGACATACCTTAGGTCCCACAATAACACTCTGCATAGTGTTATATGATATCATGACAAAAAAAAAATAATAATGGCCCCAGGCCATATGAAATTGAAGTTGCTTGCTGTGTGCAGAGCATGGTCTCTTAACTTCCCCATCCTTATTCTAGAAGGTTTGATATCAACAGTAATCTAAGAGCCTTACAAGTATTCAAAGCAAAAATAAATTAAGAAATTTATATTTGGCACTCAAAAGATGAAGAACAAAGAGGAAAATAAAGAAATCAAGGTTTTTCCCAAATACTGTTTTCACTTTTGCATACCTCATCTTTGGGTTTGTGTTTACAGCTTTTTTTTTTTTTGCCATTTGAAAGGCAGTGTGATGATATTGAGAGAGAGATGTGAAAAGTTTTTTTACTCCCTGCCCAGAGATATGATGTGCTAGGGAGAATAGCTAAAGTGTTAGTTCTGTCGTAATGGAAAGTGTAATTTCTTGCTGATGAGTATTTGCAGACTTATTTCATTACACTTCTAGGAGGGATATTTGATTTTGTAACAAAAATTTGTTTCTAAACCTAGTCTGAAATAGCCTATTGCCAAATTTACCTTCAGTAGTTTTGTCTTCACACAAAAATAGAGCGTATCATTTTACCGTATGTTCAATGTATTGTATACAGCATAAGATGGTAGGTCATCTCATCCCTCCTTCTGTAAGATGGCAATGGACTAGAATAGAAAACTTGAGGTCAGGCAGTAAATTAGTTGCTCGGTAAACAAGGTGTTCATGATGAGGGTTTTGCACTTCCCGCTGTTGTTAATGGGATAAGAAGTCATTGGCCGGGGTTTGGGGAAGGAAAGGGAGAAAATGGAGGGAAACCCACAGAGAAGAGAGAAATAAAAATTAGCTAATTTTAAAATTCTTAAATATCCAGAGGTTGTCACGGTGTTTCCGTCTGTCTTGTTAGCTTCATCGGCAACATCAACTCTTGCACTTGCACCCCTGCTCCAGCGGCAGGAAGGTCACACGCAGTGTTGTGCGGCTCCTCGGGGACAGGGCTGAGATCAGAACAGGGCTGTCTGCTCGAGGGCTGCAGCCTCTCTTCAGCATCCGTACATCGGATATGAGTAATTCTCCAAAGGCTGACTTTACAGCGTGCTTAGTTCCTTTCCCTTTGAAATCAGTGGTGTAAATCCTGGCGAACTGTAAAGCTGACAGACTGTGTTGCACCAAAAAGAGTTAATGCGATTCATTTGTTTAACAATCGAGGGCCATATTCAGCAAAGATTTAGCAGGAGTGGGGACAATAAAGCACTTACGACTTTCTGTGAATTGGCATGAAATAACAGCCACAAAAAAATTATGAAACGTAAATTGTTCCCTTGCTTGTGCATGGCTGCTGTACTTCTGACCTCGGTTACAGCTGGTAGGCTACGAGCGGCTGCGGGTCCAGACCTCCTCGGTCACCCAGCTCAGGCTGGGGAGCGGCAGTGACACTGCCCAGGAGCAGGACTTGCACAGACTGGCTAGTGGGATCATTTGGGTCTGGTAGGCATAGAGGTATCCATTTTTGAAAGCGCCTTGTGATTTTTTTGGGTGCCCAAATACAGATGTGGTAGAGAAGTCTGATTTCCAGGTGAGAAGAGCTCAGCACTTCGGAAAATCGAACTGCTTTGATATTTCTCCAGGTGGGCACCTGAAAACTCAGAACCTCCAGGTGTGTTTTGAAAATGAGAGGCAAAGACCAAGCTCACCTCCCTGCTGGCTTTTTGCGGACAGTAATTAATCATATCAGTTTTGTTTCCATCCCCCCTTTCCACATGGGAAGACCTCAAGCCCCAGTCTCCTGCTTCCTGAGCTAGTTCTGTTCTCCAAGAAGAAGAAACCCTTTTTTGGGGCAACTGTCAGGGAGTTTAGCGTGGTGAAGTAAATCCCCAGAAAACTTGCTTGATGCAGCAGCCACCTGTATCTTGTGGAGCGCTGCAGGAGATGGGCAGCCCTTCAGCACCAGTACTTCCATCCATGGTGTGCCCACTCTTCCCAGTTGTGCTGGGCAGTGCAAGGGAACTGGGGGCAGGCAGGAAGGGGATGGGGGGGGCACAGGTATGGCAGTCTGGTGTCTCGCGCTGCCTTGTCTTCGGTGGCAAAATTTTGGGTCCTAATGAACAACCAAGCTGAGCATGTAGGTGAGGCACCAGCAGGATGGTTGCTATCAGGGGATAGCTGCTCTGCCAAGTCTCTGATTTCTCCTCTCCAGAATGGCTCTGGAGTAAGCCATATTGTTCAGGAGAGCCGAATTTCTCAGCCCCACAACGTACGGGTGGGTTTTGGGTCAGCATTTTAGGAAATCGTAGCCTTCTCAGGACTGCTGTGCTGCCTAGCCTGTGCTCGGTGTTGCCGCCTGTGTTGCAGTCTCTGCAGCTCTCCCCTCGGCATCGCAGGTGCCTCTACCCTATACATCGTCAGGCTGCACATAGGCAGTGTCACTGCAGAGTCCTTCCTGCACAAAGGATGCGGAAAGATGTTATTTATTTAATGTAAATAAATGCACATATTGGATCTACGTACATGCAATAACTGTTTTGCTTATGCTTACTCATACTCAGCATAGCCAAAACAGCATGAACCGCACCCAAAGTGGTGTAAATAAAATCCTATGAATTTATACAAATATGTTGCAGTCATATGTAAACGCTGCAAATATTACATCTTCCTGCGGTGCTGATGGGGAATAATTTGAGAATTTTAAGCAGTGCAACTTTTCAGATGCTGGAAAGACTTGGCCTCATTTCGAAACTGTAATAGAGGTTGGAATATATTTCATGTGACAACCATGTCCTCAAACCTGCTATTTGTTATTTCTTTTTAAAACACAAACAAACTATTTTCTCATTTTGTTTACAGGACAGTGGAACAGGAGATAACAGCTGCATTGAAGAAATATTGCGGGTAGGAATCCTTAAAAAAACATTTTTTTCCAGTGCCATTTTGTTTATTCTAAAAAGACAAGAGGATAACAAGAATATTGCAATTACTGCTGTTAAAAATATTACTCTTTTAGATTGTCATCTTTCTAAGGGAAAAGTAGGCAAAATTATTTCCTCATGAAAAATAATTGAAAAATCTGTGAAAACAACCTTTCAGAGCCTCTGAATTTCACTGCTACTTTGTGCCAGTACGGCTGACCTTCATGCATGCAGAAGCAGATAATGGGATAAATTATAAACTGAAATGTACAATGATGTTTCAGGTTTACAAACCATGCAAAGTGCATGTTTCCATTAATCATGACTGTCAAAAATCTTAATTTTGAAGGGAGGTCTAGGAAGGTCATTTTCCACCTGGATTTAATTAGAATCCATTATGTAATGTCATTATGTCCATTATGTCCATTATATAATGACAATGTGCAAAATCCTTAGTTATTTCCATATTTCATTATTATTTCTTTTATCTTAGTAATTTCTAGTTTATTTTCATGGAGCAATTTAATACACATCCAGACAGATCTTGGCTTGAATCAGTTTTGATATTGATTATTTTCTGAGGCACACAAATTTATAAACAATGAAACATTTCCATATATTTTAACTCATGGTTTTTTCAGCTCTTTTTCTAAACTGATAATTCAATAATTTGCAATGCTTATAAATCTGATATAATAGTGATTGAAACACAAAACAAGGTAGATAGAATGGTAAAACCTCCCTATTACTGTGTGCGCTTCCACCTCTTGGATATCCACTACCCAAATATTTCAGATTGTTTATAAATTACGGGGCTATAAATATTTAGTTTAGAGATTAGTAGTGCATTAAGCCTGTTGTTTCTAAAGGCATTTCTCCGCTCTCCCTGAATACGTTAAATACAGCTTTTAATTCTTAAACTGGACGAAGAGTTTATCGAAGGGTGATGATGATGTATTGCTTATGACTTCACTGGCAGAGCTTTTACTTAGCTAACGTTTACAAAGTAGGCTTTTGTAGGACTGAACCATGTATTCAACAAGCCTTAGCCTCAGTCCCTGCTGCTTTGTTACAAATTAGTAGCAGATATCATGAATTCATGATGTGATGTGAGGCTCATTCACCCATTTTTTATGCAAGGCTTTTAAGATGAACAAAGAAGGTGGTCTTCCTCCTTAGGTTTCTTCAATTAGGCAAAAAACGTAGAAGAGACATGGTTCCTTCCATGCAGAGGAACATGGATATGTAAGAGACCCCAGCTGAGAAGAAAAATGCACTATATGACTAGGGATGGTAAGATGCATCTCCAAACCAGTGAACACAGCTGCTGCTCTCTTCTTTTTCCCTTGGGAATGTTCCTTAAGAAGCATTTTTGTGAAGCTTCATGATGAAGCATTCAGGACATCCTTGGATGGATAGGACCCTTTTGTTCGTGAGGATTTATTCACAAATTCTTTCACTTTGCTTAAAAAGTGAATAAAACAACCCACAGCTCAAAAGCTACACTTTGCATCCGTGTCTCGCTATCTGCTGAGGCTTAGCATGGCTAAAATAGACAGCGTACTGTTTTCGTCCCCTAGCTCTTGTCCTCACATGAGTACTCAGTCATCATGGGTAACCTCTCCAATCTGCCCATCCTCCAGGTCTGCAACCTGGGTATCGCTTTCTATTCTGAACTTCCCTTGGGTCTCTGTGTCTAAGACTACACGTGAATCTTGCAGACTGTTACTCCGTAGCATTTCTAGCTGAAGCTCTTTATTCACAAAGGTGTAAGTCTCAGGTCCAAATTCTCATTACACACTTTGATTGCTGCAACATCCTTTCCTTGGTTTTGACAAATGCAATGCTGCATACCTGCATTCATGCTGCTGCACAGATCATTGTCCTAGCTTGACATCTTGCCCAAAGACATTTGTCTGTACATCTCACCACTCCTTCTCTATCAAATCAAGTACAGCTATTTGTCTCTGATTTTAAGGCCTCAAGTCTACCAGTCCATGCTAACATATAAACTCCCACTTTAGCTTACCTGGTGATACTGGCCTCCATCACAATGTTGCTAAGTTTTACATCAATTAATTTCTCCCATGCTTCTTATCAGATCTGGGAAGAGCTTTGAACACTTTCCCAGTTAGCTCCATACCTACCTTTAGATCCTCTCTTAGGAGCCTCCTTTTTCACAAGGACTGTGGAAAAACAGGGGTGAGGTCAGGCATAGATCATGGTTTCTCATGCCTGAATATTGTTATTCCACTTGTACCCTGTAGTGCCTGGTCAGGTCGGATACACCCATTTTGTCCTGAAAAGTGAACTTTCTGTGTCAGGGAAGTGCTGTGTAGTACAAAAGCAGTGCTTAGTTACTCTCACAATGCAAAAGTAGATCAGCAGTGGTTGTTGTTACTGATAATTAGTGAAAACAGCAACAGTAATAATGTGCCATTGCTACTCACTTCGTAAATTACTGGCATCTAGACTTTTCCAGCCCTCTCCGTGCCCTCTTTTTGTCCTGGACAGACCCATTCAGTATTAACACAGATTTTCTGGTTTTCTGAAACAGACTGTTTATAAGGAAAGCCATTTCCATGTTTTTGTTGGAGGTGCTATTCACATAGTAAAGCCAAAGTTTAGCTTCTTTTCAGACAGAATATATGCAGTTCCCCTACGGGTGCCCAAAGGCAGACAATGAAAAGCCACAGGAGCTGCAATCCTTGTGTTGCCCTCAGAAAAGGTGGCTGGCGCACTGAAATGTGTTTATTATATGAAGGGCCACTCTACTGCATGGAGCATCAGCAAAAGTAAGAAGATGCTTAAAATTTATCTTTTTAAAGAACATTGCACCCTGTTTTAGCTGTCTCTTGCACAACAGAAAGCAGAAAACATCCTATCTTTCTAGATAGTGTGTTCCCTGCACAAGTCAAGCTGTGGCTTTTCCAAGGGATAGGTACTTCCACAGCATGTCCGTGTTTCCCCAGTCAAGACCAAGGGCAGTAGAAAGTGTGTCCCAAATCTGCTCCACCTGCCTCCCTGTGTTTCCTTCCCCCAGCAGGTGAAAGGAGGCAAATGCTGGTTTGTGCACAGCTCTTGTCACCCTCTGGTTTCAGGACATGGCCAGAGCTAACATCCGACCCGGGCTGCAAAATCAATTTAGGCATAGTTTTAAAATCACCAAATCTTACTTTGCACTAACTGTGACAAGAATTTATAGTCTTTGTCCTGCCTTGTGCAACACATGGTGCCACGGCCTAAGTCTAGCCTTTTTTGATGTTGTTTTACCAAATGTATCAGAGTTCTGTAGACTTTGTAAATTGACAGATCCTTCCACACAAAACAGCAGCTTCCAGAGAAAGCCCTCAAGAACTGAGATGCAGAACCGCTTCCAGTCCTGAAGGAGGTCCATTAACAAGACCTGTCCTGTGTAAGGACTCCTGCTGAGTTTATAATCACTGCAGGAGTCCTGAACCTCATCTAACCCCATGCACTAATTTATAGCAGCTTCTTCAAGGTGTAGTGACTTTTCTGTCCAGCTGCAGGCACACACGTTGAGGGTTGAGAATCTTCTAAGAGAGCTTTCCATGTAAGTAACTTCAGTAAGACCAAGTTACAGATGTAATGTCAAATCAAGAGAGAAAAACCTCATTACTTGACAGTAGTTGTAAAAGGCAATTCCTTGTAAGCTTTTGCATTGTTGGTGGAGGACATGGTAGAAAACTCTGAAGCAGAAAATAAGAGTTAAGCCTACACAAAGATCCTTTATTCCACCGTGCCCGGAGCAGTTGCTACCTGAGTTCCTGAGATGCTGCCAAAGCCAACCTATTCACTTCCTCGCTAAAACACAGGCTTGCTAAGCAAGATTAGTAATTTTGGCTGATTTCTATTTGATTTTATTACTGTGTGGAATTGTGTATTTTGTTACAAGTGGTGGGGTTTGGAATAAACATTTATTTTGCTGTAGTACCTGTGAAAAATGGGAGCAGCAGGAGTCCTGCCTCTCCACTAAGTTAACTGTTGCAACCAATATTGGATGCACTCTGAATATATTTGCTATGGATTTAAGGAGAAAGGGAGTGTGTCAAGTGCAGGCAGTTCTTGGTTTGTAAGATAAGTGGTTGGAGATTGATCTGGCTATTCTTACAGTCTTAGCTGCGATTTCCTAGAGTCGCAGTAGCTTTGTTGAAAGGAAACGCACAGGTAAGCTGAGCTTTTAGTTACTGAAGATGTTCCTTGTGAATTCCCTGGGGTTTTTTGTGTTGACATAAGAGGTGTTGTTGAACTAGGGAGAGACGGACATAGTTTGAGTGTTTGGCCTCCAAACAGTGTTTGGCTGCAGGATGCAGAGACAGCAGGAAGCTGATGGAGCAACAGGAATGCAGAGAAGGGGCTGGAGGAAAACCAAGCACAGCCAGTTAACACAGGAGAAGCCACCTCCTTTGGGATGGTGTGGACCAGTGGGGAGGCAGGATGGAGTGTGGGGTGAAGGACAGATAAGTTTCTTTCAGGGAAGACAGAAAAAGCAGTTGGAGAGGCAGTGAAAGGACTGAGACTCTAGCTGCAAACATCCCTTCCAGTGAAGGACAACTCTGATCAGTGCCGTGAGCCTTCTGTCTGGGGGTGAGCATCCGCAGGTGCCCTTGCAAATAGGTTGTGACTTCCTATGGCCACAGGATATCCACTTAGGAAAACAGGACATTTTAAGTGTGATGGCTTTGATGAGTAATTTACTTGAATCTCTCTACCCTCTGAAACTAATCAGAATATGTGAAGCACAGTACTTCTTATTTGAGCAACATAAAAAACTGAATGAAAACAGAATCTAATTCTGTATTTTTCCCCTCCCCACTTGGGATCCCTTGGCTCATTAGCAGGCTTGCTAATTCTTTAGCAGAAAGCATTAAGGATCAACCCATCAAATATTCAGGGTTTTTTTCAAACCTGAACAGCCATATGTGCCGTGAGATCAGAGGCACTCCATCAGCTGATTGAATTAAAACAAGAGCAGAGGTAAATTAGAAACTGTCTGCACAAGACAAATCCTGTGAAAACATGAAATCCTACCAAACACACTGTCACTGTGAATAAGCATCACAGTCAGTGGAGCACGTGTCAATACTTAGAAGGGAGAAAAATCAGTTTTTTAGAGGTAGGTTGTTAGTTCAACAACTGTGAACTGCTGCCTTGTAAATGTTAATGACTGTAAGATCCCACTGGCTGCAGTTAAGCTCCTGGTGGAGTCGGACATGTGAAGAATTACAGAACACAAATATGGTAATCAGCAGTATATTTCTAAACACTCCTCTTGCTTTCCAAAGCAGAGGGAAAAGCCTACAGGTGGAACGAGACCCACTTTGCTGCACGGCGCTAGTGCAATAGCTACCTCTGCACCAGCAGAGCATTTTATTGCAGTCTCACTGCTGGAAAGAAATGCTGGGCAACTTTGGGAGGGAGGTGAGAAGGCCGCCCTCAGCACGGCACCTTCATGGGGAAATTCAGGTTGGCTTTTGTGACTGAGCCCAGCGGGAAACTCCTGGAAAAGTTTCAGGACGAATATAGCAACTTCAGGTGAAAGAGAGGCAGTGGGGGAGAGAGAAGGAATGGAGACTTAGAAGTAGCCCCGGTTTGCTGACACTACCTTTCTTGCTCAGTAACATTGAATACAGAAGTACTCCAAAGTGTCAGAATCATATTAAAAATGTATCAGATGCATAAAATATCATTTGTTTTCATTGCAGTCTTTCAGCAGAACTTTCACAGCATGGCTTTGCTTTTAGTATCCTAAATTTCAGAGCAATTAAAGCTTTATTTTGGCTGATGTATACCGTTCATTGCATTTCTTCAGTATTATTCTTTTTGTCTTTCTTACTCAAATAAATGAAAAAGCATACTCAAGAGTGTTTGGAAAATATGTCATTTCACCGAAGGCACTAAATCTCAGAAACACTAAGACATAGCTCAAGCCATCTAATCCAACCTCCAATACACACCTATTAACATTGCCCTTCTTACCACACCATGACATCCAGCTCGTTTGGACAGTATCTTTTCCACAGCAGTCGCTGTCTGCAGCGATTTACCTAGGTCAGCTTTCCTCCAGCCAGCCTGGGTACCACTAGTGGTGTGGATGGCAGCATCGCGGAGCTACAGCAAGCTCTGCCTGGCGCTTCTCCAGCTTCTCAGTGAGAATTAGCAGTCCATACGGTACCTTGTGCTGCTAGAGCAAAATTAGCAGCAGTACCGGAGCTAGCTAAAGATATTTTGGCTTTGTCCACATAAGCTGCAATGACTACAGAGGAAGCATACCTGTGTATACTGTCATTCCCTTGACACCTTACACCTGGGCAGCTTTCAGGATACAGTGTCTTTTTGTGGTGCCTCGGACTTTCTCTGTGTGTCCGCTGCCGCCAGGGTGTCTTTATTACCTCCTTCTCCATCCAAAAGGCTGTGGGGGGATTCCTCACTTTTCACGGCTTTTGTCCCTTTTGGGGCTTTCTCAGATCATCACAGTCTCTGTCCAGGTGATCTGTTACTTCTTGCAGCTCATCTGAACAGAAACGGCTCCTGGTTTGGGCACCATGCATGGCACATCCTTTTCATTGCCCACATTGTGGTTTTAAACTGTCAATAAACCTTCACAGCCAACACGTTAAATGCAGACATGTAAACATCACTTCCCTGGCCCTTAATATATAGAGTCTGAGGTACAGAGCATCATGTAAAATGGCACTAAAATACTATACTAACAGTGATAATGTCAACCAACCATTAACTAGTTGTACATCGACGGCCCCCCTGAATTGTCACACTTGGATTTTTGCTGCTGTCACTGTTGTTGAAAATAGTGTCTCAAAGGAGTTTCAGGATTGAAGTATGCTGTATATTTAAACCTTGAACTTAATAAATCTCAGTGGCAATGAAAAAATATCACCTTAAAAAGGCAAAAACTATAAATAGTTTAGCGGAAATAGGAGATCAAGCTAGAAACTCTTATGGTGGGAGCAAGACTTACAACAATGCCACTCAAAGGTAATCTGCCTTTCAGTCCTCTAGGTCCCAATGCTGGACATGGAGGCAATTTCTGTGGCATTAGCCACCCATGTACTGGGGCACTGACATTTTCAAATGCAGCAAAATCTGATCTGTTTTGAATCGAATAGGGTGGTACAGAGGAAAGAGACCCATGTTCTTTTAAGAACACAAGTAGCCAATGTGCGAAGGCTTTGTGTTAGGAAAAGGCAGGCCAGTATAAAAAGGCTGGTGAAACACTATCGTGCTAATGTGGTGGAATTAATTTTCAAAATTGCTGTTTTGTAGTGAGTGTATATACCCTGTTATTTGACAAAGGAAGAGAGAATCCAGAATGAATTATCCAGCCTCTCTGCCATACAAAAATAATACAGTAAAATACTTACTAATTTTTCGCTCTGTTTCAAGTGTTTCACAAAGCTGGAAAAGAGGCACAATCACCATCTTGTTCCAATACAGAGAAATGATTCCTTGTTATTAATGGCAAAGGGCCAGATAGATCCTTGTTTTGTATATCCCTGCCACAGCTCCTCTGAGGCCAACAGAATTATGCATATTAATACCAGGAAGGATCTGTGCTATCAGTCCTAATGAAAGAAGAATAAAATCTGGGTAATAGCAGGTATCCACACTGCTGGGAGCCTGGGATTTGATGCCTTCAGCTGCCACCTTTAGAGAACAACCTACTTTCTGCACCCTTGGTAAGATTCACTCAAAATGAAGTGAGACCACAAAGGAGGTGTGAGTTGAGATGACGGCATCTTCCAGTAAACCCTATGGTGACAGTGGTTTCTTCCTTGATTAAATGGGCATTAAGGAAGCAGACTCATCAGACAATGCAACTAGATGCTGTTATATGGTGTATTTTCCACCCAAGTTAACGTTCCCATTTTCTTCGCCATGTTTCCAGGGATGACTTCCCGTAGTGGGCATGTATTCTGGGCTGTAGACTGCAGCTGTGGCTGCAGAGCCGGGCAATCATTGCCCCACAGTCCCCAACACCTAAGGACACAGCCCTGGTTTGCCCTGTGAGCCTGCAGGGTGACAGACCTTCTGCCATCCCCACCTTAAGATGTGTCTCTGAAAACCTGCATTAGATCGAGCTGTGGGTTTCAGCGGCTGACATTACACGTGTACTTTGGCCATGCACCTTTTCCTGTCTCCCACACTAATATTTTCAGTAGACATGCTCTTACATCTAGGAAATTCCTCTGTGGTGCCTGATTTTCCACAACTGGAGATGATCAGTGGGAACTCTCCCACCACTGTCACATCTTGGTCTGACCCAGGAAGAGTGAGCTCTCTGTTTATGTCTGAGAGAGGCAGCTTTCCTCATCTGGGAGCTGAGACAAATATTCTTTTGTTAATCTTATTTAATCATATTTAGGAGCAACACATGAGTTAGCAGTTAGCTTCACTTGGCAGAAAGACTGTAAGGAAATTGTGGGAGAAAAGAGGAGTCTGCTAAAAGGAAATTAAATCGCTTTCAAGAATATTCCATTGCAATGTCTATACTAATAAGTAAAATGGACTAATAACTGTTCTCTTACCCTGAGGCCAATCAGCGTAGCACGGCTCGTGTCCAAAGAGCTAAACTCTCTTACAGCCACGAAGCAGAGTGGCTTCACCCACGCTGCCTCTTGGGAGAGGCTCCTGGGCATGCAGGGATTTTCTCTGCAAGAGTTGGCGCCGGTCAAAACCATGCTGGTGTCCGTGATTTAATGACATGCACGGTTGCAGGCCAGGACACTGTGGTCCTGTTGGTGTGTTAGGAGAGGTGTGGTCTGATTTTTCCATACAATGCACTGGGCTTCCTCCTGCCTTGTGCAAAAAATCAAAGACCTTGGAGAATACAGTACGAGCCACACTGCAAAAATTGTGATTGAAAATCTCTAGCATTTTTTATTCTATATATTTTGGCATCTTTTTGCCACTGTAGCTCATTGCCCTTGGGATATATTGGGTTGGGTTTTTTCTTTGGAAATGTCAAAGGTAAAAACTGTTTTTGAAAGAAAGACAAGAATATACACAGTCATTTATCTGCAGGATGCAAAGTGCTGTTAATAGAATATTTTAAGAGAGACTGACTGAATACTGATCAAGTTTTCACCAACCAAAATGCCATAGTATCTGTCCTTTATGATTAGTGCTAAATGCCATTTACTGTGTGTGGTGCATTGTGTCATTCTTAGAGTTATTTTGGATTTAGTAGCTTAGGAAGTAAATTGCTATCAGGTGTGCTTCAAAAGTGAGGTACTTGGAAAAGATCCAATTATTTCATGTACAAATTATTGATGTTGCCTTAAATGATGGGATTCTGATTCAGTCGTCCAAACAGTACCACTGTACAGGTTAAAATGAAGATGGTGATAAACCGTCACATTTCGGACAGTTTCTGAAAACTTAATTTTTGCCAACAAAATTAATTTAATTAAAAATATATATTCTTTCCAATAATATTGACTACACTTAAAGTCACCCAGACATAAAAGGGCTTACATACAAACTTCAGTTAAAAACATGCAATTTTATATAGAAATTGCAAGCCTGTCACTTTACCCTTGGGGAAAAAAAAGTTATTCAGAGTAATGACAATAGCTTGGTGGGAGAGAAAGTAGGCTTCATGCAGTAAAAAAGTTTCCCTCCAGCTGTGTGGGTTTTCCACAGGCTTTTTTTCATTAATATTATCAAGTTATTTGTTATTTACTCATGAATGCTGAATAAATACTGAGCAAATTCAAGACATTATTAATTTTCCTAGCATTGCATGTATGCATATGTAATGGTTCATTATAGCCCTGAGTTTTCAACATATTCCAGTGTAAATGAGAAGAGCCCAATTAAAAAAATTGTAGCCCCTGATCCAACCTTTGTTGACTTCAGATCCTGGTGTTGAATTGAGCACCAAAAGAGAAAATTATGCCTATTAATTGAGTAAACATTTTCTTCATTTATCTGGGTGGCTTTTTTCTGTCAGTGAAAACTATTTTTTTTGCTAAAAATGCCAACCCTTAGAAACTTAATGAGTATTAATGAAAAGCTGGAATAATTTAGCATGGACAAAAAGAGGGTAATTTTCCTTAGACATTTCGTTAGTACGAACTGAATCCTAAAAGGCCTATTCTCCTTGTGGTTTGTCAGAATAATTCTCATTATAGTCAATAGGAACCAGGTATATATGCATCAATAGCAGAATAGACTGCTAAATATAGTTGCTGCCGCGGCAGCTGCTTCCCTCTCTTGTTCATCAGATGGGGAAGCTGGAGCCTGCAGCAGCCTCACAGTGTAAGAAAGACGATGCTCGAAGAAGTTTTTTCCCTGGGAACAAGGGCATGAGCTCGATTTTGTACTTGCAGGCACTTCAGACTTTTCCCAAGTGGATGGACAGTCTTCAGCCTGCTGTGTTTGGGCCCACCACACAGGGTCGACAGGCATGCAAGCTTCCCTTAGTCCGAGCAGGCTACCCAAATTTTCCATATGCATCATGTTTTCCAGGCTATATGACCACTGCAGGTTCTGCAGTCGTTCCAAAAAAATAGATGACTGGGGCTTTTCCCCATTAGCTGGAGAAGCAGCGTACATCTCTAGACAAAGCAATAAGAGCTCTGCATGCTTTGCCTCGTCTAAATTTCTCCATCGTTTTTTGCTGTCACCCCTCAGCTCCCTTGCATCTGAAGATGACATTTCCACCCTGTCTTCCAGGCTCAGCCTGGCTTTCCCTCTCCCTCCCCTCCCGGGCAGCAGCGTCTTTCATCCTCCCTGGTGTCTCCCTGCTCAGAGAGCTGCCCCCGGGCTCTCTTCTCCTAAACAAGCTGCCTTTATCTCTGGGCCCTTGGAGTCTCACAGGAGTCACTTAGGCTCTCTGATTTTTTTTAAGACCCAGGATTAGTATCTGATATCTTTTTTCCCTTGTCTGGGATTTTCCGCTATTGAGATCTAGACCCCTGTGGAGAGGCAGGGGAAAAAAATGCCCCTTAACCTTTTGTTTTCCTTTGGTAAGATCTGTTCAGGTGCTGATGATCTTTAGCTATCGACCTTTTCATGGACAGGCATTAACTTATTTTCCTTGTCTTCTTAGCACACAGAGTATAAAGCATTACACAGTAAAAAACAGCCATAAGGAATTCATAAATTATACATAGGCAGATTCCCCAAATCATCAAACATTCCCTTCTGTAAAGGATGTTCCCTATCAGTTATTGTTTCTGTGGTGTATGTACCTTTCGATATCTTGTCTTCTAAGCTTTCACAGATTTTTTTTTTTTCTTCTTTCTTCTTTTTTTGTGTCATTTCAGTGAGTTCTGATTTAAAACAAACCAACAGGAGTCTGTTATTTTACCTCTCTCTCTGTCCCGTTTTGCCAGCAGAAGCCACACAGGTTGGGCGGACAGGTAGAGGGAGTTCTCAGCTGAGACAGACACAGACCTGGAGTCTTTGGTTTCGGTGTCCCGTCTCTTGAACCCGTGATGCTAGGGAAGGATGCCTGTGCGTTGAGTACTCTCACCCTGGCAGCATTTCTGGCTGCGGCAGTTTTGCGGACGTGCAAGGCTGCGAATCCAGCTTGAGAATGTCCCTTCTCACACACTTCACTTGGCAAAAGATAATTCAAAAGTCACATAGCACTGAAAAAGCCATGCCAGCTAAATAGTGTATGCACGTACTAGCAGGCTCAATACATGCAGAAATGGGCTGATCCATGATGCATCTTGCTCTGTCTGTTCAGGTGCCTGTGTTTTGGCCAAGAGCCATTGGATTGGTAATCATTGCAGAGTACATCCTAGGAACCACGCAGGATTTGAGGCCAGCAAGAAGTACCTAACTGTGGTGGAACCATAATTGTATGGTCCATTGCAATGTGTCCTCAAGTTTTCCACAAAAGATACCACTCTTACTAATTTTTAAGGCCATGTCTCACCCTATGCATGAGTTTTCCTGCAGCAATGATAGAATCAAGTCTTACAAGTAAAAACTTAGGTGTCTTCAAAATACAAAGCAAGGATTTTAAAGCATTGTTGGCTTGTCAGATGCATTTTTATGATGCTCATATCCCCAAATAAAAGCACTTTAAGAAATCTACAACTTAAGTGTGTTAAACTATATGAAAATGGAGCGTTCTGTGAGACAAAGGCAAGGGGAATTAAATGCTGAAGTCAGCAGAGGTAAAAGGCAAAATGTAGCTGATCATACACCCATCCGCCCTAGTCATTCCCCTCCAGCTCACGTCCGCTCATCTCTCCACTGCTCTGTTGCTGTTTCTGAAACCAGATGGCTGCAGGGTCAGTCCAGCCAAGCACTGCACTATTTTTCTGATGTGCAACAAGTCAGGCTCCTGCTGTGAATCACCTTCCTGCTGCCGCCTGCTCTCGTTCGCTGACTCCTGTGAGAGCCTAGAAGGAGCAGACACCTAGCCCCGAGTTCAGCGTCGGAGGCAGCCGGTTTGAGCACCCCTTGCAAAACAGACACAGCATTGACAGCTAAACTCTTCACATCAGTTCCGAGCAGGAGGGATGCATGAACCTCCTGGCAGATCAAAAATGTGAAACATTTTATAAGGATCTGCAAAGTGAAATACTTTTTTTAAGAGAACACTGTTGGTCCATCTGACTCCATCAAAGCTGGTGGTAGCCAAGAGGTACTTCTGATCTCACGTCTGCCTGTGTCCTAACGGTACAGCAGGGCAACAGACCTGCATAAATCAGTCCATGCCACTTGCCTGCACCCTGATTTCAGCCCCAAATCCCCTGGATGCATGCATTGAAGGGAGTCCCTGTATAGCTCAGCTGGTTCTCGGATCTGGGTAGTGGGAGGACAAGGAGCATGGAGAACGATGCACAGCACTACAGGTGAATTTAGACTAAGCCAGAAAGAAAACATTATGTTCCAGAATGGTATGATTTAAGCCCAGCCATCAGCTAGGCACCATGCAGCCGGTCACTCACTCCCCCCACACTCAGTGGGATGGGGAGGACAATTGGGAGGAAAAAAAAAAAGTAAAACTCATCGGTTGAGATAAGAAAGATTTAATAACTAAAGTGAAATAAAATGTAATACTAACAGTAACAATAATAACAACAACAATAATAATAATAATAATAGTCATGAAAAGGAATATAATAAAATAAAAATTTTAAAAAAAGGAAACCAGGACACACAACTATCCAATGTTTAAGTCATTTATCTCAAAATAGAATTAAGGTGTGAGAAAGCCTATAAAATGCACAACTGCATTTCTCTGCAAAATTACAGGGTTTCTTCTGTTTGGAATAATGACTGTAAATTCCTTGGTATCACGGAGACTATTTAAGGTCACATCTACCAAAGCATATTTAAAGAAAGTTCAGACCTTTTGTGTCTGATACTTACATTCTGATTATCTGTCTGGAGGCAAAGCTCCTCATTTTGATATGTAATGAATAAAATGCACAAGTGGAAGGAATCAAGATAATGAATTTGCAGGATAATTTTACTAATTATCTTGTTGCTGATCATAGAACCAAGGCGCTGCAAGTCAATCCTACCACAGCTATTAATATGCAATGCCTAAAGCTGTTCTTGTCACATTTATTACCCATCTTGCTGGTTCTACACAAGTTGATAGTTTTCTGTTGAATTTGTAAAAGTGAAGTCACTAACATGTTCCTTGTTCTAAGCATAACATGTTAAATTATACAGGTTTACCAAAGTCTAAAGTAAATGAGAGCACTGAAAATGTTTTCTACTGCATGAATCTTACGTGATGAGTTGAAATGGAATTTATCTTACCTTGTTGTGGTTATTTGAAGATAGGTATCTAATCTAAGTTATGAATTTAATCTCCGTAGGTAGTCATGGGAGAGAGGATGGGACAAATTGTCCTCTGAAAATGCCTCTCTCCTCACAGACTACAGAGGGATCCCAGTCGATTTGCGGAAACGAACAATGAATTTTCTTATGACTAAAGCTAAGAGGGATTAAAGTTTGTTGTTGGGAAATGGTAAACAGGAAACTTTTCAACAAGAAAAAAGCCAGAAACAAGTAATAGTACTGTGAGGTTATGATTAGCCTACCAGCCGTTTGGCTGACAATGCTTCGAAGAAGATTGTTGGAGGACACAGGCGCAGAGTCCGTACTGATCATCTGCCTTTGGGAACAGATCAAGAGCATGAAAACGTGTCTATCAAATTGAGCCATTGATATCCAAACTGCAGAAACGACATAGACAAGCTCAGGACCTGTAACGGGATGCTCAATGTGACTTTAGGAAAAGGAACGAATGCAGACAAAGATGAGTGAGGATGAAAAATTATGAGGTTAAAAATACATGGAAGAAAGACAAAAGCAAACATGATACTGCAGAAGTGACCAGTTGGAGGAAGCAGGTGGATCTGGGCTCCTACCTAACTCTTCTGCATCCCAGAGGACCAGAAGGACCTCAGTCTCCTCGCTCCCCAGAGCAGAGCAGCATTGTCTCCTTGTACCACTGACCACAAATATCCTAAACTGCGCATGCGGCCTTTGCTGCTGTGCCCTCCCCTATGCCAAAGTTTAGATGTTGCCTATTATTTCTCCCATGTAGAAGATCTGGGTTTTGGTTCCTTATGATGCAAAAGGCAAACAAAAGAGAAAATCTGGAGGCATTAGAAATGCAGAATTCCACAGGGTGGCCCTAAAGAGAGTGCTCCGGGAAAGTGGCACGGCAGATCCTGACCCTGTAACCTCATTTCTGTGTCATCCTGGCTGACCTCTGTAGATACTTTGTCTGTGCCTTGCTCAGTATTTTCTCAAGCAGACTTCGGTCTCCAGCCTATAGTCCTTGGCACTGCCCATGTGATGGAGAGCATTGTAATGGGTATATAATTTTTGCTTAGAAAAGAATAAAAATCCTCCCCAAAAATATATTCAGACTACTCCTGCAGCAAGCTAAGATACCATAAACTTTTTGATAACTAAATCCATTTGGTCCTTTATCTCTCCCCTCAAATCATTTCCCTTAATATTAGACAAAACTACAGCACAATAAAAAACAATAATGGTCAGGCACTTGGCTTAATAAAAGAGTCTTTTGAACTGCTATTATAACATAGAAAAGAGGTCAGCCATTTCAGCATAGATCTTAAAGTTAGCTGGAAATATTTGTAATATTAGCAGAAGAATCAAAGCTGCTTCTCTGCCAGCCATGCTGCAAATAAGGATGCTGCAAGTAAGGACTTTAGAAGCCCCAGAGGACTCTGCTTTAATAAGCGAGTCATCTAAAAGCACTGTTGCAGACAACCAGAGGGTACAAAATAACCCAGACCAGAAATGATCTGACTGCAGAGAGACATTGGAAGGCAACAGGTTCTCTCTAGACAACGGCATAAAAACTGAGACAGTTTTGAAAAATAAGCATTTATCATGCTGCCTTTTTAGTTTCTGTTTCATGGTTTGGTTGGGCTTTTCTCTCCCATAAAAGTTCATCAGAACCATTAAAAGAAGAAATCGAGTGTTATTTGCAGGTTTTGTTTTTGTTGTTGTATGAAATTGAGAGCATACTGTGCTATAAATAAAAGCTTGTAAGTAAATTCCCAGCACATTAAAACCTGCCTAACAGGAGATTAAGATGGTCTGAAGTCACTGACTCAGATCATAAACAGTGCCGCCGTTAGCTGAAATGATTAATCACTGTGGTATGAAAGAAAAGAGGAAATTTGTTAAAAAATAAGCAGGGGGCAGGATGCTAACTCCAGGGGCACGCTGATTGGCTCTTTAATAATGTATAACGAAGCGCGTGCCAGATCAAAAGCAAATCACATGCAGCTGGCAGAAAATGAAATGGCATTAAGCAAAGTATTTGTCTAGCCACGAGGCTATTTAGGAAACCGCTGTCTATTAATGTAATGTCTATTAAAGATTTTCAAATTAATTTTTGCTCATAGAAGCCCCATAAATAAAACATGGTATATGCATTTTGTATATATGCACTCACGCATATGGGGATATCCATATGTATGCATTATATATTATAAATACCACAAACATTTAGTCATAACTTTGCAAAGTTACCAGGCATTATTAGCAGCTATTCAGGCCAATTAAATCATCTTCACATGCGTATTTTAATTGTTACTGTGTGTGAGTGTGTGCTGAATAGTTGTTACTTGGTTGTGTTATGATACTATTTTCGCTGTGTCAGAATTGGACAAAAATCGATGGCAGAGGGAAGACAAGAGAGGTGCACTGATGTCACATCCCTGTTCCTCACAGTTTACTTTGTTGGCTTTTAAAATCTGGAAGGGACACGGCTGCCTGCTGAGCTCCTTCAGCTTTGAACGGGTCAGCTCAGCAGCAGCCGTGCGAAGCCAGGGAGCGATGCTTACGCAGGGAGGTGCTTTTCCATCAGCAGTCGGTTTTTAAGACACTGATGTGCCCATCGGCGGCTGAGGCTAGGCTTGTGCAGAAGTCCGGAGTCACGCGCTTCTGCATCTCGGCGCAGCGTGGACCTGTTTTTAATCCAGTGGAAGGCTGAAGCGCAGTGCCTGGCCTGAAACCCCAGGGCTGTCCCTCTCCAGCCCCACGGTCGAACCCTTAGGCTGGAAACGTGACCCTTTGCTGTGCCTCCTGGGCTGCTGGCTTGGGCTTTTCTGCCTCACCAGAGGTCTGGCTCCAACAGGAGGGAGCAGGCAGCGTTCCCTGCAGAAACCTAGCGCGGTCTGAAGGTCTCCTGGGGAGCAGGAGCCACCTGAGGCTGACGAGAGCCTGCAAAGTCCCCGCTCCCGAGGTCGACCCGAGCAGCGGAGTGCCGACCAGCCTCTCTGCTGTCTGCGCTCTCCGCCGCTAAATATTTGAAAGGCAGCGTTACTCTGTGCCGTTACACAATAAGCGATACTGCTTTGCTGTCACGCCGCCCCATTCTTGTCACCGCACAGCAGAAACCATCAGCTGATGCGAGCGGCACGCGTTGGGAAAAACAGAGCTCACGCAGACTGGCAGCCCCGTGCCTTTCTGCAATTACCAACAACAGTTCTTTTCTGTCACCGCTTACTAAAAACATGGCATAGCTACTGAAATAAGTGAGCACTTAAGGGAAACCCAGACCTTTTATATCTGCCACTTATTTCCTGATTATCTTCCTGGAGGTCAGGCCCTTCATTTTGACACTTAATGAATAAAATGCCCACGTTGCAGGAAATGGGATAATGAATTGTGAAAAGACATAATCAGCAATGACTAAATAATTAAGGGAATTGAAATGTAGAGTCATGTGGGAATGTATTAATAATAACATGATTTTTCCATATGCTAAAAAATTCTGTCTGTTTTTAGAAAATCAGTCATCACACATGCTCTGTGGCAAAAAAAAAAATTAATGTAGACTAATAGGAACTGTAATTAGATGTTCTGCTTTTAAACAGCTGAATAAAAGATGAAATCATATAGAAAGTATATTTAGATACAAGCCAGAAAGTAAACTGATTATTATTCATAGTGCTGTTAATAGGAGCAGTAATTTATGCATCTAGTGGGAATCATGTTAGGCAATTAGGAAAGGGAGTCACACTTGACTTCCCTTTATGCATTTACATATTTATATATTTTTCTCTATCTTGCCAATGTCTCCATCTTTCCAGTTACCTTTAATCCACATAACTGCCTAGAATAATACCTTTTACAGTGAAATTCTCTGTTGGAGTTCAGAAGTTGGCCTTCACTTAGATTAAAGAAAACCGCACAAGCTTCTCTTTGATCATATTTGTCTCTTGACATTGGACTTTTGCAGGTCCCCGGTACTACATGAAGAATGGGACTTTTTAATTTCTCTCAGCACTTCACCTTCAAAGGCTTGCAGCAGAAATTATCATGGCAGTTGGACAGGATTGTGCACGCTTCTGCTCCCCTCTGTCTATGCTACCCTCTCCCTGCTTACTCAGGACTCAGGTTCAATTGCTTAGTCTCTGTAGCCTGCTCCTAACAAAACCTGGGATCCTATAATTCAACACACTGCCAGCACTGAAATCCCAAAGATTTTTATTTTGGTTCTGGTTGGCATTGCTGTGTTTGTGGAATATATGATCCTTTATATATATTTAGTAATTTCAACAGTTCAATGCAAGAATGCTTTATGCTTATTTTGTGCAACAACATGGTTATTGTTTTCATCCAAAATTGTCCTAGTGTCTAATCACGTGTTAATGCAGACTCTCAGCCATCCCATCAAATGTGGGTCAGCCAGAGAGGGTCACATCGCCAGATATGTTTGAACAGATGGGTGGGCTGAGGTACAGAGAGCCGTTGTGTTTTGCTCAAGGTAAAAAAGCAAGTCAGCGGCAGGGCAAAGATTAAAATTCAAGGCATGAGATCAGTGAAGGATTAAGTGCCGTCTTCATCTGCTTCATTTCCAGACATATATAACACGTACCTCAGATAATCTGCAGGTATCACAGGTTGGAAATATTCAGCACATAACTCTCAAAAAGGAAAGGCAGGGAGACTCCCCAAGGACAGGGAAGGGACCTCAGGGAGGGGTGGACCAGTGGGTGGGAGAGGGAATTCTCCCACAGGAGCCATGCTGCTGCTGGGTTGCAGGGCTGTTTCACAGCTGACCTGCCACCATGAGTGCTCAGGAACAACGCAAGGTGATAACCTGACCCAAGTGCCCACTCCCAGCAGAGAAGCAAAGTCTCCTTTTTCGTCTCTGTGCAATGCCGACCTGGGCAAAACTGCCCCATAAGCCAGAGCCCGCTTACTCCCAGCTCTGTCTGAGATGACTTCCCAACTAGCCTTGTAACACATTACCAGTCCTAAACTTTGGGTTATTCTGGCCTGGTTTTACTTGCCGTGTTCTTCTGCTAAGGCCATTCTTCTCACCGCTTTGCTGGTGGTTGAGGGAAAGTGCTTCAGAGGGAACGTGCCGGAGCGTCCCCTGCGCGCGGGGCACTCTTCCCCACTCGGTCTGTCCCCCTGCAAGCCATCCTAGTGTCTTGGCACGGCCCTCTGGCTGCAGGGCTTGTGTTTTGGCTGCGGACCATCTTTTGTAATTGGGCTGGCGAGCGCTGCCTCCGCTCCCGCTCGAGGCCCAGCTGCTCCCCCACCACCCGGGCTGCAGATGTCCCCACCAGCACCCGGCAGCTCGCCCTCTGACGGTCCCCTCCTTCCCCCTGTCCTGCCAAACTGTCTTTGCAGTACTACTTTTAGCAGATGTTATTCAATAACGATCCGGTCTTTGGCACACCCTGCCACCCTCCTCCCCTTTCCCGTTTCGGAGCTGGGAAGCAGGATGTACTCCATCAGCAAGATTGTGTTAAGCTACAAGCCACAGAAAAAAGTGGTTAAAAGCAGTAAATGCATTCCCATGCATTCCAATAATGCTATTTTTTATCAGACAGAGGGTGATTTTAATTCGCCCCCCGTAAGCATCCACGGTGCGTCTCCCTTCCCCGGCCATCCTGGGCGTTGCACGGGTCTGGCTCATTGCATTTGTTCTCTGTCAAAGTGCAATATCTTGGGATGGATTCTGCAGGCTTAAAATAGAAACATTCCTGCTTGCTGCTGCTGATGTATCATTGGGTAATCATTAAATAAATTCAGTGTTTTACTGCATTAACAAAAACACATGATTGTTTAACAGAGTATATTACAGAAGATGGAGGCTTTAATGGTCTCTATGGATTTTTAGTTTGTAAGAGTACATTATGAAGCTGTCTTGGTAGGGTGCTGTTTTCATATGTGAAAGAAGTTACTGGCGTTATACATCATTTTTATATCTTGTTGCTAGGCAACATATCATAGTGCAGTTATTGCAAAGGTGTCTGCTTCCTCGTTAAAAATCTTCATGTTGCTCCTTAATTCTGCAAAATTAGCTCTGTTATTGATCTTATCCTGCTTCCTTGGATATCTATTGATTGAGGTTTCATCCGTTAGGTTTTGGAGAAATATAACAGGTTTTTTATTAACTGAATTTGGGATTGAAACCTAAAGCATGTGCATTAGTGCTAATCTTTAGTTTCCCCCTTCATTGCAATTTGTTTTCATGCAGGGAGCCGTGTGTTTCCATTCACTTGGGATTCAAAATCAGAAAAGTAATTTGAGTGGTGGTGTATTTAAGATATGGCCTATGACAGCGAGGCTTAAAAAAACAGCAACCACAAAAAGCAGGGGCTACCTAGGGTGTTCTGGGAAAGATCTAAAAATTCCCTTGAAAACTCATTTCTTCGTCTCTTTAAAATAATCCGCGGTTCCTGCTTCAGCATAGTGCTGTTGCGAACTTCTGCTATATTAGCATTTCCAAATCTGGGGGCAGTTTTGCCTCAGCTTGGGTCAGGCTGTGCAAGATTTGGCGCTTTACAGGACCAAGCTGACTTCATCGCCTCACTTCATTCTCGCCTGGAGAAGGCAAATCTATTTCAGAAAAACGCAATTGTAATAACAGGCAGTATCGCTCACAAGTATCTTCCGCACAACAAAATAACATTTTTTTTTCCAAGTGCCAGCATTTATTCCCTTCATTACCACTCCTCCCGAGCTTCCTTGAGTTGGAGAGCTGTCTGCTGGGGCCATATGTGCTCCCCAGAGGCAGGGGTGGCTCTGGCACGTGTGTCCCCCAGATGCCTCTGCAGGCTCATGTGGAGCCAGGGCACGTGGATGGGCTGCCAGCACCAGGCAAGGGGGGAACTGGGGGCTTCCACAGACCTCCGCATACAGCAAATGGCTCTTTATTATCCCCATCCCTCATACCTTTGTTACTAGCATATTGTAATTACTTTCATTAACCAGACTTAATGCAGTGGGGGTTGGTATAGCTACTGTTCATTTTGGGGCAAATGGTACTATTATAATATCAGGTTTTAATTAAGCTGGTTTGGATGAAAGCTGGCATGCTAAAAGCATTTAAAAATGCTGTTCCTTGGTACACACCCACACAACAACAACCAGTAAATCAATGGGATTTCATCAAACTTCTCCCTTGGAAGCTATCATTTGGCATGTGGTATCAGGGCAGTTATTTCTGAAGGCATGTGCTCCAGAGGAGAGGAGTGAAAGAAACATGAAAGAAGTTCATTCTCTCATTTTTTAAGCTGTAGAAGAGTTAAAAATAGATATAAGACTTTGTTATGCTCTAAAGCCTATTTTTAAGGAAAAATGTGCAAATAATTAATTTATAATGGGACCAATTAGTTCTGTGAAGATGAAGATTCTCTTTGTCTTTTAATAGATGAAGTTGTAAATGAAAGAAAAGAAATTGCAAAGGCCAAAATGTTTAAATTCACAATGTGCTTTCCTAAAAAATGTCTGCAAATAATTTTGACAACACTTTAAAACTGATAGTTACCTGTTCACTCTTGAACAACTGCCTACATGCAGATTTCACTCCTGGAACACGCCAGGCTATTCCTGAATGGCCATGTGGCTCTATTTGCGACCCACCTGCTTCCATGTAACTTGCAAGGGAAGGGATAGGGTGGCCTCAGACTACTCTTCCAGTGCTTCTAACTACACAATTTGCCTTTAACATTTGGGCCCCTGGAATTGTACAACAGCTTTAGCTCTGTTCCTCCAACATAATTAGTGAAAACATTAGCATTGTTTTCCCACTAACGATTCCTCTGCTCTGCATCATGGGCTGACCCTGATAATAGCGAGTGATGAATATCCAACCTGACCTGGTCTTATTCCTTCCCCCCATCTCTGATCTCTCTGAGGAGACACTGTTAAAATGGATGTAACTCACTGTAGTCCAAGAAGTATTGCCAGCGTCCAGGGGAACCTTCCTTCCATTTCAGAGAAGAAAGGAATTTGGGGAATCAGCCTCTCTTTTAGTATCTGTTTATCCATAAAGTCATATTTTGTTTGAGCGGTTTTGCCAGTTGATCTCTTGTTAGCTCCTTTGGTCTGTATAAAATACCCTGCAAAGGTGATTGCATCCCCTCATGGCCAATGAACTCAGTTATCAGTCAGAATCAGCTTAACTGGATGATTGTTTCATTCGTGGGAAATTTCTGCCGTAGGTAGCTGAGTTGGCTCAGTTAATCACCTCTTGTTTCTCTGTGCAAAAGGCAGAGAATTTCTCTCTTAATCCACATTCAGATTAAAGAATTAACCGAGACGGTGCCACGGGACAACAAAAGCACATCTGTAAGCAATGAAAAATCTGTTACTTCTCACCCGACAGCTCCAGAATAAAATGGAAGATACTCCAGAACAAAACAGAAGACGAGCCTCCAACTCATGCCACGTCATTTCCCATACCTACATTGTACATTATTTCACTGGTTTATAAAAAAATCGGCACTGGTGTCCAAATGGACTATAGATCCATTGGCTCTCATTGCTTCGAAAAGGCTGTCCCTGGTGGTCAGCAGGCCAGACGTGCAGCAGGATTCCCCGTTGGCCTCCTCTCCCAGCTACCACAGTATGTCTCCTCATGCTCATCTGCCGGTGGCCAGCTCAGGAGGTGAAGTGACAGCCTCCCTCCGAAACTCACCGGCAGGCATGGAACTGCAAACCACCCAGTCCCCACTCCAGGACTGTTCAGGTGCTGACAGGCAACCTTGGCCCTGTGCTGTTACAGCCACAAAACACCTTACCTGGGTCCTGGGGAACAAGGGTTTTTTTCCATATTGTCAAGGAGACACATGTCCTTCAAGACGATGCATATTTCTGGCTGCCACCCACTGGCATGGTCTGTAAAATGCCCTACCCCATCAACCCAGCTTTTCAGGGCTTTGCAGGGATTTGTGGATGAAAATATCTCTGTGACCAGGAAGAGCCATGTTACCAATTTCTATTTGCTATGCACCTCATTAAAAAAAAAACTAGATGTTTTACTCCAATAAATTCTCTGCTTCCCCACTCATTCTCTGGATGCCCATAATTCTTAGACAGCTCAAGTAGGCAGGATCAGGATAATTTGTTTCTCCAGTGTGATGAATCTGCCAGCCCTGTCTGTTGCCTTTCTGTGAATCTTAGTCTCCCAGAACCAGAGCCAAATTTGACACCTGGTGCCAGCCAACACTTGATAGTCTGAGGTTTTTCGGCCAACACTCTTTAAAACATCTTAGCGCCAAGTGCAGAACCCTCTACAAAGCTGAATTTAAGAAGTGTATGGACTGGATTGCTTCCCAGCAGCTCTCTGATCAGCTCAGTGAGAATGCATCTATCAGCTTTGTTGTTGGAGCCCAACAGCAGGGTCTCACCAGCTCATGTCACGATGTCTTTGGTCTTGCCATTTTAATTTCAGTCCAGGTTGTCAGTGGAAAAAAAAAAAAAACAAAACAGAAGGAACGCTAAGCCAATCTGCAGCTTCAACCAGGGGATGCTTTTGCTGGCATCCATTTTCCTATATTGTCAAATATGGCATTTCTTGGCCCTTGCTGGTCTTGCCCCCAATTTATGTATCATCTCTTGGTTAGGATACAGAGGTGGATGATGCCTTTGATCAGCCCACTTATTAAACGTGCTGTGATACTTTTAGGAAAAAAGAGAAAATAGCAAATATGCCTAGTAGCAGCTGGGCTGCCAAAATACTGTTACATAATCTTACTGAGATTAAGACAATTTTGCTAGTCAAAATTAAGTAATTGTTTCCTTGTGTTGCTTCCTCTGTCTGCATCCATCTTGAGTTTCATCTCATGTATTTGGACTGCCAGCGCTTTGGGGCAGGAACTGCTCTTCCAGTGTCTGTGTGGGGCGCTTTGTTGAGTGGGTCCAGACCAGAGTCTAGACCATAACTAGGCGTTTACACCTCCCATTCACAATTATCATGTAGTTTCGCATCCCAAAGTAAGATTATTTGCAGAGACCTTGTGTCCCTATCTGGGAGGGACCCTTCACCTTGGCGTTTCAACATGGCTTGCAACAGCCTGAAAGGAGCCTTTCATAGAGACTAGTGGAGAGATCCAGGACCTGTTGGCTTGCCCACCCCCTGCCTCACCCTTTGAAGGACAAAGTTCAGCCCCATCTGAAATTGTTTCCTAAATTCAAAAGATTCTGAGAGGTCCCAAATCTTAGGTCCCTTTGCCAAAAATTATATAGCTGTAGCTTCACTTCTTATGAGGCATTTCTCTCCACAAGGGTATCCCCACCTTATCAGGCCATTCCAGCTCCAGGATGGAGTTCCCCGCAGGTTCTTACTATGTCTTCTGAAGGTATAGAAGTGAATCTTTAAAACCTGCATATCTGGGGAAAAAATTATAATTACTTTGGCACCCTATAGCATTCATTCTTCTGAGAGCTTTCAATAAAGACCAGGCACAGTGTGAGTTCAACACTGCAAATGTTGTGTTTAGATGAACATGTCACAACCTACAGATAGTTTGAAAGACTTCTGCAGATCTCACATTGATCTCCATCAGTTTAGCCTCCTCCTTGTTTTCTTCCCCAAAATCTCAGTTCACTCACAACAAAGACAGTGAGATGTCATTTAATGTGTATAACATTGGCACATTCAGGTGGTCCCCCAAAATTGCTCAGGTGTCCATTCTGAAGTGGTTAGAAGCCAATTTATTCCTATGCAGACTTGTCCAGGTAAATTTTGTGCTGTATTCCTATTTCCCAAGGGTTACTAAAGAGTATCCTCCAGACAGAGCCTGTTCTCCTCCGTTTGCTGAGGTACTCAAACGTGCTTCCTAACCCTTTGTTTATTCATTTACTTCTCCAAGTCCTCAATTCCAGTTGGTGAATCAGAGACCAGTGCTGATAAAGTTGTCCCCCGTTGTTCTTTGGGTAAGATTTCTCCTCCCACATCTGGATTTAAAATGCACCTTGTTCATTACCAAGAATGGGGTATCTGTGGACCAGCACTTGGAGGAGAGGAGCAGCTTCCTCGGCACTAACTGTGGTTTTTCACAAAGTTTTCCACACAGACTCTGTGACCCACCTCCCCTCCTCCCTGACTTGGAGCCCAGTGCTCTGGCATACCTCACTGGTGAGGTACCAAGCAGTAAACGGCCTCCCCATGACAACCTCACTGCTGGTGCTCCCGAAAGGGTCTGGATGGGGATGGTGCACCTGGGGCCACCTCAGGTGTTGCCGCCGTAGAGCAAACCAATGTCTCCTGCACCAGAAACTTGCGCCTGGAGCAAAATCTGTGTGGACAGCCCCTCTTCAAGAACCACAGTTAATGTCAGGTAAGTTACCTTTTTTTCCCCCTCATTCTGTAATTAGGCATCCCAATTATGTAGTTTAATCTAATTAAAGTAATGATGCAATTATACAATAAATGATACATAATCGGCATGCAAAAACCTGTGTAAGTATTATTTAACCAACAGAGCAAATTCTAGATGAACCTTTTCAGTCTCTTAAAAGTGTATCATTTTAGCAGCCAGCTTGAGGAAGGGATTTTGCACTCAAGCATTTTTAAATCCTTACTGCCACTAGTAAAATGACATTTTTTTCCTATTTATGGGCATTCAGCTTCCATTGACTTCAACGGGAGCTGTCTCTGAGCACCCATAGACAGAAGTAAAGTTTAGGGCCTCTGAAAGACTCACCACAAGTATCTCATCCAAAGATGGCAAAGTGCTAGAAAGCCATTTCAGGAATGCCTAATACTGGATTGCCTGCTGTTAGAGATGATTAAAAAACCCAAAAACTCATTGTCAATTGCAAGAGAAGACAGCTCTGTGATACCTGTACCAGTACTTTCTCAGCAAGCTTTACCACTTACGATCTTTTTGTTCAAAAATTAATTAAAAATTACTTTCTCATTATCCAGAATAACTGTGCAAAATGTGCATATTACATATACACCACACTTAAAGATGTATAAACTAAGCCTTAGCTGTGGATCCACCCCAGGTCTCGTGCACCAAAATCATGAGAATGTGCAGGTGGGTGCAGGAGTCCTGGCTCTAATGGCCCAAACAGGAATCTATTTTTCTGTATTGGCTCATTTTTCTGAAATAGATAAACTGAGAAGCATATGTTTCATTATATGAGGATGTTAGCTGTATCTGTAACAGCCAAAGACCCATGTTCTGAAATGACATCAGAGACCTGGGGGCTTGTCTGATAAGAAATGAGATTTCTTCTCATCCTTGGATAATATTTCCTTTAACCTACTCCCCATGCCCTTACTGTTGTGCAGTGAACTGTGTACCCTGTATGGCTTTTTCCCACCAGTGATGTGCCTGAATGTCAGCGATATTTTACCCTTGTTTTGGAAAGCACTGTGGAATAAAACACATCCGCATTTATATAACACTCTATAATTAATCCAGCGTGTCTGGATGTGTGAGGAAATGAGAATGGCCTGTCCCTTTCTTTGTCTCTGTTGCATAACTCATGCTTTAAACTAGGTGCATTATCTTGCGAGATGATATATAGCAAGTTTGTTCAAAATACCCCAGTAGCTGTGTCAGTAGAACTATTCACAAGCAGGGAAATTTCAGAGGAAAATGTGAATGTTCTGTGATAAGCAGTCACTTGGGCTTTTTTTGTTGTTGTTTTTTTTTGCATGATTTGCTGCTAAGGAGCTAGTTTTAAGTGTTATTACCCATGTGTGTGGAAGTACAATTTTGAGTTGATCCATATTGTCTTTAATGCCAAAATTGCTAAGAAAAACTTTTTTAATTTGGTTTCAAATTCAAATATGATGGTTTTACTGTTATCTTTTAATTGTTAGTATTCATATTGCTAGTATAAGTGTTTATATAATCTTTTTCATGATAGACACTGAAAATATGTAAAAAAAAAAAGCCTACGACTGAACAGTTGCTCATTCATAGTCATATAAATTCAGTTCCACATACAGAAGTCACTGAGAGCCTGCACATATGGCCCACAGTTTCCAAGCTTAAGAAGAACTCATGGGTGCTTAGGTGACCCTTTAATCACTGGAAAGGGTCACGCAGAGACCATCTCTGTCTTCCAACATTTTTCTTCCACCCACTTGGTGGTTTCAAACTGAATGTAAGGCAGTTGCTTCAGAAACAGAAAAAAAAAGGCATTCACGTGCCTTTCTTGGGTGAAATTCTCTCATTGATGGGCTAGAGAACATCGGTAGGTCCATTCAGTAACAGATATCTGGAGACTGAAAGAAAGCAAGGTAAATGCAGCTAAAAGTTACGGGAAAATTCAGCAGGCACAATACTGCACAAAAAACCTTCAAACTGTTTATATTCCATGGAAAAAATCAACATAAAAAACTAACGTCCAGTTATTTTACAGCTCTGCTTACATTTATTGCTAACAGAAGTCTCTGTAATGTAGCTCACAGGCAATACCATTGTGCTAATTTTCCACCAATCTTTGTCTTCATTGTTTTAGCAGTAAACTCACCCATATATGACGTAGGAACTTGAGCTGAATTTGCCAACAGTTTGGTAATTCTGATAGGCCAGGGGCTGCTTGTCTTCGGTCAAGATACAATAACAGCCAAAGTACAGCTGATCTCATATTGCTGAGTGTGATTTAAAGGAAAATCTTTGAAAGAAGTATAACTGCCTGAATTACTACTCTTTTATATGTTTTTAAATGAGAATGTAAAGGCCAAGGGCATTTTTTCCTATTTAATACTATTAAATCCATCATTAAATCTCTCACTGAACACTGGGTGAATTTAACGGTGCCCTCAAGTGCCGATACTGATGCTTGACTGTGTTAATATTGTTGTATATACAGATACAATAAATAACACTTAGCTAAGGTAGTATTAGCAACCTTATTGGGTATATCAATACAAATAGCTGTACTAATGAGATTAAGCATCAGAAACCAATGGTGATGTGAATCTAGGCACTGGGGCTAAAATATGCATAGGGATTCAACGCATTGAACCTATCAATAAAACCAAACAGACTCTACTAAAAGCTTTACTGCTAGTTGGCATTAAAGGATTAATTTGAAAGTACAGTTTTTATCTTTTCTCATCTCACTTTATAACATGCTCTGTCTTAAAACTTCAGCCTGTCTTGCACACAGGTATTATGAGTGTTTCTATTTGCTGAACAATTGGCAAAGCCCCTGGCAGGCCACTCTGCTTTGCCTTGCTGTAACCAGAGTTCCCTTTGGTTGACGTAACTCGGTACTGGGGATGGCTGGGTTTGTACCACTGGTATTTTTTATGCCTGGTGTTCTGAACACAGAGTTGCATTAGTTGGGTCACCTCTAGATCATAGTTTCTCCCCTCAACATAGACCGGTTGGATGCCGTTGCCTTTCCCATGCAGATTATTTTAAGCTGCCTGGCATAGTTCCAGGATCCCATTTTTTTCACACAAAAAGCATGAAATGTTCATGATTACAGTACTCTTTTACCACTGTAGTAATCTCCAACTGCCTGTTTCATTTTGAGGGTGTTCCTTATTTGTGCTTTTATTGCTGGTAGGGAAAAAAGCTCTATGTCATGATCTTTCTTGTGATGGGATTCTACGTACTCTAAAGCTTTGAAAGATATATCCACTGCTTTGTTTTACTAAGAAACTTTTTCAAAGTAAAAAAGCAACTGACCTAAAGGAGTACCTTTAATCAACAGGGTTGAAATCTTTCCCTGGGTAGGAAAGTCACTGAAGGCTTATGTGGGAACTAATTGATACACAGACATTATGCGGACCTTCTCATTGCCGTAAATTGCAGTTTGATGGTTCTTAGAAGAGAAATCAAAATAAATTAACATTTGCTGCCACAAAACAACCTTTCATGACTTTTAATATTTTAAATTTCCAATGCTAAGGCAGCTGTTCCTGATTCCCTGCTCTCTAAAAAATAAGTAACCTAATTAAAAAGTGGTAATGATATGTCCTCTTTCCTTTTTCTTTATGTATTACTTTAATTTTTCCACATGATTTCTATGAGGTTAAAAAAAATATATATACAGCCTCATTTTTTTAAATGACAGCAAAAGAATGTTAATTTTGCTGTAAAGTGGATAAGTAAATCATGTGTAGTTAAGAGCTCAAAAATAAACAAGCATTTGTAACCATCTTACTTCCTTGCGTGCCTCTGTCACGATGCAGCCTATAATTTCATAATCACCTACTGTTTGCTGGCAAACATCTTGAGGAGTGTTTTAGAGAGTTGTAAAAACTTTTGTTAGCATCATTTTTCATAACATTCTAGCTGTAAAACCAAGCTGTCTTTGTACTGACAGTCTGGTACAACATCAGCAGAGAATGCCTAGAAATGGTGAGGTAGTGTGATACACTAATCCATGTAGGCTTTCTGTGCATACAGGTGTTTCATCAGTTCAAGTTTAGTTGTTTCATTACCAGTCTACGTACAAACTGTTTCAAAGATCTATTTATTTTTCTTTCCATTCATTTAATTTGGTTTTAACCAATTTAGACAAATCTAAGTGTATTTGGTTTTAGTTAAAGTGGTTTAAAACCATTACTTTTTTCTAATAGATGCAAATTTCTTATGCAGACAATGCCTACAGTAATAAATAAGATACTAGTGTTACTCTGCTTCTTAATGAAATAAATGGTATAATGGATGAAGCCAGAACATGTGCTTTAGGAGCAGAGTTAAGGTTTCAGTGTATCTTTTCATACCTTCTACTATTTTTTCCAAGTGGAGTCGCGGAATGGCGATGTCACCCTCGGTACCGTTTGTGCCTGGACAGGGATTTTCCTAAGGGATCTTCTGACTCAAGAGTCTTTCAACCTTAATTCCAGTTTTATGTGTTTTAGCTCGTAATAATAGTACGGTACTTACAGAGATTACAATGGTGCTGGGATGCTTAATTCAGGTTTGCAGAATACCTTGCAAATGAAAGCCAGTGTGTACAATAAGCACTAAATACTGTTTCAGGGCTTAAAGCAGACAGAGCTTGAGACAAAGTTAGCTTTGAAGAACCCACTTAATATAAACACTAGATAAGTGCGAATTGCACATCTAAAGTACAGTCTCCTCCAATGCTCCATGGGCATATTTGCAGCTTGAGAGAAACACAATTTAAAATCAGTTTTAACAAGAAATGCCAGATTGCCTAGGGACAACCGGGGCAAACAAAGGGGCTCTCCCTGCCTCCGACAGCTTCCCAAAGGCCACCCCATGTGTAGGCGGAGAGAAATGGCAAGCGCTGTTTTGTGCTTCTGGCACTGGCTCCTGAGAACATGATGGTGAGTAGCGGCAGCCCGGGCGGGCTCCCTGCCTGTGCATAACGCCCTCGCAAGGTCTCCCAGAAGCACCGTGCTGCTGGCAAGCCGAACATCTTTCTACATAGCAAC
The DNA here is from genome assembly GCF_000737465.1 of Haliaeetus leucocephalus. NCBI lineage: Eukaryota > Metazoa > Chordata > Aves > Accipitriformes > Accipitridae > Haliaeetus > Haliaeetus leucocephalus. The sequence goes on from NW_010972931.1 coordinate 7,547,868, forward strand.
AAGGGACTGGCCTCAAGCCCTCTCCCCACCCTTGCCAGTCTTTCCAGGGCGCAGGTCTGGATCTTTTTTCTGAGGCTGCCGCAGTAGGAACCTGCAGCCTGTGGAGTGCAGGGACTGTGATTGTGCCAGCTCCGCAAGCAGCGGCATTGCCCCGTGTGCTCACACTCTGATTGGCCCCATCACAGGACTTCTCTTCTATACATCCAAAACAACCTGCAGGTTAATGTAAAAACACGGTATGTTTGTACCTGCTGATTTGTTGCTTTGGCTCTGCAAAACAGATAAAAATTATTATAACGGGAGCCCAGCGTGCTCTGCTTACCAAACCCTTTACTGTGATGCAAAAGGCTCTGATTATCTGCTTTTACCTAAATAAGCCACGCAAAGACTGGAACATAGCAGCAGGACTTGGGTCTTATCACTTTCCAGGCTTTATTTTTGCCTTTGCTCTCAACAATGAAGCCTCCAGCCTTGTTGCGTTCAGTTTGCATTGGCCAGGGTTCACAGTGTGCACGGATGGGGGTCTCAGAAGTGCTTGACGGACTTTGGATGGAGAATGAATCCACTGGGATTTCTCTCCTAAATTCTTCAGCTATTTTGAGGAGTCTTCCAGCACATGTTTTCTTCCTCTTTTCCTATCCCATATGCTTTTGACACACATTTTGGACAAAATCCTTCAAAATCAACACGGGAAGATGTCAAAAAGGAAAGGAAATCACTTCACCCATCTAAAATACTGTCAGATGATCTTGTCCACAAAAGTTTCTGTCAATTCACAGATCACTAAATTCAGCAGTTCAAGGTGCAGTAGTGGTTTTGAGGAGGTTCAACTACATGTTTTATCCTTGGTAGAGGATAAAATATCCCTGGTAGACAACCTCTACCATTGCACTGCGCAAGCTGTTTTGTGAATTAGTTTTTTACTGCTGACCAAGTCCCAAAGCTATCCAGTAATTTATCTAAGAGGGACTATCCTCTGAATCTCTGCCCACATGTGCTGGTATTTTTACCACTGTAAAAGTGAACAAAACCTGCTGCTCCTGGTAACTTCTGAACAAAATCATAGCCTAAGTATGCACAGTGCCATGTACATGCTACAAGATAGTGCTCATCCCAGAGTTATAACCTACATATACATATAGGAATTGGGCTACACATGGGGAAAAGGAAGGGCTATTAACTCACTTTTCCAAGTGCAGCAGGATCTGGCCAGCTTTTTATATTGCAAAGAGCCTTGGAGCAGGCCCATCAGCCTCTGGCTCTAGTACCAAGCCCCGCTTTGCCACCTCGCTGGATTTTTTTCCAGTGTGGGTGGCTGATTCTCCATGAGAATCTGGGTTGTTTGCCTGGGGAGCCCTGGAGGGAGGAGGAGGGTGTTTACACCTGGCTCCCACTTCTGGCCAGGGCTCATTCCCTGGGCCCCGGGGTGAGAGGCTGGTAGTATGGAGACCCTCTTTCGTCTATGCCTACCAGGGGAAGGAGGGCATTTGTGTTGCTGAAGACAACAGGAGGCAAAGAGCCACCCTGGGTAGTGGCTGTACCTACACAGACCTGCTGGAATATTGTTCTGCACACCCCAGTCCCGACTTCAGGGATCAAGGCTGGGCACCTGATGGAGAGCACCACAGCTCTCCTCTGCTGTCCGACTGCTCTTCCAGGCTGAGACAGAATCTAAAGGTGACTTTTTAGAAGAAAAAGATGATAGCCAGCCAGCTAACCTTCTCACTACCCACAACGTTAAAACTGGAAAACCTGATACTGGGTTGTCTACACGTTTAAGGAAAAAAATTTAGATAATCACAGATGACCTTTATGGAACAGCAGTGTCTTCTTAATGTGAAGGTCAAGCCATCTGCTTGACTCTCATCCTGATATGCAGATGGCCAAGGTACAGAAATGTGGTAATGCTCTCAGATTTGGAGATAGAGACATAACCTAAGAGATGGTCTAAGAAAAAGTATCAGGGCAGCCTAGCTGAAATAATATCACTGCCAGGAAGTCATCTCTGAATTCTCCCTCAACTGGTATGTGTGATTATAGCAACTAGAGAGGCCCAGCACTGAGCAAAATCTCTGTGCTAGGTGCCATACAAACATGTAAGAAATAAAGCTTTGCTCCAAGGGGCACAAGGCCAGACTCAACCCCAGCAGTTGGAGGCACTTTAGGACTGAATACAGCAACCTGGACTCCATCTCTAGACAACATAGAAAGTCACTTCCAGAGGGTGCTCTAGATCTTAGGTCCACTGATGCGCCCCATGCTGGAGTCTATCTTTCTGCTGACTATAGCAAGAGTGTAAGGCAGATGCCTTTATCATGTTGACCCCTCAGGTAAATCCCCAAGGTTAACTGTGATGAATCTGGACCTTATACAGTCAAAAGCAGAAGGTGACAACTATGGGCAATAGATTACTGATACATAAGGAAAGAGCAAACTTTTGTTTCTATCTTTTCTAAAACACAATGGAACATCCCTTTCTCTTAGTCACTGCTTTTGTGGTCAGTACCTAGCATTCACATGTGAATACAAATGGTTCACATGTCTTCTTGACTTATAAAGCCTGTATTGAGAGCCAAAAATGCTAAGGATTGTGATGGACTGAAAAAGAATTTCCAAAATAAAGAACAAGAATCCCACTTAGGTACGTTTTGGATGTGAGTCTGAATGGTGTTATTTTATCACCCAGTCTGACTAGCTTCCTGACCTGTGTAACAAGCCAGATAACAGCGCCATTCTCCCCTGTTTTGAGCCCATTATCTTGTATTTGGCTGAAACATATCATTCAGAAAAGCATCCTTTCTTGTTCTTAAGACTTCAAGAGATGAAGACAGGCATTTCTGTAGCACTGCCAGTTCATGAGATGTGTTCTTTTTTTCCTAACTTCAATTTTGCTTTTTGTCCTTCTATCCATTGGCTCATGATACAAGAAGTTAGTGGGTTTCATCTTTTCCTATTATTGTGAACTGACAACATTTTCCACTGAGACCTATTTGGACATTTTGTATACATGGACTCCTATTAAGCATGAGCAACCTTAATTTTTTTCAGTCATCTCTTGCGAATCCTGTTGAAGGTTGAGTAGAGGTTCTACCTTTACCTTGGGACACTTGACAGTTGGCTACAAATAAGTTATCTAAAAGTCATGTTAGAAGGTTTTTTTCCCCTATGAAGATGCTCATGCATATCAAGCATAGTAGCTCTTAGTCTAACAGGGCTGATGTCTGTAAATATCTGCGATCTTTTTTTGTTCCTTTTTTCACCTTCTCAGAATTTCCAGCATTTTGGAAAAAGTGTGGTCAAAGAAACAGGCTATTCCAGCATTGGCCTCACAGTTTTACTGTACTACTTGCTTCTCCATTTTCAAATGCACAATGATGGAACGAGCTCTTTGGGCAAGAGCATAAGATGTTGCGAGATTTTCAGTTGCTTGTCATCTGGTGATCTCTAACTCCTTTCTGGGTCCAGTGTCCCAGTCTATCAGGTATATATGGTATTCTTAATTTGTGGTCATCAGTTTGTCTGTGTTCAACTCTGTACACCTCTGTACTCTTGGCTGAACTGGTCTCTGTTGGCTTCAGCTATCACATTGTGGCACTGTGCTACTTCTAGAAAACAAACCATCAAGATTTAACATCTTTCTGTCAATTCAGATCTAGGAGGCACACGATGCAGCCCTGAGAACAGATGGTTGAATTCACAGACACTGAAGCACGCAGTGCTACACTGATTTCTTAATCTCATTCAGAATAAATGACTTGTGTATGAACAGATTCCCCAAGTTGTCAGAGCATCATAAACAAAATTGTTTGCTAATTGTAGTCAGCCACATCCATGCAAGGTTGTCCAGGAAGGATTTACACGCTGCTTTGTCTTGCAGAACCTCTCTGTGCTACAGCAGGGGAAAGGGAAGGAGAATCCCTGCCTTGATGCTCAGCTCCACAGTCTGAGGTCTCAGCCTGATGTAATTTTCACCTGTAAATTGAGCACATTTCATCTAATATCATTAAGAAACCACAAGGCTCTTGGAGCTACACTTTATAGAGCCACATCTGACAGCAATTTAACTTCTAATGCTTTAATTCTGACTTTTTTTCTTTCTATGGTCTTTTCTTACCCTCTCTATCATCTTTTCACACTGACCAAGAAGTTTGTTGTAGTAGCATAGAACAGAAGCTTTCTTCCTTCTTGTTATGCTTGGCAGCCTTCGCAGGTACGTTAGCCAAAAGACATTCTGGTAGCACCTTAAACCTTAACCCAGAGCACAAGGTATTTACTTCATGTAATGTCTGCCCGTAACTTGTGCACAGAGCACACAGGCACTACTGTGTTACTCATAAGTTTGTGAAGCTTGACGTACTCAATCAGTTGGCTGAACAAGCTGAGCTAAAATTATTAATTCATACCCACTGGTGAATCTCCACTGTAGTTGCACAAAAGAGCTCTTTGTACGAGCTGACGGGTTCCCAGGAACCAAGTAAGTCTTTATGGTGACACCAGTCCTCTTAAACTGGCTTCAGGAGTATGAAAGACTGGAACTAAGAACAAATTATGCCAAGCTGATGACCTGCTATTTCACCTTCTGTCCAGGGGGTGAACCAGGACCACTAATGTACCTATCAGAAAGCTTCCATCCTCCCACAAAATAAGAAACTTGAAAAATTTATCTAGTTTCAAAAAAAAACTGGATTTTTTTTTCCCTGCAAATCTTGCTTTGATGACCTCCTTACATTTAGCAGTGTAATTTTGTCTGGAACAAAGGGATGTTTATATTAGAACATTACATGCATTTGTGGCAAAGGTATTTCAGTATTGCTAATTATTTACCGTGACGGAATTTTTGTCTTCTCCAAACCTCAGATGTTTTCCTTAGTAAATGTGTCTGGTTTTTAGCTTTGGGCACTTTTTTGTCTGCTCCTTTGTCCGTATTAATACAATCATCCATCAAAAACAGGGTAAGACCCTGACCAGTGTCCTGGTCTTTATTTTCAATAGCCTTTGTTTTAATTTCTTGAAATGTTTCCAGAGCAATCCTGAGGCCACTACCATTGCTTTGTTAGCAGACTGCAGAATTAACATACTTGTTACAATCTCTGAAAATGTCGACTATGTGCATTTTTTCATTATTATCTGAAATCATGCAGAGATCTGGACCTTGAAGTATCCTAGGTCTTTTCCTTTACTCTTTCTCCTCCCCCCACTCCCAAGAGGCAGCTATTCATCTTCATTAGCCACTTCTGTTAGCTTGCTGCCAACTGAGACTAGAAAACTAGCCGCATCAGTCTTGCATGGCAATTCAGGAATTAGAATCCACAGTCCTTGGGTGCAGGAGGTTAATGCACTAATAAAGATTGTACCTTGATTAACCACATCATCTCAGCTTGCCTAGGCAAGGCTGGTTTTCAGACAGTTTGTCATATCATATGGCCCAATGCATTCATCTAAAAACACAGCTTCTAAGCTAAGAACAGATATTCATCACTGCAACTAAAGGAGAAATTTTGTCCGTTGTTTTTTTGTTTTGTTTTGTTTTTTCATTTCAGTGAAGATTAGTGGAAAGTTTTTAAGGAAACCCTCTAAATTCTTTTCCATGATTTACGTGTAAAGGGACATGTTCTTCCTTTCCTGATAGAAATAAATCTTTTTGTCTTAAACTCTGACATGAGAGAGTGTGGCATGGGTTATACCCTAATTAACACTTGCTCTTAGAATCAAACCACATTTCTCTTGGGTATCCATAGCTTCTTCTGGACTTATAGGTTCATTTAGTCCCCCCAAAAATGAATAAAAATTTGCAAGACTCTTTGTTAAAGAATTATAATCATGCAGTGAAGGACCTAAATAAGTCAGTTTGATAAGTAAGCAGCTGTAGCCGCCTTTTACATTTATCTGTCCTAGATTGCTGAACCTTGACTAAATGTTGCAGGTTATTTGCAGGATGGTTCCACTAAAGCAGAGATAACGTATTCCAAACAGAAACTTATTGCACTGGCATTTGTGATTTGCTGTAGAGTGAATTGATCCACAGATCACGTTGCAAATGTTCATGATTTGGAATGGTTTAGTTCTGTAGATACCAAATATCTGGAGATTTAATGCTGAACACATTCTTTAATGCTGCAGTCTGCAAAATCTCTGACCTTCTCCCTTTCCAAGGGCCTAATTTCTCTTTTTTTCTCTCCTTCTCCCCAGCCCACAGGCACATGCACACACACACACACACACACACAGAGTCCTGTTTCTATCAAGCAATTTCATTGCAGACCATGCAGGTCTGAAGAACCAAGCACAGCACAAATGACACAGTCACAAGCTACACAGTTACCTTTATTTCTTTGCTTAGAACAAAAAAATTCCTTGACAAGCACTCTCCCCTGGATTGTCGTATATCTTTGGATGTTACAGCGATGAAGCCCTATTGAAAGGAATTCACATTACAGAAAGCAACAGGGCATTTGAAGGGTCTTGGGACTGGAGCCAAAGGGGAAATGTGGTAGAATGTGTTTTGCAGCAGATTGCCATGAAAAAAGTGGCTCCTTGAAATCATTTTAGCAAGAGTAGGGGATACAGAAGAACTGCTGACTGAGGTTCAGCACCCAGCTTGGCGTAAATGGTGTCCTTACGGCTATTTCAGCTGCATGACAGGGAGCTCATAGTAGTTCCCTTATTTCATCCTTCAGTTAGGGGGTGGGTGAAACCATGTTTGTCACTTTTTTCAAGTTTAGAAAGCCTTTTGCATCATAGGTGACATAAATATTAACTGTAAATTAAAACCTGCCCAAATAAGTGGATGGAAAGGAAACAACAGAAGCTGGAAAATCACAAGATATTTTGTTGGGGGTGGTGGTTCTGAATAACATGTTACCAAAAGGATAATGACGAAATAAAAGATGCTCAAATGAAAAGAGGAAAATTATCACGTGCTCAGTGGAAACTACAGGGCTTATGAGGAAGAAGAAAAAGAGTTAAGTAGGTGTAGTTTGGATAAGTGATATCATAAAGAAACAAGAAGAAACAGCTTTATCTTTCTATTTTACAGGTGTATATTTGAGGTTTGGGTTAGAAAAGTTGCAGCTATAACAGATACCAGAGGAATCAATTTTTTAAAAAGAAAATTTGCTTTTCATATCATGGGAACCTTATCATAGTGAAATGCTGTCAGCTTCAACATAGTCTCCAAAAGTTTCAGTGTCAGACTCTTTGCTTTGGCTGTTTGACACTAAAATCATAGCCATGTTGTCAGCTAGTGGCAGTGTAGCCTCACTGAACTGAAAGGGATCTTCGCAAACTGACAGCAGTTAAAGAGAGAGTCTCCTGTGTAAAAAAAAAAAAATCTATTTTATGAAGACAGGAGAGTAACTGGATTAGACATTCTCAAACTGTGTCCTGTGATCACTTGCTAAAGGGTCTTGGAAAGCTCTGCGTTAGCTTTGTGTTGCCTTGACTTCCAGCTGAATAAATATATCTAATGCTTCCCTAAAATCTGCATTTTAGTGTAGGTAACTACAAAGAGAGAGCCTCTGCGGTCCCTGTGAGCTAACCAGCAGAGTATTTGCAAAGGAAAATTGTGTCTCACCAATCTCCTATAATTCCTGCAACATGTCAGTAGAGCAGTGGATGAAGTTGAGCCAGCTAAAATAATTTTCAAAAGGTGTTTGACAGGGTCCTTTATGAGATGCTACAAACATTTCTTAAATCATCATCTGTGGAGAGACAAAATATTATGAATCAAAAATTGGCTAGGTGAGCACAAGCAAAGAGGAGGATTAAACAGTCAATTTTCTTAATGGCCTGATGATAAGTTCTGCTTTTGGCAGCGAATGAACAGCCAGATAATACATGTGGCGAGACTTTAAATCTAGATGATACTGGTCTCCCTACTTTTTATTAATTACAATTTTTCTGAATCAGTTCAACCATTCCTAGTATCATGTGCCACACAGCAAGATTGATGGCACTAGATAAATAGCATTGCCTTAAGTCTAGAGTGAATACTATTATTTACCTCTGCATGGTACTTTTCCTGAAAAATTACCTACAAGCTAGGGTTAAAAGCCCCAAACAAAACACTGCCAAGCAGTCATTAATCCAGAAGAAATGTCTCGTTACTTAATTGTTGCTGCGGAAACTGAATTTGGAGCAAGGATACGCAATACTATAGATTTCTTTATTTGAAGGTTTTGCCTTCAGTAAGAAGAAAAGCCAAGTTGGCACGTTGACTAAGATTAACTAGGCTTGGACCTTTATAGCTTGTAAAACTGGACATTTATGTATAACTGCTGAAAACTGATTTATTACAGGTGGAGACAAGTAGAGTTGTAGAGTTGTAGAGTTACAATATGCATGTGAGTGAGATGTGCCATCAGCACCACTGCAAAGACGTCGGTGTGTAACATCGCAACCCTCACAAGGAGAAACGTGTTTAAAAAAAATAAGGGGGTTCTCAGAGCCACCCCTCAGTCTTGTGCATCTGGCTGCAGGAGGAGGAGGGAAGTCATCGTCATATCAAACAAGCTGCCCTGCAGTTGGGCACACGTGCTTATCCACATGTATTTTTAAGCAGTCTAGTCAGGACTTCCTTCTTTGATCCAGGAATCTTTGTTTTCCCCGCTTCTGGACCCCAAATGGCTTCTCAGTGCTTCCTTTAATTAACATTGTTCATGACTTTAAGGTTAACTTAATCAAGTTTGGAGAAAGATCTAAATTGGTTTTAAAATAGACCATTATCTTGTAGTGGCTGGAACATTTTCTGGTGCCAGGGGTTTTGGACCTATTTTCTGTTTGATTTATGCTAAAAAAAATCCTTGCTTTTTTCTCCTTCTAATTTCAAAAATCTTTTGTCAATCAATGCTGTAACACCAATTTGAAGGTGCCGAGGATCTTAAGTACATTTTAATTTTCATCAGTCCATTTGAAACATTGTTTTCAGTCCAGTGGGTGCCTTATGCCAATTCTGCCAATCCCAAACTCCAAAGACAGGCAAGTTAGCTGAGCAGAAAAGAGAAGCTGTGCATGAAAGTTTATTTTAACAATAAAAGTTGAGTCCTTTCTATTTAGTTAGCTAGTTGCCCTTTGGGTTTAGGTTTTCAAACATTTCACACCATGTACTAAAAAAGGATCTTGATATAATCATATGTCACCAGTGGTGCTTTTAATCTCACTCAAATATCTTCAGATAGAGTCTAAAATCACGAGATTTGGCACACAGGAACATATTCTGGATTTGTTTCTGCTGGACCTTGCAAAGTGTTGACACTTGCTGGACACCTAAATCCTTTCTCCTGATTTTTGAGATTCTGTTCTTAGCAGCCAGAAGGAGACTACACATCGCTTAATATTTCTCTTTTCAAAAAATATTTTATTATGTTTAAATCTTACCACTCCTCAGTGGTAGTTCGGGGTATTTTTCATGTTAGTTTTCTGATTTTTTTTTTCTGATTTGATTTCATTTTATAGTTGTCTGAATTCCAAAGGGTAGTGATAAATACACTATATGATCACAACTCAAAATATTATTCTAGTAAATTCACATTCAGATATTCATGATAATGGCAATTATTAACCCTGGCAAATATCAGTGGTCTTACTAAATCTTTGTGTCAGAAAGGGTTATGTCAAATTTAAATTATGTAGAAAGCTTTATTATATACCACAACTCAAAGTAAAAAGGAAGAAGAGAAACTAGCTGGAAAAAAAAAGACCATTAAGGCCATTTTTCATTGAAGTGTGGATGAGAAATAATCTTGGAGAAAAGAAGAAATGAAAGATTTTGACATGTCAAAAAAAAAGGTCACCCTTATTTTTAATCAGCCCTCTGGTCCTTTCCCTGGATGAAGGCATCATTGTCAGACTCGGGCAGGCAAGGTGGGAGGGAAGAGGTCTGCTGCTGTAACAGATTGGTTTCTGCATGGCATATAGCAGACTTCTCAGAAGATGTTTCCCTGAAGATGACAGTGGGGTCAGCCACCATATAACCTGGAGGAACGGCTTCTTGGGCAAATGGAAATCATAAGTACTGAATAGCATATTTCACAAGTAGGGTAACTTTAGGTCAAAGCCACTAGACATTCCCAGTCTGGCTGCCCCGATTCTTCAATTGACAGAGATAACTTAGAGCTTTGCCCTTCAGAAGAAAGGGACACATAGTTCATTCCTGTGCATATTTTTGGGCTCAGCACCTCAACTTGTAGGCAAAAACACTTTGTTTGGGAATGGGGTTTTACTGGTGGAAACACCTTTAGTCTATATGCACAAATCCCATTTTCTAGAATGTAAGCAAATGGTCCTGTAAGGGAAAAGCAAAGAAAAGCAGGTGAGAAAGTGATACTTTTTTAGCTCACAGCCTCAGGATTAAATGTCCACATTGCAAATCTCCTTTTCATCAATTTATTTACTGTTGGAATATTTCTCAGTATGTAATTCCTTATTCTTTTGAAAACAATAGCACGTGTGCCAGGCAGTTATAGCAAACAGCAGTCTGGTTGCCTGTGTTTTTTGTTGCCTGAGTATAAAGCACTTACTGTATATTAAAAATTACTATATACTGCTATTGCTGGCACTTATCAGATAAGGAAGTCATAAGATGAACAATCTGCTTCAAAGAACTGAAAAGCAAAGCAATTCTGATACTGAAACTGCAAACCAGATGACGCTCTGATTAGAGGCACGCACGTAGATTACAGAAGTATAATAAATCATGTAACTTTTTAGCCTCAAATAAAACAAAAGAATGCAGTTTTTATTAGGAAATAAACTGTTTATCAAGAATGCTTTAAAGGTGACATTTATTACTAATAAACTATGGTGAAAGGGCTGATCCTTTCATTGGCAGAACAGCCAGAGACTTTCCTCTATGTAAAAAATGCCCCAGCTCAGTCCGTGCCGGGTCAGGAAGCACTTCCATCAGCACCAGCGAAGGATGAGCAAGAGCCTCACCCGCACCTTTTTTCAAACAAGAACATTTTCTTTTCTCTTTAAAAAGGAATGAGTCATGGAAATGTAACTCCAGTATTATTTTGGGACTGATCGTGGATCTCAGCACGACTCCTTGGAATATCACTGAGAAACAATTCCAACGTCAGCTAATGGTATCAAAACCCAGCAAAGCACCTGCCAGGCAAACTCGTGATAGTGTCAGCGAGCACCCTGCTTAGGCAGGATGTTATTTGCTCTTCAGCTCTTGAGACTTACGAGCTGACTCTTCAGGGTTGTCACGCTCCACGCTACTTCTCATATTAATTCTGCTGAGTTACTGTGTACCAAATATTATGGCTGTTAGTGCTGAACATGTCAAAAAAAACATGTCCATCCTTTAACAGCCTGCACTAGAGAGGAATATGGAGCCTCTCTCTTAAACTTCTTGTCTGAAGTGTTTAATTTACACCTTCCCAAAAGCACCCATGCTTTGGAGACCAACTCCTTCAGGCTTGAATGATAATGGTATTGAACGTGTGTCTGCCTGCTACCTGAAGCTGTGTCAAGGATGACTGCATACAAGTCAGGTCAAGCTATGTATGTCTCTTAGCTATTAAAAAATGTCCTTCAAAACAGCACAGGGAGGAGACAAAGCTGGAGTGCAACAGACCTTGTTTAGGGCTTGCCACATGTCTGTGTCCTGCAAGGCACAAACATGTTGCAGTTAGGAACTTATTCAACTCCTTTACAATGACAAAAGCAATTTTAGGAATTAACCATTGAGCAAATGTCAAGTATTTATTATTCTGACCTTGTCTATGAAATCTATTTCATGATTAGGCCATAGTGTGTACCCATTACTTGGTCATGAACTGAAATTTCTGTTCCCATACTACAAAAAAAGTTTTTCTGTTAGTCTCACCAGCCAGAATATGTTGCATGATTAAAATGTGGTTGCAGATTGTCAGAATAATCAAACTTCTTGCACTTAAGATGCATTAACTATTCAGGAAAATGAAACGGTGCTTAAGAACTGCTCTCAAGAGTCTGTGATAAAAACCAATGTAGTACATGTGTTGTCTAGATTATATGTAAACTGGGCATTTCCTAGAAGCTGCAGTAACTTAAATATTCCACTACCCAGGCACTCTTGCTACTGATATACTGTCACTGTCTCCTATTCCATAGGCTTTCTAAACACAGTTTGCTGTTCAATATTGTTTTTCAGGAGATGACTCATTCGTGGCCTCCGCCACTGTCAGCTATTCACACACCAGGAAAGGCAGAACAAAGCAAGTTTCCCTTCCCAAACAAGGTAAGACAAGCAACATCATGTAGAACCATGCTTCCTGCACCTCAAAATACGTCCTACAAGAGCCCTGACTAAGCATGGGAAGTCTCTGGGCTGAGGTTGATGCCATGCCAGTGACCTTCTCCATGTGTGTGCCAGTATCCCCTGCCTTTTCCCTGCTTACAGCCTTTGCAGGGCTACATGGTCTTGTTTGCATATCTCCTGGCAGCAGCACTGATGCTGGTGTGTGGGTCACGGGTTCCTCACCACAAGGCAAAACCACAGGTTCCCTGGCAGGGTGTCCAGGTGTGGTGCCTTCTGCGGGCACCTGCTGAGGTTCCTGACCGATACTTCAGGGCACACACAACTGCTGCGAGTCAAGAAGCTCCTGCTCTCATCCATTGCTCCTGCTTCATTTGGCTTCACTAGCTGAGATTTTTGTTGAAATCGTTGAGGTCTGAGGTGGGCTTTGCTAATACACTGGCCTCTATAGTTGGGGACTGAGGAGTGGGCGTACATCCCCTGCCACCAGCCTGGCTTCAGGGGCAGCTTTGCTAGAGAGGCAGGCAGCCCAGAGCCATGATGCCCAGAGGGGCCACAGAAGTATTTGCCAGGGAAGTATCTGGTCCCTCAAAGAACCAAGGCCACTGGTCCTGCTGATGGTCCCTTGCAACAAGCTCCACTATTGTACGAGTATCCCAGGGAGGATGCAGTGCGGCATGGTAAAGCTCATTGGCACGAGCTTGGGGAAACCACATTATCGATACTTCATAAGTCGGGAGGGAATTAAATCAGCTATCCTATGCAAGAGCCAATAAAAATTTCACATTGTATCACCATATACTGTTTATATGCCACAAGCATATTTCATGAAGTGTTCAAGCTTGAAAGATGGTACTGATGCTGTTTATAGCCTTTATCCTGTTAAAGCAAGCTCCTTTGGTAACTTTTAAGTCTGTTCTGCAAAATCCACAAAGCCAAGAAACCTTCAAGATTTGCCTACAGTAAAAAAGCTTTTCCGTGGATGAAAGTGTCATGATTTTGAAGTACCAGGGGTGTAAACCAAAACATCTCTGGTATGTTATGAAAGAAAAAGAAGGCAATAACTCACTTTCTATTTGCTCATTGAAGGCAGACAGCTGATTGAAGATGGTAGGCGGGCTAGAGGCTTGTTATGTTAGAGTAAGTCCTGTAGGAGATAGGTGGATCAGCAGCTTACAAGCAGGTGAAGTACCCAGATATGGATGATAAAAACGAAGTGGTGCTTGCAGCTCTGCAGTTTTTGCCATAATTATCATCACGTGATGTGCTTGCGTGGCACGTGTGCAGATGTGCATGGGCAAGGTATGCACCTATCAGCATATCTATGCGGTCATCATGAATGCACTTTCTCACAGCTAAATGTATTGTGATAAACACAGGAATAGAAGAACCACAGACCATAGGACAAAGATATGTGAATAATGGTTGATATTGACTTTCTCATCTTCTTTCTGCCTGTTGATCCATCTCTGGGAAATATTCTAATAGTTTGAACTGCAGAGCTGTTTCAGGGATCTGCCATTCATTTTTAAAGAGCCTTTTCTAGGTGGTTTCCTTTTCTCTTACCAAAGTAGAATTTCCATTTTATTTAGGCTTAGGATGAACAAGATTTCATCTAATAATATATGAGCATACTTTTGTACATATAACAACATCACAACTGTATTGTGACCTGGGTGGTCTGCACAGTCAGAAATTAGAGTGCTTTGTGTGAGATGGGGAAGTACCTAACATAACTCACCAGAGCCCTGAAAAAATCCTGCATTACTGGCCATAGATCATGTTAATTTTAGATACTACCTCCATTTTAAGATATTTTAAAATAATTAAAAGCTACTTCTGTCGCTTACTCTGAATCTGTACAGTCACAGACTTTAGAAGGCATCTGCTTTTCAGACTTCAAAATGCAAAGAATGGTTTCCTAATTTTTCAAACATTTTTTTGAAACATTCATAAGCTAGCTATTGTTTTTCACAAAGTGTGGTGTAAAATCTTTGTTGGATCTCATAGAGGATGTCTCCGCAACTCTTAGGAAGCTTTCCCACAGGTAAGCTACGTAGCTGTCCCAGCTTGTTAAAACCTAAGGACTACACCAAACTGTTGTGGATCGCACATTATTCAGATAAATGGGCCTGTCAGTTAAGTAGTGGCCAAGGTCAGCAAAGAGGCTAAAAGGCTAAATTCAGGGCATCAGCTTCATCTCTTAGTTTAAAGCAATGCATGGTACCGTGAATTCATTTTCAGGCTTTATGGCCATGTTGAGAGATCCGTTCAGTTCATTTGCAATGACTCTTCCAGCCAGAGAAGCAAGTAGGCTGCAATCCTTTTCAACAGAAGACAGTTCCCAAGTGTAAAGGTACTTATCATTTTGGGAATGAGAAAAAGAGAAGCTTGTAGGACTCCTGCCCTGTTGCAAGGTTGCAAATCATCCTTACTTTTCTGTCTGTGAAAACTGAGTGTCAGCATCATTAGTTCCCATACATGCCACACTGCTTTTAACCTGCAACTCAAGTAATTAGTGCTCTGACAGCTTGAAACTTGAAATTTATTAATTAGGCTATTAAAGTTGCAAAGGCCACAGCAACTATAGCTAGACTGGCTTTGAAATCCATCTAGTAATAAAAGCTAAATAACTAGGGTTTATATATCACAAATATAACAGAATTGTGTATTTGAAACTGCGCATGTGGATGTGTCCATCTATATAACTATATGCTCAGTGGATGGGGGGGATGTATGTGCATATGCTGTACCTGTATATGAAATCAGACCTCATTAACATGGGAGGTCTGCATTAATGCACAAGAATGGAAGGATAGTCCAGGTCAAGTTTGACACGTGCGCCAGTGCCCAGTAGATTTCCCAGCACAGTGCTGCTGGGAGAGCACATTTAGGGAGCTGTCCTTCATGTAATAGAGGGCATAAAGTTACATTTCATCCTTAACTTTGAATTTGCTTTCTCTGTGGAATTAATTTGTACTCTTGAATTTACTAGGAAGGGGCAATGACGGTCTCTTTATTTCTTGTTTTTCAAAGCTTAAGGATAATTGAATCAGTGTGTGATATGACAGGCTGTGTGTGCTTTCCTTTCTCCTATCTCTGTCACACTTTGTTATGTACAAATGATCAGGCATTATTTGATTGTAATTTTATTAGAAACATCTTAATAAATAAACTTTAAATGAATAATTAAATTTGGTAAATAAGAGCTCACTTGATGCTTGTGCGAATGAGCTTTCATGTTCAGGCATTAATTCTCTACTCTTATGCGGGAAAAAATGCTGTTAATTCTGCTGCCTGCTTTGCTCTCTTTCTTCATTTTTACTGTGATTTCATGTCTCAAAAGTTTGATAAGGTGTTTGATTCCTAGTTACGTGTATGCGATATTATGGGATCAGCCATCATTCTGTTATTTGAGAATTAAGTTATCTACTCCAGGAGAACTGGTGTCTTGTCACAAAGCTATTGGGTGATTATTCTCAGCAGAAGCTAAGTTAACATAGTGATGTTATTCTTTACGTGCTCAATTCATTTACTTTTCCCTTTCTTGTTGATTTTAACAAGCTGGAGCAAATGCACTAGAAAATAATCTCCATAAGTGAAGACTTCACCTTTGGTTTTTAAGTTACATAAAGTCGTATTTTTTTTCTGCCTCAGTGGGAGTGTTCTCTACTTCACTATGTGATTTTTGTAGTAGCCTTTATTGTTAAGAATAATTTGTTGAGAATCAAGACACTTATTTTAAAGAATCAGTTAAAAGGAAAAGTGAAAATGTTATAGCTCATATGTTTTGCTGATGTCAAATTTAAGACTACGCAGAGTCCATGGCAGAGGTAAGATACTGTGCTAGGCAGTTAAAGCGGGGGCTGCATTCTTCCTGAGGTTGATGAAAATGTAAAAGAGTGAGCGAGATCCTTGTTTAGCAGTTTCAAACACTTTTACAAACCTCAGGGTATTTCCATCAAAATGATTGTATTCCCCCAAACTCCTCTAGGTACATAAATTCACTATTCTGGAAACTGAACATGCTCTAATAGCCTACTTTTATTGGCAGCCTGGTTGGCTACTAGAATAGCATGTAAATTCAAGTGTACGTGTCACTACATCACTACTGCAAGCTGATCCTAACTTCTTAAGATTATATTCAGTCACCAGAAAAAAACAGGCTTTAATATCCCTTCATCAGAAGCATTCACAAAAAGCTGAGGCAATTTGTCAAAAGTAGACAATTTCAAATTATTGAGAAATTATTGTCTGCATGTGAAACATGGTACAAATCTTTTCATACTGCAGTTGAAGGTAGAAACTCTTAGGGCTTGCCCAAGAATTCAATGTCTCACATTTCAGATGTGTAGGATAGCAGTGAATTGCAGATGTGTATTCTAGCATAAAAATTACGGATCAAAGCCATGCAATCTGGAGAGCCTTGACTCCAGAGTAAATGGTGCAGATTGAGGGGATTTGACTAGCTGAGCCCTCGACACCCCAGTGCCTGCGGTCCAGCCAACCTCCATTTAGAGACGCCAAGAAACTCTTGGGGCCCCAAACCCCTGAGGCGTGCTTCTCAGTGACTCAGCAGCAAAATCTCTGTTCGGCCGAGTCGGAGCATCCTTGAGCTCTCTGGGGACTTACAGTTCCTTTCTTGATGAGCTGTGCATTTGGCTCTTCGCTCAGCCTCTGTGGACCAAGGATCTGGTCCAGCACCCGATTCCTCACTGAGAATGACCACATGTGTTGCTGTGGGTGCCTGGCCTCTCCGAGCACTCTACTGCAGTTGTCAGTGCAGCATGTATACGAGGTCGTATTCCTGTGTGTGTCTGGGTTATTCAGAAGCAGAGTGACATACAGGACATCTTCCCTGCTTCCCTCCCATAGCAAAGTGTTCTTCTTTCCCTTAGTTTAAATATCTTTTTGTTATAGTTTATATTTGTATTTCCCTTCTATTTATAGGCTTCTTTTATATTTTTATGAATGCAAATGAATTCTCTGAGTAAAATATGTGAACATTTGCACGTGAGGAAAAAATGCATTTTTTATTTATTGCACCATATTCTTAGATATTGCGGTTGTGATACAAGGTTGACCTTGTAATCTCAGGGACCCAAAACTAAAGTCTGTATTTCCACTCTCCAGTGCTGTCAATTTCACCATGTGAAAAGGAAAGACCAGCTGTGCTACTACCTCAGGAATCCAATGGTCCATGAAACAATATTGGTCTTCCCTCTGTCTTCTCATCTAAACTTGCAGAAGATAATAGACGAGTTTTGGCTGATCAATAAATGAATAGTGAGCAGGAGAGTCGTAATAGCTATACAAGGAATTGCACCATTAAAGGGTTGTTTACAAGCCTTAGAATTAATGGATTTTCAAAGAAATATTGGATTTATTCTTGTAATTGAAAATTACTTTGAAACTGAATGAACAATTAACAATGCTGTTTGTATCATTAAGGTAATGTTCAAGCAAGTATTGCAGCTAAAAATTGCTGTAAAAATAACACACTGTACCTTTTTTATATTATTACTGTAGGAGTCACAACAGGGATCTACAGGACACAGCAATACAAGTAAGTACCAACTCATTTTCTGGTTGCATTCGGTGGAGGGGATGGCAATGACTATGACAAACAAGTGACTGATAGAGTAAGGAACCAGTAGCAGACTGGGACGGCACAGAGCCTCAGCAGGCAGTACTTGGCTCTGGCCAAATGTGGAGAACAGAATTGAACGGTTACTATCAAAATGTTAGCTCTTTTGGTGGACTGGGAATAACAAAAAGGATTCATTTTGTTATGGCCGTTTCATTATGTAGATGAGAAAGACTAAAAGGGCAAAAGAGTGGCTTTTTTAGAAAGCCAGAAAAGAACTGACCTAGTTGCATGGCCAGATCCAGACTGCCAGAAAATTCTACAGGAAGACTTGTTATCATTTATCTTTTGTAGGCAATGGTATATTTTGTGGCTATTGCACAGTAATAAGCTACATAAATCCTGCCAAACTAACACCAGATCATGTCTCAAAGACCATATGGCCGTGGGTCTTTTTGGCTAGCACTGTGGGCAGGGGAGTGATGTGTGCTTGTGTGGCTCCTGGTTGGGGCTTTTCAGTGGACTCCAATTTACAAATCATTGGGCAGATCAGAAACACTTTAATCACATTTAGTTATGGTAAAAAACTTAGCAGCTGTATTGAAAGATTGAATTGTTCTGCAAAACAAAATATTAATCCTCTCCCCTGACACCTCTGACTGTTGTTAATGTTGTCTCGCATATTAAAGATACATGATCCTATTCTGCTCTCAACACAAAATCACCTCAACCAAAAGAACTATTTTGCTAGCTTCCTGACCTGTCAGCCAGCACAGAGCCCTGTTTGCAAATTACAGGGCTGTGACTGAAGATGAGCTGGGAGGTGGGGCTTTGAAAGTGGCTGGTCACCCACTGCATGAGGAAGAAAACATCCAGAGAGACAAGGCTGGGAGATGTAGGCTGTTAAAATGGTGCGGCTCTTTGCTGGGGAAAGGTCGGCATGCGGAAGACAATGTTGTGAAGAAACATGCAGTGGTGTCACTTAATTGCTGGCATCGGTTTGATATTGCTGCAAGTACCAGCACTAAGGAAATAATAAAAGGCAAAGGGGATGAGGTTCTGTCAGAAAATGATGAATACAGTAATGAGAGAAGGAAGCACAAAAGGGCTGTAATAGAGAGGGCTATGCAAACACACACAGAGTCACAAGCATGACAAACACACCAGCTGAGCTGAGGGCTTCGCGATGACATCAGAGGCCACAGTGTTTGGCCAGCTTTGGTCATAGTTTAATTTTGAGTATTTCCTTCTTTCAACAGTTGAATAAAACAGGTTGTTCTGCAGATCTAATAAAACGTGCTTTCCTGTGGAATAGGAAATCAGTCCTACCTCCTTACAACTTTCCTCTGCTCCTTACTCCAGTGGTCTCCAACCTCACTTTACTTCCCATTCCCCCATCTGCCCTCCCACACCACTGTACCTCCAGCTGCTTCTTAACTCCTCATTCATCCTGCTCAGCAAAATCAGCATATGTCTGCAGCTGGGCTGGAGCTGCACTTGGTACTGCCTGGCTGATGGCAACCAAACCAAAGAACAGCTGAACCCATGCAGAAACATTTTCTTCATTGGTGGCAAAAGTTAGGGTCGCTGCCAGACACTTTTGCTAATGTTGCAGAGGAAATTTGACTACCTCTGAGACCTGTAACTGTGAGGATTCCTGTTGAGGTGCTGGAATAAGACATCAGATAAGTCACAGTTAGAATGAGACGTAGACCTTACCAGTCCTGTATGTCAAACTCAAAGGAAATTCGGGAAATAAAAGATTTGGATGTGTGGTGGGTTGAAACTGGCTGGATGCCAGGTGCCCACCAAAGCTGTTCCATCATTCCCCCTCCTCAACTGGACAGGGGAGAGAAAATATAACAAAAGATTTGTGGGTTGAGATAAGGACAGGGAGAGATCACTCACCGATTACTATTGTGGGCAAAACAGACTTGACTTGGGGAAATCAGTTTAATTTATTAACAATCAAATCAGAGTAGGATAATGAGAAATAAAACAAAATCTTAAAAACACTCTCCCCCCACCCCTCCCTTCTTCCCAGGCTCAACTTCACTCTTGGATTCTCTACCTACCCACCCCCAGCAGCGCAAGGGTTTGGGGAATGGGCATTACAATCAGTTCATCACACGTTGTCTCTGCCACTTCATTCTCCTCAGGGGGAGGACTCCTCACTCTTCCCCTGCTCCAGCGTGGGGTCCCTCCCATGGGAGACAGTCCTCCATGAACTTCTCCAACGTGGGTCCTTCCCATGGGCTGCAGTTCTTCATGAACTGCTCCAGCGTGGGTCCCTCCCATGGGCTGCAGTCCTTCAGGCACAGACTGCTCCAGCGTGGGTCCCCCGTGGGGTCACAAGTCCTGCCAGAAAACCTGCTCCAGCGTGGGCTTCCCACAGGGTCACAGCGTCCTTCGAGCACCCACCTGCTCTGACGTTGGGTCCTCCCCGGTCTGCAGGTGGAGATCTGCTCCACCGTGGACCTCCCTGGGCTGCAGGGGGACAGCCTGCCTCACCGTGGTCTTCCCCACGGGCTGCGGGGGAATCTCTGCTCTGGTGCCTGGAGCATCTCCTCCTCCTTCTGCACTGACCTGGGGGTCTGCAGGGTTGCTTCTCTTACACATTCTCACTCCTCTCTCCAGCTGCCATTTCTGTGTCCCCTGCAACTTTTTTTCCTTCTTAAATATGTTATCACAGAGGTGCTACCACCATCACTGATGGACTCGGCCTTGGCTGGCAGCAGGTCCATCTTGGAGCCGGTTGGCATTGGCTCTGTCGGACATGGGGGAAGCTTCTGGCAGCTTCTCGCAGAAGCCACCCCTGTAGCCTCCTCACTACCAAAGCCTTGTCACGCAAACCCAATACAGGATGTGAGAAAATGCTAGCAAATGACTCTATGTGGGAAAGAAATCTAGTGGTCTATGTACTGTGTTATCCAAATGAACATCTTCTGAGTCCCAATTAGCTGTTATTTCCCATTGCACCATACCTTCTTCGGAGTGGCTCTTGAGCCTGTCATTTGCAATGGTTTTACTCCAGCTGCAAACATTGTCTTTCTCATCGATAAAATTTGCATTTTTCTCATCCTTCCCCCACAAGGAAATTGAACCATTTAAAAAGCTGTGATGGCTGAAGTTACACTGCTTTGTCACAATAAATATTATTTATCCCTGTTGCCCGGAAAGGGAAACTTGGCCTGGTTAGATTGAGTGATTCACCCAAATTCCAACTCAGAGGAGAGAACTCCTCTGGCCACCCACTATTCAATGGGGAAATCCTGCAAAAGTTCATTTGAAATTTATTTTGAAATGAGAGAAATCTGGACGCATCTCCTCTGCTTGTATCTAAAAAAGATCAGGAAGGGAGTTGTGTGAGATGAGGTAGAAACTAGCAAAGAATTCCCAGCTCTGTGGCTAAGGAGCTGAGGACTGATGGTTTCCACTGTGTGTTTCTGGAGGTGTGTGTATGCATACACACACCAACACACAGACACACACGTCCGCACCCATTTCAGGAGACATACACAGTGCTTAGCACCTGAAATAAAGTGTGCTAACAGCAGCCCCATAGTGAGATGAGTAGCATATTCCTTGTCAATTCCAAAAAGACTAAGAAAAGCAAAGGATGACACAGATTTGCCCACAAGAAGAAGCCAGAGCTAGAGAGGATTTAGCAAGTCGGCAAATGCCAGCCTCCCACAATGGTACCTGCACGCATTTGGCAGGTTACATGGAAAATGGAAAGCAAATCTTAGTCTAGCCAAGAGTGAGTGTGAAAAAAACATGTTGTTCTGACAGGTAATTCCCTTTTACATATGCTTATCCAAAAATCTTATCTGTACTGTATCTGTGACATTCAACTATGCTTAGTCTATACACATTTTTAAAATTTCTATGATTCAGTCAAGTGAGAACAAAGTTGGTAAGAACTGATAAAGCATTAATGGGCAGATTTTCTACTCTGATAGGCTGGACTGATGCGTTTCTACCATCTGTACAGGCTTCGTCCTCCCTCTCCACACAGAAGTATGTTAAGTGATGATTAGCATAAATGCAGCTGCAAATGCTTACTGTAGGATAATTCATTAATATCCAGTTTGGCTAAATCACAGAGATTCCCTTTTCTCTCTCCTCACAGTACTTAGGCTCTTTCCCTTGTTGCTCCATTAACATACATTGCTGAAAGTAGAACTGATGTGAACTCTGCTGGCAAAGCACTCAGGAATCCATATTCCCTCTCACACTCAAACAAACCAGTGTTCATGGTAATAATTCATCACTTATAAAAAGCCTAAGTTACAAATAGAAAATCTTTGAATATATGCCAACTGTTACTATTGGTTTCTTGTTCCAAATTACCGTAATGCAGATGAGCTCCAGGGCTCCAGGCACCCTAAGGCTGACAAACATATACAACAAAAGCAACAGCTTTCTAGCCAGCAAGTTCATCATCTGGATATACTTTCTGAGGTCTCTGCTAAAAGTGAAAAGTGACCTAGAGATTATGGAGTGGGTGTATTCCATCCATCCTGTGTGGATGCCCTGCTTGTGCCTAAATTTTACGTGCTGTGCCTAAATTTTATGTGCTGCCCTCCTATTGTAAGTGCTTAGCTTCCCTAGAGATCCACAGAGAGGCAACAGTGTTCCTGAAGTCATCCAGAGTTTCCCCCATCCTGTTCACTAAGGTTTGGGCACCTGAACTGGGTAGACACAAACCCTTCCAGAGGGGAGGACAAGATCTAAAAGCACCACATTAAGGTGTTTGCAATACCCAGAAGCTCCTCTACAAGACACCTGCTTCCAGAAGGTCGCTGTCTAGATTAAGTCCTTCACCTTGCTTCTGTACAGCAGCTGAAGGACACTGGTAGCAAAACCCTGCCTCTTCTGAAGGGACAGCAAATTTTCCAGAGGTGCCTCTTACAGCCATCGCTGGCACCCCAACACTGTATGGATGAAGGGTGAGGACTTCATCAGCAGTAAATGGATGAAATGTAATGCTCATGTGCATGGAATAGGTTGGGAGCTGATCCAAAACCCACTCAAGTCAAGTCAATGAGCAGAAAATCAGACAACACTGAAACAGCCTGACCAAAATAAGCACTTCTCACATTTTTTTTTCTGAAGGCACAGGTGGATTTTGGTTTAACGAACCTTATTAAAAGGTAATGGAGAAAAACACATCTATCAGTAAACCAGTCACACTCAACCTCTGCGCCTCCTTGTCTGCTAGGCAACATAAACTCATGTGTAGACAGCTATTAGCATCCAGTGACACACAAGAGGAGCAGCAGCTGCACAGTTGCTAGGTCCAGAATTCAAGTTCAAGGTGATTCAAGCAGAGTGTACCCTGTACATCCATGGTAGAGCTAAACAAAAAACTTACACTGAAGTGCAGCTCTCTCAGGTTACTCGGAGAGCAATAATTACAATGACATCAGCCTTACTTTGCGGGGGGAGGGGGGCAAGAAAGGAGGGAGGAGGACCTGGCCTGACTTAGCAGAAGGAGTACCACCCCATCAGCTAGCAGCCTGCTTCCATGGTGTCTGTGCTATGTAACTAAGTTGTGTTGGGCAGATAGATGATTTTAGACCCAAGAAGGGGATCATCACAAGCCAACATGCTATGCCAGGACCCATGTGAGTTGTAAGGAAGTGTGAAGAGGCATCCCTTGGGCCTCTGATACTTCTCAAGCATGTGGGTACCTGACTGTCCCTGGGGCTGAGTGCCTCAGCCAAAATGCACAGCATAGCAAAGGGGGCTTTCCCGGCCCCCACTTACACGAGCTGAAGATCGGATCCTTAATCTGACAAAATGAATGTGAACTAAAACATCCATTGGCAGAAGTGTGTCCTAATCACTGCCTTACCAGGTCCTTCTGATGCTGGTTTGCCTTGTATGAAATAATTGCTGTTCCTGGAGCAGGGTTTTTGAGCATGTGCATGTTGGACGGGGTGCACTCTCAATAGCAGAGCTGTAGGGCCCTAGAGAAATCCTTTCCATTGCTCCAGGGTCTGCTATCCCTGATAAAGCTTGTGTCCTCTAAGCAGCCTCTCTTGTGGACTTTCCTTGCCTGACATTTCCGGAGTCCCTGTGGCAGTGACAAGAAAAGTCAAGTCAGGGTTGAATCCCCGCTCGCAAATGCTCCAGCAGTGCCCCTGCAGCCCTGTGATCGGTCTGCAAGGGTGGCAAGAGTGGTCAGTGTTAGTAATGAATAAAGCGTTGACGTGTCTCATCTGAGCAGTTTCCATACTGACCCATTTCTGATGTCATTTTCTTCTCCTCTTTTAAAGGGAAAAGTGATGTAGAGCCAAAGAGTCCAGAGAAAAGCGCAACCCATACATCGTAAGTCATTTTTGCATTTAAGATCGGAGAAGGCAGCTGTGTTTTTATCAGATTTGTTGGGCAAAATAGAATTTGTTTGTTTTCATTAAGATAAAGCTCTTTCACTGATGCTTTTCTTAAAACAGCTTTTTAGATAATGACTAAACATTAATTATTCCTAGAACTTTTGCATGCTGGTAAGTCAGAGATCTTTGCAAGTGAAATGGTTCCATATCACGCTGAACAGATATGAGAAGATTTTTGTGGGTGTGTGAGGCTGGCCTTTACAACCTGACTTCAACGTTACCTTAATGCCGCCGGAGTTTGTCACACTTGCTAAAAAACATCATGTCACATATGCCTTTGATGTACTGATGTAATTTTAAAAGACTGCAGTCTGCAGCTTTGACTCTGAATTACTTGAAATCCAATTACAGCTATCTCTGGTCTCTCACGATTTTGTTGATGTTTTTGAATTAACAAAAGAAGTCAAGAAATAGATAGGAACAGGCACTTGTAATATATCAGTGTTCACCTTCACTCTAGTGCCACAATAGAAGCTTTTACCATTTTTAACTCTAGTATACAAAGGACTGAATTGTTTTGCCAACATAAACCAGTCTATGAAACAGATGGGCTGCAAGTTAAACAAAAATAGCATCAGTCTCCCAAACTGAGCTAGATAAGTGAATTCCTTTAATAACTACCAGGCAGGAGCATTATGAATTTCTGCAAAACCATTCACCTTTTTAATCCCATTTGAGGGAGGGAAGTTCTTGTAACAGTCAGTCATGTGAATTTTAGAGTGCATCTTGCCCATAATTTATGTTTTCTGAGTCCTGTTATTTAAATGCAGAGCATTATATCATGTAAATCTCGCAAGGTGTCACCATTTGTTACATGGCCAAAAGTAGTCACAGAAGGAGGTACAATAACAGTGATTTATTGTGGGATGTTTTGATTTCTGCTGCAGCCACGCATTAAAAATCTTCTGGAAATGAATCTAGAAAAAGATTTGACATAGTGTAAGAAATGGCTTGTCCTGCAGATTGTGTTGTGGAATGTAATTACAGTATGTGAGCATATTTAGCCAAACTTATTAAATGAATTAAGCATTAGCAGTCTTATGCCTTCTGATAGTATGATTACTGGGAATGGTTAATAGAATGATTCCAATAATTATAATTTTAAAAAATAATATCGCAATAAAGACCGAAAGAAGAAGGGTTTTAATGCCATCTGGAGGTATTTTAGAGAAATGAACATATTTATTTTTTGCTGATATTTAGCAATATGTAAAACATAAGCCATCCTCCAAAGCGTTTTTTCTAGTTAGACGGTATTTTAATGATGAGGAATGTTCTTTACTTTCCTTTCTTCTCCTTCATTGGATTAAAATCCTGTAAGATCTTTGAACCCACAATAGGGGTATCTCTGAACCCATAATCTGGGTTCAGAGATATTCCCCAATATGTTTATGGTTTTGGTTTGAGACTACATACTGTGTCATATAGCGCGCTGTATTAGATACAGCAGGCTTCAGAATCTGGTTAGGTGTGAAAAGTTCCTTGCCTAATAAGAGATCTTAGTACAACCTTCTGAAACTGTGCTGTCTACTAGATATAGTATATTTATAATGCTTATCTTTAAAGTGTTACTATATGCTAAGGCTACCCCACAGCAGATATTGGTTCCCAGAGCAATTTTCAGCAGTAGAAACGACTGGTTACCACTGATAAATGACTGCGTCCAAGAAGCAGAGGCCCCTATAGTTAGAGAAATTGTTTGTGTGAAAAAAAGAGGCAGCAGAGAAAGGAGGAGATGAGAGGAAGGGAACCAGCAAGTGCTGTGCCAAAAGAGGAGGAAGAAAATGAGAGGGATACAGCTAAGAAGGAGGAAAAGGAACTGCAAACACCAAATTTTCAGAAAGACATGCAAAACTGAGAGCAGTGGAAGAGAAAACCAGAGGTCAAACACTGGAAATGAGAAAGAAAGGAGAGCAATATGAGCAAAAGCTATTAGTAAACTAAAATATGTTACTGAATAGAGGGCTGGATACCTGAGTGTTACAGTGAAGTAAATTAACTCATGTTGATGTGTAGGTGCACACTGACGTCCCAGTTCTCTTTCTGCTACCTTCTGCTGGCATTCCCTGGGTTTCTTCTCTTTTCCACCTTCTTCTAGGACAGACTTTTATCCCTGGTTCTCAGGCAATTGTGAATAAAGACTTCCTCTGTTCTTTTGGTGGTGTAGCAGCTTGCCCCTGTGCACAAGATGCACAACCAGCAGGACCTACAGCACACAGGGGACGTGGATGCATGAGTGCACGTGCCTGGGTCCGTCTACAGTAATGGACGTACTCTTCCCCCGCATACGTGGAGAAGACCGTGCCATTGCACAGCTGGACGAGAGGCCCAGCAGTGCCCAGGTCTGCAGCTGGGAGCCGGCGGGGGTGTGCAAGGGGAGAGGTGTGCGAGGGGGCATGAACGCTGCCGGGGGGTTGTAAAAGCCTGGACCCTCTTGCAAGGTGTCACTCCGCTGAGAATGTCGAAGGAGTCCG
The DNA here is from genome assembly GCF_000737465.1 of Haliaeetus leucocephalus. Lineage (NCBI taxonomy): Eukaryota > Metazoa > Chordata > Aves > Accipitriformes > Accipitridae > Haliaeetus > Haliaeetus leucocephalus. The sequence goes on from NW_010972931.1 coordinate 7,574,574, forward strand.
GTTGGCATCTCCTGGCAGGGGTGCTAAAAAGGAGTGACATCGTTGTAGGAGAGGTGGCACGTTCGGGCTTGACCAGGAGAAACTGTGGATTCATTTCACTGTGAATCAGTGTTTCCTTGTGAAAATGGAACAAACAGCAACAAAAAAAAACCACAAAGCAAGTCATGTTAGCCTAGACAAAAATAACAGAAGAGACAGGGAGGAGCAAATTAATGTTTCTTTCTTGCAAATGTCTTTTTTATTTTCCTCAGGCATGTTACAAGCCACACACTCAAGCCAAGCTTATATGACTCAATGGCAGTTAATTCATCCCTGGTGCAGATTTACTACCTCTATCCAAACATTATTTATGCAGCTTCAAAGGACAGGTTGATTACCCTCCTGAATCAGGCAGTGAGGCGCTTGTGAACCAAGCATTTACATGAAGTCTCCCCTCAAGACATTCCTCCTGCATTGTCCACTGGGCTCCAGGTCCTCAAAAACAGATATAACCCTGTGACCTGGAGCCCTGGGGCCAAAGGTGCTACCTGTAACCTCCGCGAGTATAGAAACCTGGAGTGCAGGACTGTGGTGGTCTGTTCGGAGGGGTTTGGGTATGGTAAATGCATCATTCTGAATAGCATTATGCATACGGTTTTTTCCCTGTATGCATTAACTCCCTAGATAGACTCGGTACGACATAGCTGTCCACTGATGATAATATTAAACATTAAGAAACTGGTATGCATTAGATGATCCACATTAATTGATGCAGCATCCTAATGAGGCAGATAAATAAGGGCAGTTATTACAACGCTAGAGATAACTGAGATGGATGTAGGAGAATGAGAATGATGCAAAACTGGGGAGGAAGTCTGAGCAGAGCTGTATTCTTTTGCACAATATTCTTATGGCCTTCGCCGCCTCGGCATGCACAATAATCGCCTGAGCTGGCACTGAAGAATTGCAATAAAAGGTGCAAACAATACAAAGGTGTTAAGCTGTCTGGAGTCTTCCCCAGTTGATTCATGTTCCTTGTAATTGAATGCTTTTAAAGCCATGAGAATTCTGGATTTGAAGGGGGTTTTTGTTGTTGTACTCTTAATATATATAGCTCTCTATGGGTCATCTGGTTACAGCTTTGCTGAGCATTTCTAAACTTTTAGGGCTGTTCAGAAATACCCAGCAATGTTTTGTTCTTTTGGTTTTGTGATAAAAGGTTCAATTTTCAATTGTCAGAAAACTTTCACAGATTTTGTTAAAAACACCTAAATTTTATTAACATCCTTTCTCCCCCTGGTTTTACCAGTTATAGTCTGAAGGGCTGCATTAAGGAGTGGGAAAGGGATGAAGAAAGAGTGCTCTTTTGTTCTTTAATATTTTCAGATACAGGATTTTAGTCTGTCTTTGGCAAAAACTGGATCCTTCCAGTAAACCTTGGAATGTTGCAAATAAAACTTTTAATTCTATAAAACTTCTGTGCAAGGAAAAGTGTTTCCAGCCAGTGAACGTGTTTCAGAGAACCTTGCGGTGCCATAGAAACTCCTTCCCAAGCTGGGGGTCTGCGATCTTCTGTCCTCCCGCGTGCAAAATATGACAATAATTCAAAAATGGCACAAATACACAAAGCGCTCAGCAAGACTCCTGCTCTTGGGATGACTTTCGATGTACTGTCTGTTGTGATGTTCTTCAGTACCTTTGTGTTTGTAAATGATTTCCAGTTCAGACTACCCAAGGTTAATCATGCCTGACTGTGATTCACTGCTATGCATTTACCTCGACATTTCTACTGCACTTACTTAATGATATCAGGGCTAGCAACTAGATACCTCCGTGCTGTCTCTTTATTATCCCTCCCACAATTGTTTTCATGCTGAGCTGCTCCAGATTTTTCCCTCCCTTTTTACAAGAAAATTAACCAAGATTGAGGGAGGCTTTTATAATTTATGGCAGTTATGCAAGTTTTGTCCTTTGCTAATACTCTCTGAGAATCACAGCGATCTCGGTGTGTGTGTGTTTGCTTGTTTGCTTTTGCCAGGCAGAAATAGATGTTGGCTCTGTTCCTTCCCTGCACTGGTCCCCAGCATCACTTGGAGAACAGTTTGCTCAGGGGGATCTTCATTAACACTACTAAATTCAGCAGCTTCCAAGCTGCCCATTTGCAGACATTAGTGCTACAGTCTCTTGCCCATCCAGCAGCTGCTTATTGTTCTCATCACCCTGATTCTCCTTGAGGAAGGAAATAGGCAACAGGTACTTGGAGCAACGTCATTGTTGTTCTTGCTTGATGTGACCTACGTCTGTACCGGCACAAGTGTCATCTGTTGGTTTCTTGCCTTTTCTTCCTCTCTGCTGTCTTGCCCCTTGTATCTTCAGAGTAACTCACAGATAGTTATTCAACAGCAAAAAACTCCTGCTGGTTTCACCTTCCGCAGATAGGAAGACTGAGGCAGAGGGGTCGGTTACAAGGTGCCTCCACAGAACAGAGACAACCAGTCTCAAATACAGGAGCTTGAGCACCAGCTTGAGCGAGTGCTGCCAACACACCGTCCAGGTCTTACCCCCAGGGAGCTTGGCCTCTCACACCTGGCTGATGTGTGGTCGTGACCTTAAGTCTCTCAGGCAACAGCTGCAACCTGATTAAGCACTGGAGTTTGAAGAGGAGCCTTAAACCCACCCTGCTTCACCGAAAAGCCTGGTGCAAGCTATTTAAAGTTAGCCTTGGCTTTCCCCCATCTAAAATAATAATTAGACCGCCATGAAGACTATCTCATTGATATTTGTACAAAGTGTTGAAAAATGTAATGTTTTGTAAAAATGGCTAAGGATTACTCACCCAGAACACTAAAGGAAATGAGCAGTAGTTTAAGTTTTTAAAGACACACTTGGGTAGTAAGTGGTAAATGTCCTGAGGAGTGCCACGTGTAGGGAGAAGGGGAGAGTGGGAGCTGCTGCCTCTCCCAGGCGCCCGCAGACCTGGTGAGCATGGGCAGCCCCTGTCCCATCACCAGTACCCCATCCTACCCCCAGAATTTCAATCTTGGGACAGGGGTCATCCAATTTAAATTAGAAGGATTTGGCTTTTGTCTTGTTGAACTGGAGGGAGGGATGGCAAATAGGGAAGGGGCAAAGCATGCAAGCTGCAGAGGAAAAAAAAAACCCTCCAGCGGTACAACTTCGATATCCTTCTGTTTGTTTGCCAAAAGGACCGTGATGGGTCAAGTCAATTGAACCAGAAAACAGCTAACAAATGGGTCTGGAGGACAATGGAAAGGGTGAAATCCATGCAACTGTGGAAGTTAGTTCCAAGAAAAGGGCTGCCCAAACTTTTATGGGGTATAATCCACTTCTAGCTTTCAGATTAAGATATCAGGGCAACTTCCCAAACAGTCTTCCACAGCTCAAGTTGTGAGCATTTTAGACTGCAAGGACATCTGCAGCAGGCACATTGACCAATGATTTGGTGCCACCTCTTTTAGTAACGCCACAAGCTCTGTTGAGGGCCATCATGAGCATATCAACATGCTCATGAGCCACAGACGACCCTCCTCTGCCAAGAAACACAACTTCCAAGGAATGGTAGTTGTTATGAAATTAGGTCCATTATGTTAATTTTTGAGATGTATTGTTCCTGAAAACACCAGTGCTTCGATGGGTTTTAATGTACATCTGTGATGTTTCTGAGAGAAGTCTTGCACTCCATGCTAAAAAAAAAAAAAAGGAAGAAAAAAACCTTTACTATGATGAATGAAGGCAGTGTTTTTCAGAGCGGTGGAGGTCTTGAAAACTGTGGAAGTGAAAGTCTGGTGTTTATCCATGAACCAAGTTGCTGGCAGAAGAAGAAGGCTGGCTTCATTGCACTGTTCCACCTGTTTACTTGAGCCTCGCCTTGCAGAGCTAACCCCTAACACTACCAGACTGTCACTTTGCTCAGCCAGTCCAGCAAGAACAGCTAAAATCTTAAAACACACTCCTCAGCTCTCAAAGTCTCATGAAAAAGTTCTTTTTTCTACTTTCTCCCCTGAAGAATTACTCTCAGTACATGTACAGACCATTTCTCTGTGTATTAAATATATAGACCGTTAAAAAATACAATTCCACCATAACTTCCCGCTCCAAGAAACAAAGTGATTTCACCTGTGGGATGATTCAGAGTCACTGTGGTATTGTCACAATGCTGATGTGAACCTTGCCTGCCAATTCCTAACCTTTTCTGAGCACAGATTTTTTGGATTTATGGTGTACAATGCTGCTGATAGTTCACAAAAAAATACTGTAAGTTGATACCAACAAATCTATTTTCTTCAAATGCTATACAGACATTTTCTTGGAAGCCATTTGCTCACATGGGTCTTGACTGAATCTGTCTTTGAGGTTTAGCAAAGTTAAGGAGGAAGAACGAATTGGTATTATTGGTGATTTTTTTGCCATGTAATAATTATAGACACATAGCAGCCAAAGATGATACAAGTAAAAAATCTTTCAATAACATGTAAAGTCATATAAAAAGATCTTAAAAACATGATGCCCATAAAGGCAGATGAGATGGGGCTTATTTGTTTGGTTTAGAAAGAAAACACCTGGAAGCCCAATCTGACCTTAATTGCAGCTGTGGTTTTCCTGGGACAAAATTTAGCTTCTGTTGAGTTCGAGTCAGACAAAAAAAGCTTTATCTGAGATGTCAACAGGAACAGGGATAGATGAATGCTAAATAAAATCACTACTGAGGTCTGGGGAAGTTTTGTGATTGACTTACATGGGGTGAGATAGGGCCTTCACCGTCCTATTTTTAAATGCTAGCCCTCTCTTTCACCAGATATAGCCAATAGCTTGAGATAACTGCCCTTATCGCTGCAGGGCTCAGCACAGAGTTTTATTTATAAAGTCCCCTTGATCCAAGCCCTCTTGTTTAGCACCTTCACCTTTACTATCTACCTGTACTCTGCACACCAGAGAGAAAAATGATTAGCCACGGGAAGCTACCCTCGTTTTGATGCCACCCTTGGCTCAAAGCTGAAGGGGAAAGTGGTTTAATGCAAAAGAAACCCTCACTTCAAAACAGCAGCTTTTGTCCCTTTGGAAAACTTAATATAATACTAGGCATTATTTCTAATTTTATACCAAGTCAAAAATGCTTCTGTAATGCTGGTGTTCATTTAACGTCACTTAGAATAAAGCTGACCAATTTAACTGGCTAAAATACTGTCATGCTTGAGGAAATGTTTTCCTGTATTGCACCAAAAGCATGTTATTTTTCTCTTAGGCACTGTTTTCCTTGGACTTTGTCATTTGTAAGGGACTAATTGGGAATTTTGGATGTATTATATATTAGCTCTGAAAACAGTGGTTAAAGAGGGGTTGCCAGGAAAATCAGGAGATGCAAATACCTGGGAAGAAGTCTATTTCATTGCAAGTGCTGCCAGGAAGGCAGGCACCATCAACCCCGCTCCGTATTTTTTCTCTGAAGAAAATGATAAATGGAAGCTCGGCGTCTCGCACGCTGGAGTCGCGATGTGCGTGGTGGTGTTTTTGCTGGGCTAAAATTCCTGGTTGCCAGGGTAACATGTTTTGGAAATCCTCTACCCTGGGCAAAAGCCGCTGCAACTCGAAACCCGCCAGGGCTGATGCTCAGCAGGGGCACGACCACCGCTGGGTATGGGGAGCTGCTGGTTTGCCAAGGGATTCTAGGCAAGGAAACAAAATAAAATAGGTCCAAAAGAAGGGAAAGGCCATCGGGAGCGTTCGATACTTCCAGGCTCTCATAACCTGATTTTTTTTCCCACACCATCACCATGTCCCGTCAGCCAAAGGGCAGGGGGGTTACCTCGTCCTGGGGCTGAATCGCTGGGTGATGGAAAGATGAGAGGGGTGTGTGTGCCTGGAGGGTGGGAAGAGGAGGAGGGCAAGAAGGGAGAGAAAGAGAGATACAGGTTTCTGGCCACCTGCCAAGAAAAATAACTAACATTTTGCAAAAGAGAAATCCTAAGACTGAGGTCATAGTATGGAAAAAGTCTGTTTCACAGACTCTTGAGCCTGAATACAGGCCAAGTTTTTTTATGTTGGTTTTTTGTTTTTTTTTTAAATGCAGGCATCCTATTAACATTTCAACACTAAAGCTCGTCCAGGAATGGAAAGATTTTGGAATTTGAAGTGCCTTAGTTTTCTACTTTGTTGGTACACAGATATATTTTTTTAATTACAAGAAAGTGAGGTTTTTGAATGAGAAGCTCCCTCATTTTGCTTTTAACTTATTTTACAACTATGAAGACCAAACTAAGGGAATCTAAAGAAAAGCCTGTTTCTCCCACAGAGTGACCAACTCAAAAAAAAAGAGACTTTTCAAGCTTGGTGGACAACTTTTTATTTGCTGTGCAAAATACAAAAAGATACTGAAACCTGAAATGATGATGAATTTTCCTGTGTGGAAAAGTCCTACTGTTCAGCCATGAATAGCTATGATTTTTTAAAACCTTTATAGTAGCAAGCTGACAGTTTCATGACAAATTACTTTTCATACCTAACTAAACAAATTATTGAAATTCTTCTGCCTTAATCTCTGGATTTGGATTAAATGTCAGTGTGGATATTTTTTAACTGGGGGAAAAAAATAACCCTTTGGATTTGTTAGGATGTTATTACAAGCAAGTTTTCTGGTCTTTGATTTGCTAAGCTACAACTGGAGTCTGCCTTCCTCAGGGTAAGAATATTTCCACATTATCATTTCACCTGTGGTATTTTAAGAGGGAGAATATTATATCTCGGTGTGTATCTCGGCTTTGTGCGTTCTGTTCTTTGTTTAGCATGCAGACAAGCTTCATCTCCCAAAAGAGATGTGGAATATATTTATTGGCAATTTAGAATTGATGATAGATTTGACAAGCAAGCACGGTGACACACCGAAGCTATCAAAGCTGAAGATGAATCAGGACAAAGGTTTGGATGAGGTATATTGTTCCTGAGATTCAAAAGGGTTATACTTACAGATCATTCCAAAATCAAGGTAACTGTACCACTGACTTACAAAGATAAAAGCTAAGTTTTTTCCAAGAAAAAAACCCGTGGTTTGATTGGCCCACAGACCTTTTATGGCGAAATAGTGCAATTACAGCTGGCATTTCTGCATGCTGATTTTTATTACTTTTGTAAGATATTTTGTCAGGATTCATTTGTGCTGATTCCCCCTTTCATGGCATAAACTGTAAGCAATTGTAGGTAGAGAGAAGGAATCTCTTGACATATTTCTTCAGAGATACACTCCAGGAGGTGTGATAGATCAGGTATACTAAATTAAAACAGACCTGATCTGTTACCTGATAAGCATGTGGACTTACTATATATTCAATTGTATTAGAATTTAGTGCAATCATGGGTGAAAATCCTGTACGTTCACCATCAGCTTTCCTACTATCAAAGCAAAGCAGGCAAATCAGCACAAATAATCTCTTAAAAGTATACACAGACAAAGGATGAGCAAATTACCCTTTTGTACCTTGTTTGATGACCAATCTTTGTGCCATTTATAAAGGCTGGAGTTTGGGGGGTTGGAGGGGGCCTTCTGTCCTGAAGTTCCCTAGGGAGATGAGGCAGGCAACCCTGCCTTGACGTAGTTCGGATGGAGGCCCAGTACAGCAAAGAGCAAGGAAAAGGTCTGGTTGGAAACCCCAGAACATCACAGAACCTAACCTCAAAAATAATTTTCATCACTCTGGTCTGTACTGTTTTTAACTTTTGGACTTAAGAGAAAATTCATGTAGCTGCTCATGTAAAATCCACATTTTCCCCATAACTTATACAATAAATGTAATATGAGACACAAACTTTAATACTTGCAATCACTGTAAGCAACAGCAGTTTCTGTAGACTTCTGCGGAAGAAAGGATGAAGGCTTTTGCCACAAACTGTTAAAAAACCCTGGGCTCTTCCTCTGTCACAGAGTAGGATTTTGATCTCGCAAATAATTATAGACAGGCATGATGCTTTCCAGCAGGACTTCTTTCAGCATTATTGTTTGAAAGACCAAGAGTTCCTGTGGGTATCTAGACTCGTGTTTATGCTGTGCTGCCCATCTCCAGTTAAAAAACATTTCCCTGTGTGCTGCATGCTTTACTGTGAGCAGTCTCAGTAAAGCAGGATGACTTGTATGTGTTGAAAAAGTGACCTGCTACAGAGTGACTGCACGTGGAAAGACCAAGGGAAAAAAAAAGAGGAATCTGTGTTTGGCAGGGCAGAGGTCTGCTTCTTTTCCCCATCCCTCACAGCTGCCACTAGCACACTGACCATCGCATCCCGTGGCACAGTAATCCCAGAGCAGCTCCAGTGAGCGAGCGGTCCAGCACCGAGGCTGGGAGAGAGATGGTCACTCGGGAGAGGCATCCTTTCCTCCTCTGAAGAACTTTACTTTTTCAGGCTTTCTATTCAAGAGGAAGAAGCCTCTCCCTGAGCCTTTCCCGTAGGTTTCCTTGCTGTCTAAAAGTGGTTGGCTGATACCACTCTTCAGCAAGCATGCTAACATAAGGAGCCCTGCAGCACCTACACCAGCCTTCTGTGATTGATGCTGAGTAGCCAGGAGTCAGGAATCAAATTTCCACCTCTGCAGCCTGGGAGACAGTGGAATAAAGAGAGAAAGGGGAAGATTAGAGGTATAGTAACAGAAGACTTGTCAGCCAGATGGAATTTTAGGAGTTTTGTTATTACATGTAACACATAAGGCTAACCGAATACAAAGAGATATATAATACATAATGAGAGGTGGGCACAAAGCTGGGTGGTGAGGGTTAGATTGGTAGAAGGACCTAAAATATCGATATTATTCCCAACTTGCGTATATTTTCTTAAGATCACAGTAGGTGGATGTACTTAATAACCATGATCTTCAGGCATTATGGAAAGATTATAAAAAGCAACAGGCCTCCTTTTAAAATTATTTCGATTTATTTTTATCTAGCAGAAGTGGCCAAGTATAGCTTTAGCATGATCCCGTTTGGCTCTATGATGTTGCAGAGCTATGAATTCACTGTGAGAAGAACAACTCTTTCTGTGCCTTGAAGAACATAAAAGCCTTGGTGTCTAGCTGGAAAGCAAATACCTCTTGCTCAAGCAGCTTATGTTTTCCTACTTGAGAAAAATTAAAATCTCATCTTATTTCTTTGCATGCACTTGTCATCCCCCCAGAGTTTTATCCAAATAAATCTCTGGTTCTTTTCAAAGAACATCTTCCGTATGAGTTGCATTAGCTTTAAAGACTCACCAAGAACAGAACGGTCCAGGCTGACACTCTTGCTTTCCAACAGAGAAGCAACTGCATGAATCTTATCCTGCAATTCTGCAGCTCAGTTAATTAAGTATTTGATGTCCTAAGATGCTGCTGCCTCCCAAAGCCAGGGAGAGGGAGCCGTCAGGCCCCGTTCCCATCTTTGGCCACCAGACCCAGTGACGTTCAGAGACTTTCCACCCATCACACCATGTTACACAACTCTTCCCCTCTCCCCAGCCCACAGAGTCGATGAAATTAAATAGCATGAAAAATTAACCCCATCGTTGTTGGAATGCAGCTGGGTAATATGTGGCCTCATTTGCTGCTACAGGAGAATACGCGTTTGCTGCTTTGGTAGTGGGGATCTGTGGATGGGGCAGAGGGGAGCCAGGTAGCACAAACCCTGGGGAGCACTTCTGCAGCCCCACATCCCTGCCCGCTCTCTGGGTATCCTCGGGCACCTCAGCCCCTATGCACAGGATGGTTTCTGATTTCTCTTTCCTTGTCTTGTTACCTGCTGTCCATCCCATGCCACCCACGCCTTCTGCTTTTCTTTCCTTCCTTTTTCTTTCTTGCTGCACCCTTTCTGCTGCTTTCCTACCGTCCCATCCCTGGTTTTGTCAGGTTCATCACCTGCAGCCTCATTTCTCCTTGCTTTTCACCTCTCCTGGCCATCCTCTTCTCTACTTTTGCCCCACAAAACATGTCACCATGTCTCCTGAAAAACAAAAAAGAATAAAAAAAAGATATATGTAACAAGGCATACACAAATATACCCACAGCGGCTCGGGTTCCTGTTTTGATGCGTATGCCTCATCACCTGCTGCTTTCTCCTTTGTCCCTTGATTCCTCCATCATGTTACTTTTGCTTCATGGTGAATCACTGGGCTGAAGACTAACTTTTAATTCCTTTGTCAGGTCCCCAGGTATTGCCCCAATCTTCCTTTGGGGCACATAGTTTTCCATTACTTCTCTTTTAAGAATCACCAAAAAAACAGCGAGAGAGATGTTAATATGGAGAAAAGTTTTACTTAGCTACAAAATGCTTTCCTTTTATAACTTTCAGCATGATTGGCAGATAGGTTTATTTAATCAAATTGCCTTTTCTGTCAGTGTATTATTTAATGAGGGAGTTCTTTTTTTGATTGCATAGGAAATGTGGAAGCATCTGAGAATTTCTGATGTGCTATTTACTCATCCATTATGTTGGGAATCAGTTTAATTTCAATGTCAGCAGTGGAATTAATAATCATAACAGTTATCTGTCACAGAATGATCTATTTGGGGATTTTCTCAGCAAACCAGGATATATCCCCCACCCTTTCATGAGAGAAGGAAGTTTTAAAAAATAAGTCAAATTTGAATGTGTTTTTGCTTTGATTATCCCTTCCAGGCTGATGGTAAAGGCACATGTTTTCATGCTTTAATTCAGCTTTGAGTCACTGATATGAAATCCTTTACTAGCGTAAATTATCCCTACTTTTTTTCCCACCTATTTCACTCTGAGTTTCTCAAACACTTCCATCAAGGATGGCTCCCCCATTAAAGTGCACTCTCCCTTCCTGAAAAAAAAAAAAAAAAAAAAGACAGTCCTAGCTTTCCAGAGATAATGCAAAATCCTCTTTTGGCAGTCATGTTAATTTGGGCTGGCTTCGTTATATTTTTCATGTCGCACTTCACTGTCCCACAAACAGGCTTCCCGTGTGAGAGCAGGAGAGTGCCTGAGCAGACAGATGGACGTACAGACATGAGGGAGGTGGATGGGGCCCAAATCTGGTTCTGGTCCCGTTAGGTTTCCTTCGGTTCTCTAGTTATGTGCAGCCCCACATAAGTAAATAACATAAATGAATAAAACCTTTCAGCTGCTACATTTGATAAGTACCAAGACTTTTTATATGACTCCAAAGTAAGGGCAGTAACTGTTAAATGAATTGCTTTTTAAATAAAACACATAAGAGAAATTTTTAAATCCTTCATTGTTCCTTAAAATGTTTTAGTGCCTCATTAATTCTTGATTAGCCTGGTTGTTAAGAGGCCATTATTATGTGGTAATAAGGTGTAGGAAATTACCTCTAGGGCTATAGTCTTGTCACACAGATCTGCTACAGTTAGCACCTCATCAGGTGCTGAGACCAAGTGCCAGTGGCGTAAATTAGGGGTTCGCTGCCTGGTGGTGGTCCTGTGTGATGGGGTGTTTGCTGAGATGATGTGAGTCCTCTGGTGCAGAAAAGTGGAGAAGACCTGACAAAATATAACCCTCTCAGCAGCCTCCTGTCCTTCAAGGGCTCCCCCGTCTTGCCTTTGGCAGAGCATGGAAACTGCTATAAAACAGTGGAATAAATTTACTTTGCAATTACACTCATTTAAGTAATTTCAAATATGCCTGAAGCTCGCGCAGATGAAAGTCCACTCTTTGCTGTATGATTTGTTAGGCAGAAAGTGTCATAGGAGATTTGGTGCTGGTCCAGCAGAATATCCCCAAACTAACGACCTCCTCTGGTCATTAGTATTTCTTTTGAACGCACAACCCCCCTCAAAGCCTGCTACAAACATTGGTAAAGCTAATCATTATTACCCTTTTACAAATAGGAAAATGAGCCTTAGGGGCTATTTTTATTGTGATTTGATGCAACATTAATCAGCATTCAGAAGAAGAGACATATTTGAATGTGCCAGGCTGCATATATTTATTTTTCAGTGTGTATAATGCTTTTTTTTCCCCCTAAATCTCTTTGAGGTTGATGCTCTAATGCTCACAGCATGCAGCTCCCATTCATTACCTATACAGGGAGCTAATGCGGTACAGCAGCATCACCGTCTTTGAAGAGCACCGAAGATGCTAATAATTAAAAACACAAAGTGCGCTCTTGCTCGTACTTTCCTCCTTATTCTTTCCCGGGTTTCGATCTTCGCACAGCAGATGAGGCACAGTCCTCAGAGGACGGAGAGCAGCTTGGTGCCAGCGTGGCTGCTGTCACTCTGCCAGCGTGCAGGGGTGACACCCCGCCGGGTGTGCTAACGCCTGCTCGCCCACCAATTCGTGCTGTTGGGTTTCGGAGGGCGTTCACAGCTGAGGAGCGGTGTCGGAGCAAAGCTGTGGGAGAACCCTGCTCCTGAGAGGCTCCTGTTGTGCCTGAACCCCCAAAACGGGGCTGTGGCCTGGGTTTCCATCCTAAATATCCGTGTTTGTTGTTAAATAGCTAGGCACTCGTTTCAGTGTGCTTTCACCCACGTCTTCAATGTTTTCAAGCCCCCCGATGCCGTTGCCACTTGCTCTTCAAGCCTTGCCCCAGCCCCATGCACCACCCCGGCACTCCTCAGGGATGGACCCCCAGTTTCAAGCGGCTGGAGAAGGGCACTTGCCGCTCATCCCAGTTTAACCCTTAGTCAGCCTCAGAGACGGGGCTGCAGGGAAAAGTCTCCATACGTGGTATTTCAGTTGGTTCAGAAGCCGAAGTAGCCCCAAGACCCATGCAGGGTGGCTGCTGCAAGCCATGGGCACCGCTCACCCTCAAATCACCGGACCCCAGAGCAGCCCAGAGGGCACGGGTACCCTTCCAAGCCAATTTTCACCCAATTTTCACGCTTGGCTTTGGCTGATTTGGGGTATGCTTGCCCGCCTGCCTGGTCTCAGAGCATACCAGTGCTGAGCTGGGGAGCAGAGCCGGTCCCTGCTCCGAGTGCTGTGCCGGCAGCGGACCCCCTCCCCAAGCAGGGGTGCAGAAGGCATCTATCTGCTGCTGCTTCATACATCTGCTGAAATGTATTTTTTAATATCTCGTGACAATAAATAGGAGCGGATTGTCATGACTTTTACAAGGATGGGGGAAAAACTCCACTCAAAATCAAGTCTTTAAAGGGCACCTCAGAGTGCCATTTCAAATCTCACGAGAACAAATGGAAGGAGCAATTACAGCCCAAACCAAAGGCTGTTAGGAGTTAATAACTACAGGAGCGTAGCGGTAAAGAACGTCAAGAGTTAGCAGTCCCAGCATGACAAAAGTTTATTTAATCCTACTCTAAACAAGCAATATAACAAATCCTTGTTAGGAATGAATGATCTCTCACATGTAGCTTAAAATAATCAAATTTTGATTTAAAATACCAAAATAGGTCAAATGTTACGGGTTCTTCTGGAAGAAATTCAAAGCGTCCGGTCCAATTTTATTTTTTATTTGTAACATTTTACAGATGAATAAATGCATTCTTTACTTAAAACCCGCTTGCCCCATTTCAGGTGGGAATGCGTTATTTGCCAGAGAATTACAGACTCCTAATGTTGACATATTCTGCTCCAGTAGCTCTGCTGTGCTCTGATACAGGAGATACTGTTTCAGCACCTCTTCACCTTCTCACCTTGTCTTCAGCCTTCTTTCACTTAAAATTTCCTCCTAGTGCAGGATCCAAAGGTGAAGTAGAGGCTGAAGAGCATAAGATGTTGGGTCATGGGTATGTCTGAGGCAATGCCGATGTGTTCCCAGACAGGACCTGGAGTTTCTCTCCCTGATTCTGGATCTGATTGAACAGTGTGACTTTGAAAAATAGCAGTGAATATTTTTGCCTCGGTTTTCTCTTCCCAATTGAATGAGCATAATCACAGGTTTGTTCACTTTTGACCTCATAGGGTGTTGGGAAATGTACCTGCGCAGAGATCTTTCACTAGAAAACAGTGTGATAGAATACAGCCTGATAATGAATTGTTACCTGTCTTGATAGGATGGGTCCTATTTCATACTAGTTAATGATCCTGGTAATAACAAGAGGAAGTCCTTGTGCTTTGGTGTTCAAGCTAGAAGGAAGAGTTGGAGAAAGTATCGATAAGAAGATTCTAGCAGACCTTTAATTCATTCCCAATTCTTCCCTGGCACTGCTTTAAATTGCACATAAACTTCAAGCACGAGACATTTATAAAAACATGTAGTGAGGGCTGTTTGCTGCATCTTTGGAACAGTAAAAACTTTTCTGCTGTTAGTGTGAGGATAGTAGTACACTGAAGAATACAGAATGATTTCTTTAGACTAATAAAGACTCTGCTGAAGATATTCTAAAGGTTTATAGGACTTCTGGAAAGTTTTTTACATATTTCAAAGGTCTTTATTGTCAGTCTCCTACATTTTGCCTATTTTATTCAGCATTTTCGTCAGCCACCTTTGCTGTCTTCAGTGCACTAAAAATGTTTAAGTGCCTGATAAACCATGTACATCTGAAGTATTTTCTCTTATCAGTAAAAAATCATTTGCCTTGAAGGTAATATAGCGGGCTAAATTAATTGCTGATGAAACCGATTTTACTAGAGTGACACTGATGATGAAACTAACCCAATACATTTAGCTTAGGAGATCCACTTTTGACCATTAACATTGTTACTACTAAATTGAATTCTTTAGAAGTCCAGTGTCATCCCTCACGTATATGACTTTTAAAAATATATATTGCATAATATAGACACAATATTTGCTTACAAATTATTTGCAGTTGCACTAAATTAACACGTTTTTATCTGTAGGTTTTATTCTTACTTAAATATCAAACAGATAATTACCCACAGCTCTGTCAATATTAAGTCCTGCATATTTTATTTCCATACCCAAAAGTACTTCTGAAATAATGAATGTTTTGATTGGACTCAATCTGACATCAGATAATAGCAAGTTAAATGATACTTAATGCCATTTTTTCAAAGATGGAGGCCATAGGTAGATCCTGTAGGACACTATGTAGAATTCAGCTCCTGGGAACTCAGGATCAGATAATCACAAGTTTCAAACATACAAACCAACCAACCAGTTGTATAATGGAGCAGATTTGAGCAAGTGGTCTTAATTCCAATGTGACTTTGTAGGAAAAAAAAAAAAAAAATCCTTGAATTTCAGTCATGTAACAATCTGAGAATCCATTTCCTCCATGCTTGGTTCATACTAACACTTGCTTACAACACTGCTATGGTATAGAAGTTTGCTCCTATGGATGGCAGTCTGACAGCTGATGACAGAAAAAAATATTTCAGAGAAAGCTTCAATTACAGCCAATGACTGGGAAAAAAATAAAAGAACCCAGTATGTTTTGAGGATGCACATGAAACTCAAACCAAGGCTAGTTTCAGTACTTTGCAAACTGAATTAAATTGACTTCTGAACCAGCGTGGGTAATTGATATTTTGTTTGATACAATAAAAAATCATATGGGTCTACTGAAAAAAAAAGAAAAAAAGTTATGTTCATTTTCTCAGCAAAATGAAAAAAAAAACATTCAGGGCTAATCATTTGATTTAGATTACCTCACTCCAGAAGGTGCTTGGGCAGCCTTGTTACAGCACTAGATACAAGCATAGTTCGAAATAATGAAGAAAATGAAAGCATAGCATTTCAGAAATGTTGACATTAATCATTTTACATAGAAATTAAACTTTTTTAGTTATTTAGGGAAAAGCATTTCTCAAATCTAGCAATTGCCAAGCATTTTGGCTAGTCCTCACACTGTTCTTGATGGCTGAACTATTTGTCAGAAAATTCCCCTCGGCTCTAAATCCCTCATACAAGACTAGTTAGAGCCTTGTCCATGCTCAAGACTTTGTGAAAAATGATTGTCGACATTTTTCTCAAGATGACTCAACATTTCCAAAGATTTAGGATGGCAGAAAGCATTATCAGACATCATTTAGACTTCCAGATGATTATTTTTTACAAGATGGTTGTGGTAGTTAGCAGCTGGGTGGTAGAATTTGGCAATCAGAATACAATTGTGTCTAATTCATTTTTATACACTACTCCTATTAGTTAAAAAAGGATATTTCTTTGGAAGTGCCATTAAGGCCCTGACATATGATTTTTGAATATGACTTTCTCTCAGAAACTGCCAGCATGGTACTGCCAGCATGCCAAGCTGGTGTCCGGAAGAAAATTTAAGAGCAGTGATAAAATGAAAGGGGAAAATAGAAGCCCTTCTTGCAAACAGGGGTTTGCAATAGATATTCTGACACAATATGAATGATGAGGGATGGAAAATTCATAATGGTGTGTAGAAGTGCAACACACACTCTGTGCGTAGAAGACTGACCTATAACTCATAAGATAGCGAGTGTCGAGTGAGTTATGAGAGTTGTTCCCTGGTGTGTATTTAAAAAGAGACATTAGAAAGGAGATATAGTGTGGTTTACTGTTTGAAAGCTAACTTCATAATTTTGTCCAAAAAGTGTTAGGAAAAAATAGATGCTTTTTTTTTTTTTTTAGATATATATATATATATTGCAGTCCAGGTGGTGTATTTCTGCACAGCATGTGCAGGATCTGAGTGCTGGGAGTAAAGCCCTTCCCCTCCCTGAAGGATCAGCTGATTATTTCTGCTGTTGTAATGTCCAAAGGAGATTATTTCTAAGGAAAAGGAATTTCCCATTTTGACTCCTAGAAGGGGTTATCTCAAAGTGAAACAAGCAGGCCAGAAGTGCTTGGTGCCATCGCACCCCAGGGCAGCTGAGGGTCTGTGCCAGGAAGCCCACAGACAACCCAAGCACACACCTCAACCGGCGCTGCAAAATGCAATTTGAATTAATGGGATCCCATGTAGGCAACCATCCCTTCAGTGCAGCTCCATGTGAGGCAAAGGAATTATCTGCCCACTGCAGATCGCGCACGTTTTTCTCCCCCCAGCAGCGAAGTCTGCGGCCACGTGCTCTCCCCAGGTGCCGGCGCCTGCCTCCAGCTCCCCTGTCCCTGCAGCCCCTTCCCTCCCTCAGCCCATCTGCAGGAACACCTGACAACTCCTCCTGCATTTTGGTGGGACGGCTATCAATTCGGAGATGTCTCCCCCATAGGGATTCTCTTCTCCCCTTCCAGCATCTTGTGATGACAACAAAAGCAGAGAGGAGAAAAGAGAATACTATCACTAATGCACCATCTCCTAATAAGTTCGTTGGCGTGCAGAGCTTAGTAAAAATGTTGGAAACACCCTGGCCATGGAGGTAGTCCCTTCAGGAGCAGTGCTACCCCTTTCTCTGAGCCGAGGACACAGGGTGCAGGTCTGCATAATGAGCAGCCATCCATTCGCCCCATGGGGCAGAATGCTGCCTGGCATCTTGACCGAGAGCTTTAGTTTCATTTTGTAGTCTGCCTCGTAAGGAAAAAAATGTGGTTTTTCCCTATGCCTGGCTTGGCTGCAAATGAAAGGCACTGAGAAACCTGCTCATGGGAGAGGTTTAAGCCCATTCCTGCAGAAACTTGAGGGCTGGAAATTTTGACAAAAATCACAGCAGCCCTTACATATTTAATGCACAGAACTGTCTGCAGCTGACTCCTCAGCATCAAGTGATCGCACATCAACCTGGCCATACATGAGCTTTCAGGTCTTTCTGCCCCATGGTTCCTCTTTTTTTTTCCCTCTTGCCACACACCGAATTAATTATTTGACAATATATTCTGACATTGTATTATTTCAACAATAGCAGAATGTAATGGTATATAATTAGCAGCCAGATTATAATAGTGGTATGAAGATGATTCTGGCAATGAGGTGTTTTTTAATTAAAATTTCATTACTGCAAAAGTGTCGTGCTATCACCCTTTCCAGTGTGTGAGCAACGGTGTCCGTGAGTGAAAAGGATGGCCCCCGGGGATAGATAGCATGGTCTGCCGCCCTTTGTGCCCCGGTGGGGGATTCTCCTGAGGCACTGCTCTTCCATACCATGAGAACCTATGAGGGCACAATTTATTTTAAAGTCTCTATAAAGTGTCGATTTTACAGTGAAACTCCTTCCACTTCTGCCAGGAGCAGGGGGTTAGTTTTGTTTAAGGAGGTGTCTGTGAAGTATCTGGGGTTGTGAGGGGTCTGTTGTACCACAGACCTGTCAATTTTCTGTATTTTATCCTCGCAGTCCATATCTCTAAATGAAACAGTATGCTCCCTTTCACAGTAGCCAACTGGGTTCTTGTCTGTTTATTTGCCTGTTTTAATCTTTTTTTCTCCATCTAGTCAAATAAACCTGTAAATTCAGAGTGTACGCTATGGAACTTCATCCAAAACTACACTGTCTCCTTCCTGACAGGGCTGACAGAGAGTATAATCACTTGTATTGTCCAGAGTACTGTTTACATAAAGGAGCAATAAATACCTGTTGAAATTTTTACTGGAGGCCTCCCAGATGGATGGTTCATTTATTATTACAGACAGGGTTTCATTTACTTAGTTATTAAAAGAAGCAGGCTGCTACAGCCCATTTATAACTATATTAAAACTAAATGAAGCTATAAGTATTGCAGACGGGACTGAGTAAAATACATATAGTGGCTTTCCAGGAAATGGCTAGGAAAAGTATTTAAAAGGAAATGCTGGAAACTTTGGGGGTCCTGGTGTGTCTTTCACAGCCATGCTTCTACTGGCTGAAGCTCGGTAGGTTATGGAGGAGGTATAGTTCCCATATGTTCCCGTCCTGCCGCTCAGTGCCACATATATATTCTGCAATAGCCTCTCTGTACCTGCCTGTCAGCCCTGTGACATTGGGAGGGACCGAACTAGCCCGATCCTCCCCTCCTCTAGCATTTATTGAGATTAAAAGCTCCAGCTGGGGATATTGAGTAATCTTTTTCTTTATCCCAGAGCCAGAATATCACTGAATATCAACTCCAGTTACAGGAAGGGATGGAGCTGCTCTGTCAGCACCGATCTGTGAAGCAAAGGCAGACTCATCCGGTGGATACCAGAGGTCTTAGTTTCAAAGGCACCACCAGAGGTCCAGCACAGCTGGCCGTGAAATTAAAATAAAGGTTGTGGATGGTCTTTGTGGCACTTTTCCAGCACTGAGGACATTTCATCAGATATACTCACCCCTGCTTTGAATAAGGATAAATCGGTCACTGGATGGGAAGCACATAGTTGCCTGCAAACTAGATTATGGCCAAGCTAGACAAATAAAGGACAGTCCCAACCAGGAAACACTGGTGTCCCAAAGTGGAAGAAATTGTTGACCAGAAATTGATAGGGTAGAAAGACCTAGGAACAAGGAAGTTTGGAAATTTTTAAGCAGAGCTTTTTAGGTTAATGAAAGGCTGCATTTCCGCTATCAAGGAAAAACCCAACTTTGCTGAAAGCTAGCTCAGCTTCAGTGGTGAAGTAAAAGTAGCAATTAGAAATGAAAAAGCGGTCTGTACAATAGAGATTAAATATAAAATACATGTAGCATGAAAGGGGAAGATAACAATCAATCTAAAAGAGAAATTACAGAATACTGAAGATGGATAAAAGGAGTGGAGGATACCAGAGGAAAGTTCAAGGACAATGAGAATAAGGGTTTTCTTAAGGTATATGAAAAAAAAAAACCAATAAACAAATTATAGCAATAGCCCCTTATTAGCTGGAAATATTAAAGCTGTTAATAATATTAGAGTCAATAAATATTTTTTTTATATGAGAAAAAGCAGGGTGCCTAGTAGACAGGCAGGAAGCTGAACAGTGTCTAGAGACAATAAATTATTTAAAATCAGTTGCCCTAGATACAAGTATCCTTAAGCCTCAGATCTTCCATGCTACCATATAGCCATGAAGGCCACTAGCTAGCAAAATCTGAGGGTCATTTGTGATGTACCTTAAAATGTGGGGTAAACCCCAGGAGACAGCTAATGTGCAATGTGCCGAAAGGCCAAGGAAGAAAGTTTAAGGACAGGTTGCCTGACACGTCCTACTGCACACAAATTTTGGGGGGCACCCAAATAGGTTTCCTTTAATACCACTGAGGAACTGAAGGATAAGAACATAGTTATTTTTGTTTAATGTTTTACTTTCAAGGAAAGAAATGTAAGTTCTTATCAACCAAAGCTGAATTCATTCTGTGAGGAGCTGTCAACTAAGATGTGGTAGGAAATTATATTCACCGATGGTAAAACTTTGTGGAGGATGACAGAAAGAAACAGTGAGGATGGAGCAGGATATCAAATAGTCTCAATGATTTAATAATTCAGCCTCACTTAAACAAAGGAGGCTTGAAAGAAACCAACACGAAGTTCATACAAGACACTTCTCCTGAGAACCTCTAGCCTAAACGATCTCAATTCCCTTGCCCAACCAGCGAGATAGGGATAAACACCACCACAGCCTTGGGTATGAACGTTGCTAAATGAACGGTCAGCGTTATACAGATGACTGTAGTCATCTGCAAGGGAGCACGAGAATACAAATGTGTGGGATGATGATTCCAGCATGAGGACAGATGCTTGTAATGCTGGGGATTAGAGGCTGAAAGAGGCTATTTGTAAGGAAATAATCACCGAGTACAAAATCAGATGCTGCCCCTTCAGCGGGGAGACTTGGCAGTGGCAGTTCTTTCTCGGAGCCATCAAATTCCCCAAGATTTCTGCCACAGCGGCTGACACACAAGGTGGTAGTGCAGTTCATGAACTCTTATTTAATTTCGCATTTGAAATGAATATTTTGTAGATAGCAGCATCACCAATTGCTAGGAAATCAAAGGCAGAGAGTTAGTAAATAATGGCTAATCACACCCAGAGAGCCTGGGGGGAGCAGGGGCAGGGAGGCAAGAAATGGATTGGAAAATTGCGAGCAGCGCATTCAAAACTTTTATTCCCCAAATGTGTTTCCTCCTGTCACACAGAGCATGATTAGCCATGAAACTTGGGTAAATCCTCAGCGTGATTGGACTACTTAGGCGGGTGCTTAGGCGTGAGCTGCCAGTACGTTGCTCATCACTCTTCCCTCTCTCTGAGTATTTGTGCATTTTTAGGTGGCTTCCTTGCTCATGGAGTAGACTCACACAGGTTCATTTCTCCACTTTTCTGAAGAATTTCTGCCATTTTTAAGGAGGTACTCTGGGTCCTTCTGCCCAAACATCATTCTTGGGAAGCACTGTGGACTGTGGGGCACTTTCTTGCCACCCTGCCAAGGAGGTAGAAAATTCAGGGTATGATTCAATTGCATTTGTCTTCCTTTTCTTTAAAGGGGGAAAACATCACTGGGGTGAACACAGTCACTCACTGGGGCAGCTGCTGCAGAGGAAACCTTATTTCAACTTCTGCTCATAGGAGAGAGTGATGGCTGTATCACTTGGAGAGGACGGCCTTGCATTTCTAATCAGACCGTCAGTGTAATGGAAATTTAGCAGAGCATTTAGCTAGTTTAAATGGTTTTGGAGAGCAGCATAGACCAGCCTCGATGGATTTAAGCCAAGGACAGAAAACTTTTCCTTCAGAGCATCTATTTTTTATTGGAATTGCTAATTCTATTTCTATAGACTGAGTCCGTTTTTCAGGCATTTAAATTCTACAGTCTGGAATTAAATCTCACATTGATATATATGCTTCATTCCAGCATTAAGTACATTAATATTTCACCAGCCTGATTTTACTGGCCTTCTCCCTCTGTTTTTAATTAGATTTGACGGTATTCTATATAATCATGTTTTCCTACATGTTTCTGTGTAGCAGAACTTGCACAAACTGTTTGTTGAGGGGTTTTTACAACTTAAACATCGTATATTCAGAGTGAATTTTAGATGCTGCAAGTAGTGCTTGCAGAGGTCTTACAAGCCTGCTGAAAGCTCTATTACAGCATTTATAAAATATCCTCTTGATCTAGTTGTTTACCGCAATCCATAAGCTTTTGACTTTATTTCATATAAAACACGAATAAATACTACACTTTTCAGATAATATAAATGCATGAGCTTTTTTAAAGTGAAACATTTGCATCAGTTATAGCACTAAAGTGAAAAATAATTTCAGCAATCAGAATCTAATTAATTAAAAATTACTACTGTATAAAAACAGCTTCTCCTATATTTAGGATTAGTAAACAAAGCTATTTGAAATACCTGTTTTGGCTGTAGGTAAGTAGCAGATATAACTGGCCATCTGTTATGTGCAAGTAACCAAGGTAATTAGCAACAACATTAGTTTCCTTTTTTTTTTCCTTGTTTTTTAAGGAAGGAAACATGTTCATCTGTTTCTTATGAATTCTCCGTACTTCTTACCAGGCATATTTTTCCTTGCATTTCTCTCTCAGAAAGGAACTAAAGACAGCCAGAAACTGAAGGTACATTTGTCTTATTGGAGGTTAAGTCATATTACATATGTGAGCACTTGTGGCTGAAATAATCCCGGGAACATAAGGGCACAGTCTGGATAGGAATGGCAGATTCCCACCTGGAGTTCTCTCTCATTTTGCTGAGAACAAGAGTTAAAGGTCTTGCACAGTGTTGTGCCTCCAGGAAGGTTTTGTTTTGTTTTTCTACAATGTGAAGCAATACTTTTCTTCTCCTATATCAGTGCATCAATTGTGACTTTAAACATCTGGAGCCAGTCTGAAAGCCTTCTAGCATACTGCTACTCACAATAATATCTGTTTTCTTTCTGGGTTTCTGGTAATATTGAAACTAATGTCCAGTTCTTGAAAGGTCACTATGCATTTATGGGAAAGAAAATAAAAAGTCAATATTTTGCATTAAAAAAATAAGATAATTTTCCAAAAACAGTCTCATTCAGATGAAACATTGTGGTGGCATAAAGTCAAATGAGCACTTAGTTATCTGATTTTCATATTTCATCACAAGTCTTTGCTTTGTGGGGTTCCTCTTCAGCTAAAAGCAAAGTATTTTTCCACTACTGAAGTTCCTTTCCTACATAATGAGCAGAAATCACAAAAGTCTGTAATAAACACAGTATTCTGACTGAGATGCTGCCTAGCATTAAAATGAAACAATATATTTGATCAGATTAACACATTCATGAGATCTTTCACAAATTGCTAAGATGGTGACTTCTGAATTTATTTAAATGACAATTGCAACATACATATATATTTGTGCCCCAGGCTTGCAAACCATTGGCATGTTCTCTCCTAAAGCATTAGTGTTAATGATTTAATTGCTATCAATATTTTTTCTTTCCCATCTCGATTGTTTTTTTGGTTCTAGTTATCAAAATTATCATGAAGACCCTATCTCATAGTAGCTTAGATCACCAGAGGGACACAAGGAGGGTTTTACCCCTCATTTTCATAACCTCTCTTGAAAATCTTCAGGGCCTCTTATCTTGTCCTTTGATTTATGTGCCAAAGGGGAATCTCTGTAATCATAAACCAAAACCACAGAGGCATTTTTTGAGAGTTTTACACCTGAGTAAGTAACTTGCAGGGGGGAAGGAAAGACTTCATTAGGCCAAGGAATGTGAAATGTATCAGAGATTAAAGTAAAATGCAAGGTGCTTCTTTCCCGTGCAGCAGCAGATGTGAAGGATAATTCCCAGGTGGGGCCGTGTCTTCACCCTGGAAGAAAATAGATACCCTCCTAAGTAGGGCTACACTGGAAGGGTCTCAGACTGGCTCCAGGCATTAAAAGTTGCAACTGATTCCCAACTGGCTGTTGAAGACACCTCCCCCAGACACTGCACTGTTGAGGTCTCCTTCCCCAGCAGCTCCTTCTCCTCCAGGTCTTTCAAAGCCAAAAATCTTTGACCTGGGCCCTGGGTCTACCCTCACGCTTGAAACTTGATGTTACTTTGATGTTACTTCCTGGAGGGGAAACTGGATGTCTTCCTGCTATGTCCTGGATTCTGGCTGGGGCTGAAGATAATCCTTGCTTGGGACTTGGCTTTCCAGCAACAACAAATCAAGAAAAAAGACACACAGACAAAACAGTGAAGCTGCAAGTCATGACTTGACCATTCCCTTTGAGCAAGGTGGTTCCAGGCAGCCTGCCATGGCCTCTTATCCCAAACCCCAGGTACTTTTGACCAGGAGCATCTCCTGGCCCTTGGACATGGTGGGATGAGCAGGAGTCCCACAGGGTCCCTCTGCAGTGCCCCACATGGTCACCCTGCCCCAGTAACCTGCTGAACCAACGCAGTGAGCAGTCCCCAGATAAAACAGGTGTCCCGGTTTCAGCTGGGATAGAGTTAACTGTCTTCCTAGTAGCTGGTACAGTGCTATCTTTTGAGTTCAGTATGTGAAGAATGTTGATAACACTGGTGTTTTCAGTTGTTGCTCAGTAGTGTTTAGACTAGAGTCAAGGATTTTTCAGCTTCTCATGCCCAGCCAGGGCACCTGACCCAAACTGGCCAACAGTGTATTCCATACCAGGTGACGTCCCATCTAGTTTAGGAACTGGGAAGTGGGGGTGGGGATTCGCCACTGGGGGACTGGCTGGGGGTCGGTCGGTGGGTGGTGAGCAATCGCCCTGCGCATCATTTGTACTTTTCAATCCTTTTATTACTACTGTTGTCATTTTATTAGTGTTATCATTATCATTATTAGTTTCTTCTTTTCTGTTCTATTAAACCATTCTTATCTCAACCCAGGAGTTTTACTTCTTTTCCTGATTTTCTCCCCCATCCCACTGGATGCGGGGGGAGTGAGTGAGCGGCTGCGTGGTGCTTGGTTGCTGGCTGGGGTTAAACCACGACAACAGGTCAGGCTTTCTGATAAGCTGTGTAGGAGATTTGGACACGCAGTCACATTGAAATTGGCAGATGTTGGATATCGATGCCCTCTAGGACACTTACTGTTTATTTTCCATTGCATGTTAGTAAGCCCTCAACCCACTCCTTTCCCACCCTAACTGGCCCAGCACCCCAGGCTGCAACCCCTTAATTGGTTACGGGAGAAAAAAACCCGCTGGCTTGCTGAGGCATTTCTCAATATCCCAAACTCATCCTCATTTCCTTTCATTATGTCTCTACCTGTCACGTTCTTTGCGGAGAAAGGAACAAATGCATTAATTAGAGTGCAGTGAGTGCTCCCACCCGAGCCTCCCACCCCTCACTGCCTCCGCGACCTCACAGAGATTTCACTAAAATGTGTAATTAGGTTCTGCAAAGTGACTTCCTGACCGTATGCACTCTTTTCAAGTGCAGAAGCCCTCAGTGGTGGTGTGTGTTTTTCAGAGGTGCTTCAAGTACCACTTCATTTTTCTAGCTTTTCTTTACAAAGTTATATTTATCTTTTTACCAGTGCCCGAACACATGAAAGCCAAGTCCATTTCAAAAAATCTTAAAGCCCATGTCACATACTGGCCTGGATTTTGCATATTCTGAAAAAGGTGTTATAGAAAATAGCTATAAATAAGCTGTGTCGAAAAGGCTGTGCTTGTATGTGTCCGTCCTTGTACTAGTTTGCCAGAATACGTAAAGAAATTCAACCCTGAGCAGGGGTTGATTTAAACATGATCTGAAGTGCTCTGCTAACATGGGGTCTACCAAAGCTCATTCTGTGCTGAATCTGTGCCAAAGTGCTTTTCAGATAAATTATAAATTAATGGAATGCCTCTTGTGAGCTTGAAGTATTTTTCTTCTCTTCTGTTCTCCCGCTCTTCAAGCGGGGTCTGCTGGTCCAGTTATGGACTTTTTCTTTTAACCACCATTGTTGTCATGGTGGAAACGAGTTGTTGAGGAGAAGCGTTCCTCAGAAGCATCCAGACTCAAAACTGATCTAGCTTCCTTAAGATGCTTACTGCAGCCTGGAGTCCCTATCACACAAATGCCTCCTCCTCACCCAGGGTGTGCTTCAGCCTGGGCTGTGAGAGCTGCCTGGGGTCCAAGGAGCCTCCCTCCCCAGTACTGCTGGCAGGTGAAGCTGAAGACACGGGTGACAGTGTGTCCTGCTCTGGTTGTAGCTTTGTAGATCAGGGCTGAGCACCTCACCTGACAGCGAAAGCAACCTGGGAACCAGTGAAGACTTTTAGTCATGGAGGTTATACCTGCACAGCTCCTGCCTTACAATGTAGACCTCTACATTGGCAAGCTGTCTTAACCTGATACATCCTTGTGACAATTACATGGATCAGGCAGGCCAGATCCCACTCTAGGGAAAAAAAGCAAGCAAGCATTTTATGATGACCTGTTTTTTCCTATCCCCAGCGTTAGGAGATTGTTTGTACACTGACAGTAGTTCCAAAAGGGGCCACGAGCCCCGGGCAGGCAGTGCTTTTCTTGGAGAGCAGCGTTTCTGAAATGAGAAACAGACAGGGAAAATAAAGACAGGCTAAAACATACAAGCAAGGAGAGGTTGATGGGCCAGCGCTGTGGTTTCTTGTTCCTTTTGTGTAGATGGTTCCTGCCTGCACTACTGGTGCCTCACCTTAGCTCCACTTACACCTCCACACAACCTGAAGGCTTCAAAGCATAATAGTTGCTTCTAATCACAGACTCACAATACACTTTTCTTTTTTTTTTATGTTGATACAAAAAGCCAAGACACTAATAAATGCATAGAGCTACCTAGAACATTTCATTATACGCTTTTGATTTTCCAGCTTCCATTTAGGAGAAGAGCTAAATTGCTAAATCTTAAATAATGTACTTAACTACCACCTCACTAGCAGAAATTCACAGAGAGCAGGAGAGCAAGCAGTGACACCCTGGGTGCTCTGCTTTTCACACAATAAGCACATCTCTCTCTCGTTAAATCACTAACAGTGCAGATTTTGCTGTGTTTAATTACATAGTGCCCAATCCCAGATCTGAGCTTTCTATTTTCAAGCACTATTTTCTCAGGGATGCCCTAAGTAGATCTAACTAAACAAATGGGCAATTATAACATTGTTTGGATCCCTGTAAGTGGTAGGATCCCAAGGCAATGTGGATCTTGCAGTGTTTACTGGAAGCTTTGCCTCTCTGACATATTTTAGCTCCTAGGAGCTATATCCCATGTCATTCGTACCTGAGCCATTTGCCCACTTCTCAGCAGGGTTCGTTGACTTGGCCGGTGGCTGCATTGATAGGACCACTGGAGTTTTTGCTGACTCGGGAGATAGCAGAGCGAGCTTTTTCCTGCCTGTGGACATATTTATGGGTAAAACATGGGCAAGTCTTGCTGTGAGATTGTCAAGTCCCTCTAACTCAGTGGGTGTCCTATATATTTGAGGTGTCTGCATTGCAATGAGATTTTGCTGAATTTGATATGTTGGTGTTACAGAGGAAAAATCTTGGCACAAGTAGAAGGGAATGTGGGAAAAAAGCATGGCAAGAGTCTTTAAGAGATGAACTAGTAGGAGTTTCTGCTCTGACCCCTGATCCTGTTCTTAGACACCTACGTTCCCCAAAAGGTGCTGTGGGGAAATAGGGAAGCAGCTGTGACGGCAGCAACAGGCAGGGGCTGTACGTGTAGCGAGGAGCTGAAGAGAGGGTGGTTAGGCTCGGTGCTCTTTTAAGACACAGCACACCATGTAGCCCATGTAAGAGTCACACTTTTCAGGCACGCTCTTGGAAGATCTAAGCACAAGTACAAGGAGGTGGTTTGAAATTACTACATATGTCTTCTTGAGATATTTACACTCCGGGGACCACCCACATCACAGGATGTGTTTGAATTGCTCACCAAGCTTTCTTCTGGAGTCAAGATGAAATTACAGATTCTCTTTTTCCAGAACGCAAGAAAAATTAGCAACTTTCTGAATTGTTATTATTATTACAGAGGCGTTTTTTAAAAATAGGTCCCATTCTTGAAGACCTTTCAAGCACTGGGGGAAATCTTTGCACCTCTTCAACTCCTTTAACTGCTGGTTACTTAACCCTAGCTTGTAAAAAAATGCATAGAGGTAAAAACAAACTCCCCTTCTTTGTAAGCCAGTTTAAGCAGATTGAGGAAAGGGTATGGGAAGGGAGGATGAAATCCCCATTAGAAAAGATGCATTATTTTCTATGTTTATATGACAGTGAAATCCTTGTGGATACTCTTGTGCACTGAGACAATATATTTTAGTTTTAATTGTTTCAGTCAATGTCAATTTTACATCAAACATGCAATAAACTAAAAATGGCCTTTGGGAAACATCACTGAATCTGATTTTGTGCTGCAGTACTGCCAGTGTAAATATCTACTTCTGTTTTGTAAGCTCAAAGCCAAATGGAGCAAAATTTTCCTTTCAGAGAGTCTACTGACCTGTCAGCATCAAAAATATTATTTTTAGCATATAAAAATTGTTTGTCAGTGATTGCAATAACAAGAATCTTTGCAAAATCCATTATTACTCTAGTAAACATTTTCCCTTAGGCAGTAATAGTAGGAAATGAATTAAGAAGTTAGTTGATAGCAACTGGATAAGAAAAAATTACAGTGTGTCACATCTACAGAGTTATTGGGATGAAATATATTTTCTTTCTATTTAAATTATTAAATGTTTACAGTAGCTGAGAGAAAACATCAGATCTAAAGGATTTTGGTAAATTATAATTTATTCTACTGCTTGCTTTCCAGAATGCTAGAAGATGACCTCAAGTTAAGCAGCGATGAAGAAGAGAATGAGCAGGTAAGAACCAGACAACTAACATGTCACTTGTAGCATGTTTCATGTCGAGACTGAGCTCCTGTGAATATTTTGCTAATGCTTTTTCAAAACATACATAAAGGTTATCAAAATACACGGCAGTACTGTAACTGGAGTAACAGATGTTGCTGCTCGGAGCCAGCCCGTGTGTGCTAACTGCTGGATTGGTGGGGAACGGTCTGCAGTGCTCTTGATTTATTACCTTGATGTGACCCAGAAGGTTTTTGTATCAGTCTCCTTCTGATTTGATTTTGTTTTGTTTTAAAAAGCAGCCAAGGAGGGGAGAAACAGGAATTGTGGATTAAGGGTTCAGGCCAAACCTTGCAATCATGATCTGGCCCTAGGGATGAGCCACTGGGCTGCTTATTATGTCTTACCTGCCTAGAGCCTCGCTGGCATCCCCCCAGCCCTCGCCTCTCCTCTGAGCATTTTCGGTCCTGTCTCTGTGTGGCCCATGCATGCTAAGAAAGCTAAGGACAGCTGAGAGAAAGCCTTGGCTGTGCATTTTGTTCACTCCATAACACAGCAATTAGGGCGTTTGCCTGGGTTTTAACGACCCCAAACTACCTGACTAGGAGCAGATATGTCAGCCAAAGTTTTCCATGTGTCAGGACAGCTGGGTTTTGTTGGCGGGGGGAGGTGTCTCCCAGTTTTTCCTTAAAACATTGCTGTGTTTTGTCTAAATAATTAAGTACTCACTAGAATAGGGCTGGATCTTGACTTTCCCATGGCTGGCTGAGTGCCTCGTTGCCAAGCGGTGCTATGCCATGCCCTCTCCTTCTCAGTATACTGACATGGGCGTTTTGGTTGGGGAGGAGAGGGC
This sequence comes from Haliaeetus leucocephalus, assembly GCF_000737465.1. Taxonomy (NCBI): domain Eukaryota; kingdom Metazoa; phylum Chordata; class Aves; order Accipitriformes; family Accipitridae; genus Haliaeetus; species Haliaeetus leucocephalus. The sequence goes on from NW_010972931.1 coordinate 7,603,887, forward strand.
AAGAGCCATTTCCCTTCCTTCTTGCACTAAAATGCATGTCCTGTGCCTTCGCTGGTGCATATGAGGGCAGTACTGCCCCTGGTTGCATCTCACAGATGGATCCAGACCTGTTTATAACTTGGGTTTCAAATGCGATTATTTCAGTCAAGTGTAACTGGAGCTATCTAGACTTCTGAAATTCAGGATCTTAGACAAATAATTCTAGGTATGTAGGCATGAAGCTTTTCCAGGGTTTTCTTTAACTCTTGTTATTAGAAGTCTCTATTTTACAACATATTCCAAACAACAGGTAAATCAAAACCTCTTAAGATTTATACTAAACTATTATTTCATCTATTTTGAGCAAAGCTTCTTGGTGTTAAGAAGATTCAGCACATAGATTCAATTATCTACATATTTATACAATTTCTTTTTGTTTAATGTATTTCATCCTGAAACACTTCACATTTAATTACTCTTCCTGCTCGTCTAGATAGTTTAAAATACAGCACATACATAGACAGCATAGGGCAAAGTAAAGTGAGGGACGGAAGGGATGTCTGAAGAATAACAATAGCACACGGAGGTGCTGTGGTACTTGCAGCAAGGGGCTGGGTGGGAGGGGAAGGGGGAGCCAGTGGTCAGGAAAAATGGTTTGTCCTTCAGGTAGGAAGGGAGATGGGATCCCGCGTAATGGATGTCAGTGTGGAGCAGGCAGAGACAGAGAGCTGAAATTCTAGTTTGCTTCATAACAAGCAGAAAAGGACATGGGAAACTGTATATTGTGCATGAGATAAAAGAACATGAGTAGTTTTAGGCAGAGAAGGGATTGTGGAAAAGTACTGCCGTGCACAGATGGCACCTTTGCTTTAGCACTACCACTTACAACTGTTAACATTTTTCATGCGCCTGGATGGCTCAGTATTATGTGTGCTATGCAAGGTCTTTGTTCAGTAACCAGAGCTTTAAGGTACAGCTGATACAGCCTGGGTCTTTCACGTCGGTCCTCGAACAAGCTCTACAGAGCCAAGACAGAGTTTGCCACCCGCGCAGCAGTGAGCAGAGCTGAGATCCCATTACTCATTTCTAATCGTCACGGGCCCTAGTGTGAGCAACCTTCGGCAATTACTTTGTGATTTAGTCTCCTTTCCTAGTCACTTTTTTTTTAACTTGACTGTACAGATAAAAATCTCCTGGAGGCACAGACTGGCTCCTGCTATATGAAATGATTTGCAGAACCTCAGCTGAGACCTGCAGGTTTGCTTAACGAACAATCCTAAATAAATATGCCTGCTGGATAAACAGAACACTACATTTCCATCTACCTAGCAGGAAAAAGGCCCAAAAAGGAATAACACAGAACCCCTCTGCCAATAAATGCACAGATTACAACATGGATCTGTGTCTAAATGTCAGTGGGAGAACCCATTTCCTTTTACTTCCTAATTCTGCGGCTCTTTAATCTCAGATCTCCTCCTCAGCTTGAGAACAGGAAATAAAGAAATCAAAGATGAAGAAATAGGAACAGTATATGAGTGATTCCCAGATACTCCTTGTGTCATAAATTAACCTTTGAGCAATCAGACTCACTTAAGTAGTACAATTTCTCAACGAGCTGAAGATGAGCTGTACAAGAACCAGGAAGCTTTTCATTTTGCTAATTTCTAAACAAGGAAGTTTAGGGGAAAGACTTCGAAAACTTTGGAGATTTTTGCATTTGCGTCTGAAATCACCAAGCAGCGAACAGAAAGTTTCTGTAGCAGTGCAAAGAGGGACAGGTGCTTCTGCACTCCCAGGGCTGACATTTGGAGGGCTGTGACTGACCCAGGGAATGTGAGCCATGGATGAGAGAGGCCAAATGCAAGACAGAGACATGATTAAGAGCTTCGGGACCTGCAGCAGGCAAGGCATTCTCAACCCTTCCCTCCGCGCCAGCAATTAAGGTAGTGAGATTCACAGACCCAGGAGAGGCAAAAGAGGCTGGGTTTGAGCTGAGTGTGTGTGCGCCCATAGTAATTACATTATCCACACATATTAGTCTCTTAATTTTAATTACATAAATGTATTTTTCCTCTTTAATGAGCATAGTTTATCCATTTAAACTGATCGTTTCAATTTTACAGGCAGTGATCACAGGATCTAATATGCAGGGGGAAAATTTCCTGTTGGCATATTTTACATCACGCAGATTGAAGAAAATATACTTTTTAATCCCCAATCAATATCTGAAGAGCATGCAATTAACAGATACCAAGGTAGTTAACATAAATCTGCAAGTTAAAGAGCCAATTCATTTTGATTTATAACACATAGAGTAATAATTTCATCATCGTCTCTCCCAGAAAGCATCTGAAGCTTTGTAGCATGAAGATGTCAAAATTGTACTTAAGATTGTTCGGAGTACTGAATTGTAGTGGTTATTGCCTTTTGGTTCCTTGAAGTGTGGCATAGCACATGAAACAGTCCCCATTATAATACCCTGCTCTTCTCCATAGAGGTCACTGGATAACTTAAATCAGTCTTGGGTGAAATATTAAAAGGAGATTGTCAATTGTAATATGAACAATTCTCTTTTTTTCCCTCTACTTGTCCTTTTACAATATGAAAATTTTGTAATAGAAAGTAGTTCCTTTAAGGGGAGAAAGATCCCTGGCATCATTTGTGCAATTCACGTCAATCAATAGCCAAATAAATTAACTGACTGCTACGCATACATGGAATAATAATCTAACATATTTTTGCAACCCAAGTCTGCTTCCTTGAGTGCATTTTTTCTGCGCAGGATCAGGTTGGTTGCCGCTGAAGTTTTGTGGCTGTGAAAATTTATTACCCACAGAGTCAATCTGCATTCTGGCTGCCAAGTCTGAATAAATAGAGTCATTGTGCTTGTCTGGAATATGTAACCAAAGTTCATCGAGTCAGCTTGACTTTCACATCCCATGGGATTCATAAAAGCCAACACCCTGGTATGTGCTCTTGATTCCTGCCAAAATTTTGCAAAATTGTATAAACAGAAGTTGAAGAAGCAATCAGAACACACTCCCAGGGACATGGCTCCACACTCCAGCCCCTGCTGTATCTCGAAAGGAAAGACCCAACTTTAGTACTTTTTTTTTTCTTTTTTTAAATAATCGTATGACTATCCCCCTGTGGCAGCAGGTACATGCAGGGGCTGAAGACACCCTCTGCACACAGTGCACGGGGAGGCAGCGAACAGTCCTCTCAGGTTCATTAATTTAACTCATGTGCCCTGCACCGAAGGAAGAGGGAAGGCAGTGTTTACCTGCAAGTGGCTGACCTCCTTAAGAGGGGACAGGGACATGCTGGCCCTGCAGGGTCTGAGCGGTGTCAGCAAAACCGGCCCCTCCGCAGGCCAGCCAAGACAAACAGAAAGCCCTGAACCTTCACAGGAGACCTCGGGGGAAGAGCAGCCTTGAGAAAGTTCACCAGGAACAGCTTCGGCGCAGTAAAATAAAAGTCTCGGCAGCCTGGTCTGGCTCACCACCCAGATCCCCACAGGGTGACGGCAGCCCACCCGGCCCAGTGCCACCCTGGAGGACCCATCCATGCTCCAGCACCACCCTGGACATGGCTGAGCCGGAAAACTTGATGCTAATTCAAGTTAACACCTGTAGCTCCAGTGGGGATGTATGTGCCTATGTTTCCTCCCTGTCATGGATATGCTGAGGGATGCCAGGGCTCAGCACTGGAAATGCATCTTTCCGGCAGGACTGTCTGCAGCATAGGCATTTAGGACCAGCCAAATCCATCCTGTTGTTGCAAGAGGACAAAAGTCCATCTACGTGGTCAATGGCAATTGGTGTGGCCATGTCCCTATGTAAACAGCATTAGGAAATTATTTGGTTTTTTAAGTCATAAAATCATGTTTCATTTCTTCAGTGGTAGCCAGAAACAAGTGAGAAAGAAAGTATGTCAAAATAATCTTTTTAATAATGTGTAGGACTTTTCCCTCTCACTTCTGGATGTGGACTGACAAATCAACAAAAACATTAAAATTATCCTGAAGTGAACGGTCATGCATCCACCTTCTTCCAGAAGGAATAGTTTTTTAGTAGAGTCTTTATAAGCACTACTTCTGCATATGAAATGTAATATTCTAGCTGATTTGAAGCCATCTGTAATGAATTTTGAAACAAATTGAAAAAGGGGCAAAGCAGATACAAGCTTTCCTTCCATAAGACCTCCTCTGTTAGGACGGCACTTTCTGAAGTCGAAGATCAGCCAAGCAGAGAGCAGAGTCAGGTACATCTAGAGAGAAGAAATATATTGGGAAAATTATAACACGCCACTGCATAGCCCTGTTCATCATTAGAACTATTTTTAGGCAGTGCTAATTGCATTCACATATGCCATGTCCAAATATTTTAACCACATTAAATCATTTTAGTGTTGTGCTCCCTTTTATTCACCTCTTCATCAGTGCAATACTTGATGCTTGATCAGAAGGGAAAATGACTGAAAAAGGAGATGAGAACACTCAGCCCTGGAAAAAAAAGCACAGAGCCTGCATCATTGCTGCAAATGAATTTCTCTCTAAAAAAATGCCCTGATAAACTTGGGCAAAAAATATCTTTCTGATGAGAAGTTTCTCACTCCACTGAGCACAGGAAACTTATTACATGAAGTCTGGTCACATGCGAGTCTGACTGCAACCAAAACTGCACAAAGCAGAGATAAGCAAAAGTGGAAAAATTAAGTTTTGGGTTAAGGAATAGCTGGAACTTCAGGTGGTTTTGTACTTAATCCAAAGGCTCTGCTCAGCCCTCTGTCACTATAACGTGAGTGCTTTTTTAGACCAGTGGAATAGCCACAGTAAGAGCCTTACTTAACTCGGGTAAGTCCATTATTTCCTGTGTATTAGAGAAGCAATCCTTTTGGTATCCAACTCAACTAAAATCCGGAGTAAGATTTAAGCCAGCTGAGCCAAGCTTTTTTTTGTGGTTTGCCAGCTCTGATTTTAAAATCTCTGTGACATCTAAATTTGCACTTCCACAAGGCATGACAAGAAGACCAAGATTGCCTCACTGAAACTGTCAGATGAAACAAAATAAGAGCTCAGTCTTGCCCTGCCAAACTTGGCTCACATCACTGCCTATCTTACAAAATCAAATTCAATGTCTGGCATGCAATGGCAGGCAGGATCAAGCTCTAAATTTGAATGCCACCACCATGAATGACAGTGAAAAAGCCTAGAGATCAGATTGGCTCTTGGACATGCACAAAATTTGGGAAAATTCAAACACGGCACTCTGATCTCCATGCACATCAGAAGCAAAACTCTAAAAATAGACTGGAAAATAAACGTAAAATACAAGGGCATCTTCCTTGTCTCTTCGTGTGGAAGCCGTGACTACGCTGTTTTAGCTCTAGTAAATCTCCAAAGCCTGCCCTTTTCCACTGGTGTCACCTTTTTCCAAGTCTAACAGTTTCTCTCTGTATCTACTGTAACTTCCCTAACCCCACCTTCTTGAAACCTTTGGTTGGTGTTTTTTCCCCTTGTGACTGGAAGTACTGTACGAACGTCTGTTTTAACTGGTGTGGCAACATGTCCCGATGCAATCAATTCAGCAGTGTCGGCTAATTTAGGGTATAAAGAAGGATTAGGCCCCACACGTCCAAGCTGGCTTCCCTTTGTCCCTGTCTCCTGTGAGCCCTTCATCCCACGTGCTGCTCCTCCTGCCGCAGAGAGCCCCGGCTGAAGCCAGCCACCGTCCCTGGGTCTTTGCCCCGCTCAAGCGTGGCCACGACGCATCTGTTTGCCTTCAGGCAAGTTCATTCCAGTGTGCCTGTAAGAGAACGGTTAAATAACCGGCAGTCACAAATAATTTAGAGCACAAATTAGTGTCGTTTGTAATATTGCAGCTATTAAAGGCTGTAAGAGGAGAACATACCCCGCTTGCATCTCCCTCACACACACATGCACGCATGCATGCACGCACATGAACACAGACTCCCAGCCCCTCTAGGAGCTGCCTGTTGCTCTCTGCAAGGCGGAATGTCAAGCTCACTTCGCTCCCCTTGGCCATTCAGCTGAGGCTGGGGTGGTGTCAGTGTCAGGAGCTGTGTTGAAGGAGACGTGGCGCACAGAGATGGATGACAGCAGAAACAGAGAAAGAGGCAGCTGAGAGCATGTCAGAAAACAAAAGGAACATGAAAAGGGAAAGGGATTAAGGGAATAAAAAAGAAATGAATGAAGAAAATAAATTGGAGGGGGAAAGGACATTATGTAGGGAGTAGCAGCTATACGAGGACATGATGAGAAATAAGGAAAAAGACCCAGCAGCCAATCCATCAAAACTAGCATTTAAGAAAAAGGACTGGGGATCCATTGCTACAATTTCTTCTGCATCTAGGATGAAATCTCTCTCCTTTGAAGTCAACGGGAGTTTAGCCACTGATTTCAATCAACTTAGGATGTTATCCCCCATCTTCTTTTTTATTTCCTAGCACAATCCAAGCAGATACTTGGGTAGTAGCAAATGCATCATAGTCGATTGGCATAGCACCTCCCTGGGCAGAGTTACCACCATTTTGGGAATGCAGGCTTGTATTTCCCCTATTTTCACATATACGGGCTTTTAGAAAAATTCTACTTTAATTTCTGAGCTTTCAAACTTCCCAGTAAATCTTGTAAAGCTTGCAGCACAAAACTGACATTTTTTGCCTGCCATATCCTAAGTGTAAGCAGCACTTCAACCAAGTTACCATTTCCTGGATAAGGCAACTACTCCTGTAGAGACAGAGGAGGTTTTTCCAAGGTGACCACTGCTTCGCTTGCAATGACTGAGACCTTCCTCCAGTGTCACTGAAAATTAACCATTTTATTAATGTAAAGTACCAAGGACTTTCCTTTTGCTCGTCTCCGCTGAAAAAGATTGAAGTTAACTCATCTGCGTTGAAACCCTGCATCATTGTTGGGGCCAGACTGCAGGAGAAATCTGAACAGATGCAGGACAGAAGATTCAACATTTAGAGATATATAAAATTCTCTGTATGGTTAATACCCATGCTGATTATACAGCAATTTGGAGATCCAAATCGCTTAACAAGTATTAACTACTTAATACAATGCCCCTGAGAGGTATTTAGATAGAGCTAAGCAAGAATTATTATCTCTGTAGAATTGACAGGGAGACTGAGACTGAGATGTGGCTTGTTTGAAGCCGCATGGCAAGTCAGCTGCAAAGCCAGGATTAGCGCTTGGGTCTTTCACTCCCAGGTGCCATGTTCAAGTCACTAGATTGCGCTGCCCCTGAAGATTAATAAGGATTAATGGACAAAGGAGAGGAGAAAGAACAATGTACACCAGAAATATAATAATGAAACTCCAGGGTGAAAAATGAATACTGAGGTGTTGAAAGGCCTGGAGAAATCATGAAATCCAGAAAGGGTTTTATAGTTTCTTAAAAGACGTGGTTCTGATGATAACCAACTCCAAAAGGGGAAGGAAGGGAGACCCTTTTAATTCTTACAGCCTGTAAATCTTAAATAAATATCAACTGGACAGTGAAAATCACATTCACACATTTATATTGCAAATTTACAGAGAAACACTCAAGCTGCAGATTACAAGTGATTTTAAATCCCTCAGAAATCCACATTGGAAAGCAATCCTCAAACAAAGCCCCTAGGAACAGTGAGGAGTACAGAATAATGCAGTGAGAGAAGGCACATTAGGAATCACTAATGATAAATTGACTGACCTGAGCATCTCGGACAACTTTTTGTGGCCACAAAACATTCACAGGCATCTAAACAGGGCACGTCTGTAGGTGCAAGAGGGTTTCATTACCTCTGTTTTGAGCCCTGATGAGAGCATCATTGCAACCCTGTGCAGCTCTGCACTTTTCAAGGAGAATACTGAAAACTGAAGAGGGTTTCAAGACGAGGGAGAAGGATGCCGAACAGGTTTGGAAAACATGCCTTGGAGTGAAGGATATCGACACAATGAACTGAGCTTGTCTGGAGCAGGGCTGGTGGCTGGCTTGATCACAGTCTGTAAACACCTGCACAGGGAGAGGAGCTGTGAGGCTGGAAGGCAGCTCCGTCTCACAGGCAAAGGTATAATGTCTAGCACAAGAACGTGCCTATAAACAGTTGGACTAAACTCACATCTTAACACAGAAGGTGAAAAACTGTGTTTGTGGTTGGACTGCCATGGGTTCGCCATAAGAGGATTATCCAGAAGTTTTGCTCTAGGTCCACAACAGCTCCCAGATCTGAAGCAGAAAAAAAGCTCTAGAGAGCCCTGTGGCCCAAGTTATGGGATGCAGTCAGGTTGTGCCCTTCACAAAGTTTTCTTCCTGGCTTCACTAGTTTAGGAATAAACTGCATTTAAGCTAAAAACAAACAAAACCTTTGGAAATTAAAACAGAATCAACATGGAAGACATACGAAGAGTGAAACGTGAAAGATGACAGATATAAAAGTATTTGTTCTGGTCTGGTTCCCAAATGGCAGTATATAGTAGTGACATCTTTCCTTAACCCTGGCTTGGAGAAAGTGCATCTACAGCTCACTAACTGCAGTCCAATACAGGGTGACATCCAGCAGTCTGGGTGGTTGCTAATACGGGAGATGCTGACTTAGAGCATAAATGGTTCACTGCACAGTTCCAGGGCAACACCTACCACCCAAGGAAGACAAAGAAGATGCTCTGGAAGCAATGCAATTTACTCATGCACAGGTAGTACATACATTTCACCAAAGAAATGGTTCAAATTCTCACCTTGTGTACACCTGCGCCATCTCAGTGAAGTCTCTGGTATAACTGGTGTAACTCCATACAATTGCTGTAACTGAGCTCTCTCGTGATAACAGCAATTAATCCACAGGACAGGAAAAATGGAAAGCAAAATGTCTGAATCTGCCAATGGTCAATTCATTGGCTTTTATTTGCCAAAGTGTGCTGTGGGTGAGGTATAGGAAAATGCATCCACACTCAGCCTGCAGTGCCTCCAAGACACTCTTCCAAGCCCATCAGAACATTGTTAGGTAGTTCTCATTTGCTTCTTATCCAAAAACGCTTGCAAGCCCAGCAGTTTATGAAGCAATTCTGTTCCAAACAGATTTAAAAAAGAAAAGGAAAAAAAAGGGGGGGAGGTGCGGATTTCTGGGGACCACTCCTAACAGTCCTGTGTCTCCAGCTCAATAGCTGTATTCAACCCGTTCTGCTCACTGCTCAGTCCCAATTACAATGAACTAGCTCACTGCTCAGTCCCAATTACAATGAAAGTATTTAATTTCCTCTTTGATTTCCCTTCAACAACAGATTGCAACTTGTGACACTTCAAGTAATTTTGGTAGCTCATTTAACACACGCTGAAACCTGAATATCTGCTGATTATGTTCCCAAGCTCTAGCTCATTGCAATAAAGGATGGAGAAAGGAGATGCAATCTCTGGAGATTGAGAACCTGAACATGATTACTGCTGGCTGAAAACTTGTTTTGTCCCAGTAGTCTTGGGGTACAGCTAGAATCTTTCGTGAATGATTAATGAACTATAGGCAGATCAATGAAACTGTGCCTTAAATGTATCTGTAACCAACTCAGATGGGGGTCGAAGAAGTCTAACCAGCCTTGCAACTCTTGATGTAGTGAAACAGAGTAATTCATCTCATTTACTGTGGCTGGTTCCTCTAGCCCATGTACCTGAGTCACCTAAGTGATTTTTTTTTTCCCTTCCCTGCTTCCTACTCAGCATTAAAGTTATTATGTGGTGGGCTGGCCTCCAATGTCCGTGTTCATATGGAGGAGAACCTTCCTCCAGCAGTAACCCCACTGATTCCAAGAACTGAAAATTCAGGATTATACTCATTACTGGTGAACACGCTCAGTCACTTATCAAGAGAATATTAAGCTTCCCATAAAGCACTTTTTAGTGGTAAATCTTGGAGATCTTTAAATTCCATCAGCAATATCAAACTTCAAAATTATTTCTTATCCCTAATTTCTATAACCAGCATACTCACTTTCGGGAATAATAAAGACTGTAGAACATATTCTCGTCTTTCTTGATGGATGACTACTTGGCCTCAGTAAAGTTGTTAGCGATGTAAAATAAAATGCAAATTAAATAGCACAATCAAAATCAAGCTATTAAAAAAATAGTCATGCAGGCAGTATATGATACTAAGTACCACCCTTTTGCTTACATTGTTACATACATAATACCAGCATATTAGAAACATAATAAATCACAGAAAGCTGTTTCCATAGCTGGGAGTTTCTCGAACTGTGGGTCATGACCCTCCTTGGGGATCCAAGAATAAGTTTGAATGGGGTCACAAAAAAACTGTTAGCGAGAAGCAAGGGCAGATATTTCCCCCTAAGTTGAGCAGCCCAGTCCTCTAGCAGGGGAACAAGAGAGCAGACTGTAATTAGTGGCTGCAAGTATTTATACTTGCTAGGGAACTGCTAACTACCTTTAATTACAACAGCTCACTTTCTCTAGGAGAGGGGAGCAATATAGGCTCGAATTAAAATTGCCGGATAGCTGCTAACTGCCTTTCATTGCAGGCAATAGATTTGTTTCTCCAGGGAGGAAGAATAAACTTGTGACTGGATCTTATTCCCCCATCATTTAGAAATGGGGCCATTACCAACTTAGGGGGTCACACAAATATGCAATCAAACACAGTTGTATTTTCACAGTGTAAGAAAAAAATCAATAGTCTTATTTACAGAATGTGCGACCACCAAGCAAAGAGTGAAGTACCCCATGCGATCTGCATTGCGTCCGAAGAAGGATGTTTATTAAAGGGCTTAAAATGAGAGGCTAATTGAAAAAGTAGAATGATCTCACTGAAAAGCACTTGTACATTTCTCTCTGCTGCCCTGCCTGTCATCTGAACCCACTTTCTTGCCCAGAAGGGATCACCTTTTCAAAGCTGTCAGCAACTGGGTGTACCAAGATGGAAACTGAAGATTGGCGCTTGCGGCTACGGTCCGGCACCACATGGCCTGGCTGGGTTACCACACCAAACAGGTCAAGGCAAGAGTCCTTTTCTCTTCCCTCTTGAAGGCAGCTTTCATCAAGACTGGAAGAGAAAGTATCCAGGTCTTCTCCTTCTCTCAAAATTAGGGATTTTAGGGAAATACAAGAGTGATATGTACCCCACATCCCCATGTTATGGGCTTAGTGTCACCAAAGTCCATGTTTTCTTTCTTGAGGTCTCTATAAGGTCCATGAGGCCTGTGGCTACAGAGCAGCTTGTCTCCTTCACTGCCTTCTGGCTACTGCAGCCACCATGTTATCCTGCTCCAGGAGTGCTCTGCAGCTCCCCAGAAGGGAATGAGAGCGATGGCGGGTGAAAGTAACATGTCACTGGTGGACATGCCCTTATCTTAGCAGCAAAGGTCTCTGCTGCGTGCTGCCCTCACGGTCCCGTTCCCATTCTCACACTGCATCCTGCGATGTGACACCCTCTCCCTGGGGAAGCAGCTCAGAAAAGGGACCCAGGTTACAAAGAACCTGGGGAAAAAGAAAGAAAAGAAAAAAAGAAGGAAAAAAAAAAGAAGGAAAAGTGTTATTTTTCAGCTGGATCAGTTTTCCAACCTGTTGAATTGCGCAACCACATGAGCACTTGTGGTGACCTGAGCCAAGGGCGGGAAACTTTAGAAGTGGCTTGAACAGCACTGCCATGTAGTGGCTGCTTCTGAGGGAAAGACTAGCCCTGGCTGCTGGTGGGAGAGAAGGAGAGGTGACCTGAATGGTGTCTACACAACTTGGCCATGGAAAAGGGCTCTGATAGTGAGAGGAGGCTCCTGAGTTTTGCAGGCAAAGGCATAACAGGGCGCAGGCCTCAGCATTGAAGCTGGGCAGCTTGAAACTCAAAATGGACATACCTTCCTGCTAGTGAGGGTGATCAGGCATGGGAGGAGATGAACTTGTGTTGGCCTGGGGCATTAAAGAGGAGATTAAGCCGTAAGACATTCTTAAACCCAAGGGTTGGGTCTCTCCTGCATTTGTGTGCAAGAAGTGGGATGAAATTGTCATAACGAGCCCCTTGCAGAGGAAAGAATAAAAATGGTGCCAGCCCACTGGACCGGAGAGCGGCTGCTCCCCTTAAAGCCTGCCCCGTACCCAGTGGCCTGGATGGCACTGTATCCAAAGGGCATGCAAATAGAATGACGTACTGGAGACAGTAAAAAATATCAAGACTGTCCATATTATTTTTCTAACACTAAACCCAGCATGTTCATGCCATGGGCATACTCTCACTGAGCTGCTGAGACTTTCCCAGCCCTTCCCACGGGTTCTTTGCCCACTGCAGAAAGTCAACACTGGAGGAGAAAAACCCTCCTGCGAGACATGCCACCTTGTCTGCTGACAATTTGGTGTGTGATACACGGGAAACTACTTCCCAGGGAACCCAGGAGGCACAAGTTATTCCAGAAAGTTCAGAAATCCTGCTTCCAAAATCAAGTAGAAACTCTTTCCAAAGTGTTTCTGTACTCCTTTCAGATCTGCAGCGATCTGCTCAGGGGATCGTTTCACACCTTTCTGTGAAATGCTCCATAACTGCAACTGCAAGTCAGGTTTTATCAAGTTTTTCTTTGCAGCCTGTCAGCAGCATTTTGACTAGCCAGAAGGGTTACCTCCATGCTCTCTGGTGCTGCACGGCATACCTGCAAGCCATGTGGCTTGTCCAGGGATGGGGATGCAGCCCCCAGCAGCCTGAGAAGCCAGGGAGAATGGTTTCAAAACATATTTACTGGTAACTGCAAAGAGAAAATTGATGTTGAATTCCCTGCCCCTTGACTGTCCATACTGCTTAGCCTTGTGTGCCTTCTGTGCCAGGTGAGGCACAGCCTGGACAGGTACGGCTGGGAAGGTGACGCACTGGGCAGCTCCAAGTAGAATGGAGGCTTTAAAGTAGATTTTCAAAACATTATGGATTTCATCTTTGCTTAGCAGCTGGTTACTGTGCCAAAGCCATGAATCACACCACTTGAAGTGATTGAAGGAGGGGAAAGAATAATAATAATAAAGTGGCAAACTAGCTCAGGGATAGGCTTGGGAGTCCTATTAAACTTGAGAGGCTACAATTTCTATTCCCAGACCTGCTGGTTAACACAAGAACAAGCACCATGCTTCCCCACCCCATCCAAAGTGTTGTACTAGGCAAAAACTGAGGAGCAAACCAGCAACAGGTCAATCCTGTACTGTGTAGTCAAAAGTTGCCAGCAGATTAACGTGGCAGCGCTCATGAAAAGTCTGCAGCAGCTCTGGCAAGCTTTGCAAAATTTATATTTATAGCTACGGGTTTCATCGCAAAAGGAACCAAATACGTGATGTTTGTTTCTGTGGAAGAATGGGAGGAGACTAATGGTAAAGGAGAGGGAGTGGGAGTGTGGAAACGGGGAGAGGGGAAGGCAGAGAACCGAGCCCTGCTGAGTTTTCAGGGACCCGCAGAAAAAATCATCTAGAGTAGTTCAGACCTCAAATACCGTGCGGTGCTTTGACAATCTTCTGGTTTATGGCATACTTAACAAAGTGTTCTTACATTTACTAGGCTGGAATGTCCATTTGACTATAGACTCTCTGCTACTTTGCTCGTACTTTAACATTTTGGACACGTGACAAAAATGTGTGTAACGCATTTTTTAAAGTGTTGATTGTGCTCGTAATTTTCAAGTCAGAATATAAAATAAACATCTCTGCCCTTTCTTCCAGCAGGCAGCACAGAGATCTGCTCTCCGCGTTCTATCTGACAGGTACATTTTGTCATTTTTATGAACTATAAATTGCTTTATGAAACGTTGAGCCCTATTTATTGTGGCATATAACTCATAATCGGATTTTGTCCCCAAAGTATCTGTGAACTGGGATGTTAAACATTTTGCATGCTTGGATTTGTCATGCATGTGTAGAGTTTATTACTGCAAAAATCACAGTCTTGTTGTATTTCATACAGAGTATGCAGAATCCCTTGTTGTGATACCAAACGAGAGATAAGAAACTTACTGGAGAAGGCGTGAATGATGCAGTAAAGTCTGAGCTTTAGAGTTTGCTGAGATATACCTGAGCTCATTTTTCAGCAATAAGTACTTCATTTATTCCGAGATGTTCTCTTCTGACTTTTTCCAAATCTTTTCCCTGGGAATTACTCTTCTTTTGATGAGATTCTCTGTACGTTTTATGCACAAAAACAATGCCCTTTTTTTACCCCTTAAGTTTTGAGGAATTGGTATTTTGGAGGAATTTAATTCATTTTTTCACTACTTCTGGAACTGCAGCAGTGCTCCAGGCAGATAAGCAGGGGACCAAATCCTTAGACAGTGTTCAGGTTTTACTCAGCCCTTTTTCAAGCAAAAATCCATTAACTTCAATGGGAAACTTGCCCAAGTGAGGAATTCAGGATTTGGGCCATAGTAAATGTTATAGTTGGGCTGTAGGTCTGCACAGGTATTTACCTTAAATGACTTTTATGAAAGAGGATTGATTGAAATATAAGGTAGCTTTCTAAGATGGTCCTGATTTCTTTTCCAGTTTTGGGAACAGGGGGAGGGAAGGGGGAGGAGAGACTGTACATTTTAGTGCCTGTGAAAAAGAACTAGCAGATTTACATTTATCCACAAATGAGGTACTGTGTCATGCAGGCTGACACAGAGTAAATTTCCCCATGCCTTGTTGGCAGCCCCCTCTGCTCTGTCTGGCCCCCCGCCCCCCGCCTCCCTGGGAATAAGCAGTAATTGACTCTGGAAGCCAGCTCAGGCCAGGATTTCTCCAGAGCAGAGCCTGTCACTTAGGCTGAATTATATGTTGTGCATGGATGAATAACATTTCTCTCTGCTCAGGGGCTAAGACCGCCAAAATTATCGACCTTCCCCCTCCACCCAAGTTTCCAAACACCATTTTGTTTAGAATTTTTTTCACCCCCTTAAGGAAAAAAATTCCCTGAGTGAAATGTATGGGATGCGGGTGAAATCGCTGATGTGGTTGTAGGGCACACAAGTATTTGCTGTAACTGGGACAAATGCAAAAAGAAAGAGGAGCCAGACTCAGCATTATGCCCCTCTCTCTGGAGGTGTGCAAGCTCGCCCCGAGGCAAAGCAGCCTTTGCACTTGGGGGGACAATACCGTGACCAAAGGAAACATGGCGGGGGGGGGTGTCTCAGCATCCTTCCCCTAGGCTGAATGAGGAACATTCCTGCAGGAGTGCCCCTGGAGGTAGTTAATAAGCCCCAAACCCTGCAGTGCGCTTTCTGTCTCCCCTAGAAAGAAAAGTGGCAGTGATGGATAGATGGTCCCTACCTCATCGGGGGTGGTGAGGGAGCTGGGCGCAGGCTGCCCTCATCCTCAGGGCAAAAGGGCTTAAATGTTGCCTGTGACACCTCGGATTTAGTATTTATGATCAGATATTCCCCTCTCTGCCCCTAAAAGCATGCCTGGAGATTACAGCTTTCCCACCTGCTCTGCAAACGTTTGGCTGCCGGAGCACCCTGCTCCCCTCCTTCCGGAGGGGGTGCTGGGAAGGCCATGGGTGCACCCGGGGGGGGGGTCTCTGCTGCCTGTAACCTCAGTGCAGCGAGTGAACAGGAGGGCAGGGGGCCAAAAACCCACACTGTGATGGCAGATTCTGTCTAGTCTTGGCTAAAGTGAGGATGCCTGTGATATTGCTGCTCATTACTTGTGTCCCAGTAGCAACTAAGAGCTCCTGGTCACACACGAGCACTTCCCAGCACCAAGGGAGATGGCAGCTTAAATAAAGCTCTTAGTAATTTTGCCCATTATTTTTTTTGAAAAACGTTCTCCAGCAGTTCTTGTTGCAGTTTTTGCTTTCACGTTCTGTTAAATAGGTAACAGTTAGCTAAACTGAAAGGGCCGGGGGGGGGGGGGGGGCGGCGGGGATT